>NC_086112.1:69343453-69654631 GCF_963921235.1 Mobula hypostoma | reverse complement strand
CTCACAAACATGGTTCACCGACATGTAGCTCACCAGTATGGTTCTCCAACATGTAGTTCAGCAACATGTATCTCACCAACATGGTTCAATAGCAGGTACTTCACCAACATGGTTCTCCAACATGTTGTTCACCAGCATAATTTTTCAACATGCCGTTCTCCAACATTTATCTCACCAGCATGGTTCTCCAACATGTAGTTCACCAGCATAATTCTCCAACATGTAGTTCACCAACATGGTTCTCCAACATGTGTCTCACCAACATGGTTTTCTAACATGTAGTTCTCCAACATGGTTCACCAACATGTAGTTTTCCAACTTTGTTCTCCGACATGTAGTTCACCAACATCTAGTTCTCCAACGTAGTTCACCAAAATGTAGCTCACCAACATGTAGCTCAATAACGTGGTTCACCAACATGTAGCTCATCAACATGGCTCTCCAACATGTAGTTCACTAATGTGGTTCTCCAACATGCATCTCACCAACATGTAGCTCAGCAACATTGTTCACCAACATGTAGCTCACCACGATGATTCACCAATATGTAGTTCTCCAACATGGTTCACCAACATTTATCTCACCAACATGTAGCTCATCAACATGAACCTCACTAACATGGTTCTCCAACATGTAGTTCACCAACACGGTTTTCCAGCATGTAGTTCTCCAACATGGTTCACCAACATGTAGTTCACCAACATGGTTCTCCAACATGTAGCTCACCGACATGGTTCTCCACCATGTATCTCACCAACATGGCTCTCCAACATGGTTCTCCAACATGTATCTCACCAACATCGTTCTCCAACATGAAGCTCACCAACATGGTTCTCCAACATTTACCTCACCAGCATAACTTTCCAACATGCCATTCTCCAACATGTATCTCACTAGCATGGTTCAGCAAAATGTAGCTCACCAACAAGGTTCACCAACATGTAGTTCACCAACATGGTTCTCCAACATGTGTCTCACCAACATGGTTTTCTAACATGTAGTTCTCCAACATGGTTCACCAACATGTAGTTTTCCAACTTTGTTCTCCGACATGTAGTTCACCAACATCTAGTTCTCCAACGTAGTTCACCAAAATGTGGCTCACCAACATGGCTCTACAACATGTAGTTCACCAATGTGGTTCTCCAACATGCATCTCACCAATATGTAGTTCTCCAACATGGTTCACCAACATTTATCTCACCAACATGTAGCTCATCAACATGAACCTCACTAACATGGTTCTCCAACATGTAGTTCACCAACACGGTTTTCCAGCATGTAGTTCTCCAACATGGTTCACCAACATGTAGTTCACCAACATGGTTCTCCAACATGTAGTTCACCAACATGGTTCTCCAACATGTAGTTCCCCAACATGGTTCTCTATCACGTAGCTCACCGACATGGTTCTCCACCATGTATCTCACCAACATGGCTCTCCAACATGGTTCTCCAACATGTATCTCACCAACATCGTTCTCCAACATGAAGCTCACCAACATGGTTCTCCAACATTTATCTCACCAGCATGGTTCAGCAACATGTAGTTCACCAACATGGTTCTCCAACATGTATCTCACTAGCATGGTTCAGCAACATGTAGTTCACCAACATGGCTCTCCAACATGTAGCTCACCAACATGGTTCACCAACATGTAGTTCACCAACATGATTCTCCAACATGTGTCCAACCAACATGGTTTTCTAACATGTAGTTCCCCAACATGGTTCTCTATCACCTAGCTCACCGACATGGTTCTCCACCATGTATCTCACCAACATGGCTCTCCAACATGGTTCTCCAACACGTATCTCACTAGCATGGTTCAGCAACATGGCTCTCCAACATGTAGTTCACCAACATGGCTCTCCAACATGCAGCTCACCAACATGGTTCACCAACATGTAGTTCACCAACATGATTCTCCAACATGTGTCCAACCAACATGGTTTTCTAACATGTAGTTCCCCAACATGGTTCTCTATCACGTAGCTCACCAACATGGTTCTCCACCATGTATCTCACCAACATGTAGCTCAGCTCACCAACATGGTTCACCAACATGTAGTTCACCAACATGATTCTCCAACATGTGTCCAACCAACATGGTTTTCTAACATGTAGTTCTCCAACATGGTTCACCAACATGTAGTTCACCAACGTGGTTCTCCAACATGTAGTTCCCCAACATGGTTCTCTATCACGTAGCTCACCAACATGGTTCTCCACCATGTATCTCACCAACATGGCTCTCCAACATGTATCTCACCAACATCGTTCTCCAACATGAATCTCACCAACATGGTTCTCCAACATTCCTCTCACCAACATGGTTCTCCAACATGTAATTCACAAGCATTGTTCAGCAACATGTAGTTCACCAACATGGTTCTCCAACATGTAGTTCACCAACATGGTTCTCCAACATGTATCTCACCAAGATGGTTTTACAACATGTAGTTCTCCAACATGGTTCACCAATATGTAGTTCTCCAACATGTATCTCACCAACATGGTTCACCAACATTTAGCTCACCAACATGGTTCACCCACATCTAGCTCACCAACATGGTTCACCGACATGTAGCTCACCAGTATGGTTCTCCAACATGTAGTTCACCAACATGTATCTCACCAACATGGTTCACCAACATGTAGCTCACCACGATGGTTCACCAATATGTAGTTCACCAACATGGTTCACCAACATTTATCTCACCAACATGTAGCTCATCAACATGAACCTCACTAACATGGTTCTCCAACATGTAGTTCACCAACACGGTTTTCCAGCATATCGTTCTCCAACATGGTTCACCATCATGTAGTTCACCAGCATGGTTCTCCAACATGTAGTTCTCCAACATGGTTCACCAAAATGTAGTTCCGCAACATGGTTCTCTATCACGTAGCTCACCGACATGGTTCTCCAACATGTATCTCACCAACATGGCTCTCCAAAATGGTTCTCCAACATGTATCTCACCAACATCGTTCTCCAACATGAATCTCACCAACATGGTTCTCCAACATTTATCTCACCAGCATGGTTCACCAACATGTAGCTCACCAACATGGTTCTCCAACATGTAGCTCACCAACATGGTTCTCAAACATGTAGTTCACCAACATGTATCTCACCAACATGGTTCACCAGCAGGTACTTCACCAACATGGTTCTCCAACATGTTGTTCACCAGCATAATTTTTCAACATGCCGTTCTCCAACATGTATCTCACTAGCATGGTTCAGCAACATGTAGTTCACCATCATGGCTCTCTAACATGTAGTTCACCAACATGGTTCTCCAACATGTATCTCACCAACATGGTTTTCTAATATGTAGTTCAATAGTATGGTTCTCCAACATGCAGTTCACCAACATGTGTCTCACCAACATGGTTTTCTAACATGGTTTTCTAACATGTAGCTCACCAACATGGTTCGCCAACATGTAGTTCACCAACATGGTTCTCCAGCATGTATCGCACCAACATGTAGCTCATCAACATGATCCTCACTAACATGGTTCTCCAACATGTAGTTCACCGACACGGTTTTCCAGCATGTACTTCTCCAACATGGTTCACCAACATGTAGTTCACCAACATGGTTTTCCAACATGTAGTTCACCAACATGGTTCTCCAACATGTAGTTCCGCAACATGGTTCTCTATCACGTAGCTCACCGACATGGTTCTCCACCATGTATCTCACCAACATGGCTCTCCAACATGGTTCTCCAACATGTATCTCACCAACATCGTTCTCCAACATGAAGCTCACCAACATGGTTCTACAAAATTTATCTCACCAGCATAACTTTCCAACATGCCGTTCTGCAACATGGTTCTCCAACATGTAACTCACTAGCATGGTTCAGCAACATGTAGTTCACCAACATGGCTCTCCAACATGTAGCTCACCAACACGGTTCACCAACATGTAGCTCACCAACATGGTTCACCAACATGTAGTTCACCAACATGATTTTCCAACATGTATCTCACCAACATGGTTTTCCAACATGTAGTTCTCCAACATGCTTCACCAACAGGATTCACCAACATATAGTTCACCAGCATGATTCTCCAACATATAGTTCTCCAACATGTATCTCACCAACATGGTTCACCAACATGTAGCTCACCAACATGGTTCACCAACATGTAGCTCACCAACATGGTTCAGCAACATGTAGTTCACCAACATGCAGCTCACCATTATGGTTCTCCAACATGTAGTTCACCAACATGTATCTCAACAACATGGTTCACCAGCAGGTACTTCACCAACATATATCTCACCAACATGGTTCACCCACATCTAGCTCACCAACATGGTTCACCGACATGTAGCTCACCAGTATGGTTCTCCAACATGTACTTCAACAACCTGGTTCTCCAACATGTTGTTCACCAACGTGGTTCTCAAACCTGTAGTTCCCCAACATGGTTCTGTATCACGTAGCTCACCAACATGGTTCTCCACCATGTATCTCACCAACATGGCTCTCCAACATGTATCTCACCAATATCGTTCTCCAACATGAATCTCACCAACATGGTTCAGCAACATTTAGATCACCAACATGGTTCACCCACATCTAGCTCACCAACATGGTTCACCGACATGTAGCTCGCCAGTATGGTTCTCCAACATGTAGTTCACCAACATGTATCTCACCAACATGGTTCACCAACATGTAGCTCACCACGATGGTTCACCAATATGTAGTTCACCAACATGGTTCACCAACATTTATCTCACCAACATGTAGCTCATCAACATGAACCTCACTAACATGGTTCTCCAACATGTATTTCACCAACACGGTTTTCCAGCATGTAGTTCTCCAACATGGTTCACCAACATGCAGTTCACCAACTTGGTTCTACAACATATAGTTCACCAACGTGGTTCACCAACATGTAGTTCCGCAACATGGTTCCCTATCACGTAGCTCACCGACAAATTTATCCACCATGAATATCACCAACTTGGCTCTCCAACATGGTTCTCCAACATGTATATCACCAACATCGTTCTCAAACATGAAGCTCATCAACATTGTTCTCCAACATTTATCTCACCAGCATGGTTCACCCACATCTAGCTCACAAACATGGTTCACCGACATGTAGCTCACCAGTATGGTTCTCCAACATGTAGTTCAGCAACATGTATCTCACCAACATGGTTCAATAGCAGGTACTTCACCAACATGGTTCTCCAACATGTTGTTCACCAGCATAATTTTTCAACATGCCGTTCTCCAACATGTATCTCACTAGCATGGTTCAGCAACATGTAGTTCACCATCACGGCTCTCTAACATGTAGTTCACCAACATGTTTTCCAACATGTGTCTCACCCACATGGTTTTCTAATATGTAGTTCTCCAAATTGGTTCACCAAAATGTAGTTCACCAACATGGCTCTCCAACATGTGTCTCACCAACATGGTTTTCTAACATGTAGCTCACCACGATGGTTCACCAATATGTAGTTCTCCAACATGGTTCACCAACATTTATCTCACCAACATGTAGCTCATCAACATGAACCTCACTAACATGGTTCTCCAACATGTAGTTCACCAACACGGTTTTCCAGCATGTAGTTCTCCAACATGGTTCACCAACATGTAGTTCACCAACATGGTTCTCCAACATGTAGTTCACCAACATGGTTCTCCAACATGTAGTTCCGCAACATGGTTCTCTATCACGTAGCTCACCGACATGGTTCTCCACCATGTATCTCACCAACATGGCTCTCCAACATGGTTCTCCAACATGTATCTCACCAACATCGTTCTCCAACATGAAGCTCACCAACATGGTTCTCCAACATTTATATCACCAGCATAACTTTCCAACATGCCGTTCTCCAACATGGTTCTCAAACATGCATCTCACTAGCATGGTTCAGCAAAATGTAGGTCACCAACATGGCTCTCCACAATGTAGTTCACCAACATGGTTCACCAACATGTAGCTCACCAACATGGTTCACCAACATGTAGTTCACCAACATGATTTTCCAACATGTGTCTCACCAACATGGTTTAACAACTCATCTTCACCAACATGTAATTCTCCAACATGTAGTTCACCAACATGGTTCTCCAACGTGTAGTTCTCCAACATGTATCTCACCAACATGGTTCACCAACACATAGCTCACCAACATGGTTCACCGACATGTAGCTCACCAACATGGTCAGCAACATGTAGTTCACCAACATGCAGCTCACCATTATGGTTCTCCAACATGTAGTTCACCAACATGTATCTCAACAACATGGTTCACCAGCAGGTATTCACCAACATATATCTCACCAACGTGGTTCACCCACATCTAGCTCACCAACATAGTTCACCGACATGTAGCTAAGCAGTATGGTTCTCCAACATGTAGTTCACCAATACGTATGTCACCAACATGGTTCTCCAACATGTTGTACACCAACATGGTTCTCCAACTTGTAGTTCCCCAACATGGTTCTCTATCACGTAGCTCACCAACATGGTTCTCCACCATGTATCTCACCAACATGGCTCTCCAACATGTATCTCACCAATATCGTTCTCCAACATGAATCTCACCAACATGGTTCTCCAACATTCCTCTCACCAACATGGTTCTCCAACATGTAACTCACAAGCATGGTTCAGCAACATGTAGTTCATCATCATGGCTCTTTAACATGTAGTTCACCAACATGGTTCTCCAACATGTGTCTCACCAACATGGTTTTCTAACATGTAGTTCACCAACCTGGTTCTCCAACGTGTAGTTCTCCAACATGTATCTCACTAACATGGTTCAGCAACATTTAGATCACCAACATGGTTCACCCACATCTAGCTCACCAACATGGTTCACCGACATGTAGCTCGCCAGTATGGTTCTCCAACATGTAGTTCACCAACATGTATCTCACCAACATTGTTCACCAACATGTAGCTCACCACGATGGTTCACCAATATGTAGTTCACCAACATGGTTCACCAACATTTATCTCACCAACATGTAGCTCATCAACATGAACCTCACTAACATGGTTCTCCAACATGTATTTCACCAACACGGTTTTCCAGCATGTAGTTCTCCAACATGGTTCACCAACATGCAGTTCACCAACTTGGTTCTACAACATGTAGTTCACCAACGTGGTTCACCAACATGTAGTTCCGCAACATGGTTCTCTATCACGTAGCACACCGACATGGTTATCCACCATGAATATCACCAACTTGGCTCTCCAACATGGTTCTCCAACATGTATCTCACCAACATCGTTCTCAAACATGAAGCTCATCAACATGGTTCTCCAACATTTATCTCACCAGCATGGTTCACCCACATCTAGCTCACAAACATGGTTCACCGACATGTAGCTCACCAGTATGGTTCTCCAACATGTAGTTCAGCAACATGTATCTCACCAACATGGTTCAATAGCAGGTACTTCACCAACATGGTTCTCCAACATGTTGTTCACCAGCATAATTTTTCAACATGCCGTTCTCCAACATGTATCTCACTAGCATGGTTCAGCAACATGTAGTTCACCATCACGGCTCTCTAACATGTAGTTCACCAACATGTTTTCCAACATGTGTCTCACCAACATGGTTTTCTAACATGTAGTTCACCAGTATGGTTCTCCAACATGTAGTTCACCGACATGTATCTCCCCAACATGGTTCACCAGCAGGTACTTCACCAACATGGTTCTCCACCATGTTGTTCACCAACATGGTTCTCCAACCTGTAGTTCCCCAACATGGTTCTGTATCACGTAGCTCACCAACATTGTTCTCCACCATGTATCTCATGGCTCTCAAACATGTATCTCACTAATATCGTTCTCCAACATGAAGCTCACCAACATGGTTCTCCAACATTTCTCTCACCAGCATGGTTCTCCTACATGTAGCTCACCAGCATAATTTTCTAACATGCCGTTCTCCAACATGGTTCTCCAACATGTAACTCACTAGCATGATTCAGCAACATGTAGTTCACCATCATAGAAACATAGAAACATAGAAAATAGGTGCAGGAGTAGGCCATTCGGCACTTCGAGCCTCCACCGCCATTTATTATGATCATGGCTGATCATCCAACTCAGAACCCCACCCCAGCCTTCCCTCCATATTCCCGTTTATTCCCACTCTTTGCTTCCTGTCTGCTAACCAATTCTCCACCCACACCACCAACATTGTTCACCAACATGTAGCTCAACAACAAGGTTCTCCAACATGTAGTTCACCAACATGGTTCTCCAACATGTGTCCACCAACATGGTTTCTAACATGTAGTTCTCCAACATGTATCTCACCAACATGTAGCTCAGCAACGTTGTTCACCAATATGTTTCTCACCACGATGGTTCACCAATATGTAGTTCTCCAACATGGTTCACCAACATTTATCTCACCAACATGGAGCTCATCAACATGAACCTCACTAACATGGTTCTCCAACATGTAGTTCACCAACACGGTTTTCCAGCATGTTGTTCTCCAACATGGTTCACCAACATTTATCTCACCAACATGTAGCTCATAAACATGAACCTCACTAACAAGGTTCTCCAACATGTAGTTCACCAACACGGTTTTCCAGCATGTTGATCTCCAACATGGTTTACCAACATGTAGTTCACCAACATGGTTCTCCAACATGTAGTTCACCAACATCCTTCTCCAACATGCAGTTCCCCAACATGGTTCTCTATCACGTAGCTCACCGACATGGTTCTCCACCATGTAACTCACCAACATGTCTCTCCAACATGGTTCTCCAACATGTATCTCACCGACATCGTTCTCCAACATGAAGCTCACCAACATGGTTCTCCAACATTTATCTCACCAGCATAACTTTCCAACATATCGTTCTCCAACATGGTTCTCCAACACGTATCTCACTAGCATGGTTCATCAACATGTAGTTCACCAACATGGCTCTCCAACATGTAGTTCACCAACATGATTCACCAACAGGTAGCTCACCAACACGGTTCACCAACATGTAGTTCACCAACATGATTCTCCAACATGTGTCTCGCCAACATGGTTTTCTAACATGTAGTTCTCCGACATGTAGTTCACCAACATCTAGTTCTACAATGTAGTTCACCAAAATGTAGCTCACCAACATGTAGCTCAAGAACATGGTTCACCAACATGTTGCTCATCAACATGGTTCACCAAGAGGTAGTTCACCAACATTGTTCACCAACATGTAATTCTCCAACATGTAGTTCACCAAAGTGGTTCTCCAACGTGTATTTCTCCAACATGTATCTCACCATCATGGTTCACCAACATTTAGCTCACCAACATGGTTCACACACATCTAGCTCACCAAAATGGTTCATCGACATGTAGCTCACCAGTACGGTTCCCCAACATGTAGTTCACCAACACATATCTCACCAACATGGTTCACCAGCAGGTACTTCACCAACATGGTTCTCCAACATGTTGTTCACCAACATGGTTCTCCAACCTGTAGTTCCCCAACATGGTTCTGTATCACGTAGCTCACCAACATGGTTCTCCACCATGTATCTCACCAACATGGCTCTCCAACATGAATCTCACCAGCATGGTTCTCCAACATGTAGCTCACCAGCATAATTTTCTAACATGCCGTTCTCCAAAATGGTTCTCCAACATGTAACTCACTAGCATGGTTCAACAACATGTAGTTCACCATCATGGCTCTCTAACATGTAGTTCACCAACATGGTACAATAACATGGTTCACCAACATGGTTCACCAACATGTAGCTCACCAACAAGGTTCACGAACATGTTGTTCACCAACATGGTTCTCCAACATGTGTCTCACAAACATGGTTTTCTAATATGTAGTTCTCCAACATGTATCTCACCAACATGTAGCTCAGTAACATTGTTCACCAATATGTAGCTCACCACGATGGTTCACCAATATGTAGTTCAACAACATGGTTCAACAACATTTATCTCACCAACATGCAGCTCATCAACATCAAACCTCATTAACATGGTTCTCCAAAATGTAGTTCACCAACACGGTTTTCCAGCATGTTATTCACCAACATTTATCTCACCAACATGCAGCTCATCAACATCAAACCTCATTAACATGGTTCTCCAACATGTAGTTCACCAACACGGTTTTCAAACATGTAGTTCTCCATGATGGCTCACCAACATGTAGTTCAACAACATGGTTCTCCAACATGTAGTTCACCAACATGCTTCTCCAACATGCAGTTCCCCAACATGGTTCTCTATCACGTAGCTCACCGACATGGTTCTCCACCATGTATCTCACCAACATGGCTCTCCAACATGGTTCTCCAACATGTATCTCACCAACATCGTTCTCCAACATGAAGCTCACCAACATAGTTCTCCAACATTTATCTCACCAGCATAACTTTCCAACATGTCGTTCTCCAAAAAGGTTCTCCAACATGTATCTCACTAGCATGTTTCAGCAACATGTAGTTCACCAACATGGCTCTCCAACATGTAGTTCACCAACATGGTTCACCAACATGTAGCTCACCAACATGGTTCACCAACATGTAGTTCACCAACATGATTCTCCAACATGTGTCTCACCAACATGGTTTTCTAACATGTAGTTCTCCAACATGGTTCACCAACATGTAGTTTTCCAACTTTGTTCTCCGACATGTAGTTCACCAACATCTAGTTCTCCAACGTAGTTCACCAAAATATAGCTCACCAACATGTAGCTCAAGAACATGGTTCACCAACATGTAGCTCATCAACATGGTTCACCAAGAGGTAGCTCACCAACATGGTTCACCAACATGTAATTCTCCAACATGTAGTTCACCAACATGGTTCTCCAACGTGTAGTTCTCCAACATGTATCTCACCAGCATGGTTCACCAACATTCAGCTCACCATCATGGTTCACCCACATCTAGCTCACCAACATGATTCACCGACATGTAGCTCACCAGTACAGTTCTCCAACGTGTAGTTCACCAACACATATCTCACCAACATGGTTCACCAGCAGGTACTTCACCAACATAATTCTCCAACATGTTGTTCACCAATATGGTTCTCCAAGCTGTCGTTCCCCAAAATGGTTCTCTATCACGTAGCTCACCAACATGGTTCTCCACCATATATCTCACCAACATGGCTCTCCAACATGAATCTCACATGACATGAATCTCACCAACATGGTTCTCCAACATTTCTCTCACCAGCATGGTTCTCCAACATGTAGCTCACCAGCATAATTTTCCAACATGCCGTTCTCCAACATGGTTCACCAACATGTAGCTCACCAACAAGGTTCACCAACATGTAGTTCACCAACACGGTTCACCAACATGTGTTCACCAACATGGTTCTCCAAGATGTGTCTCACCAACATGGTTTTCTAACATGTAGTTCACCAGTAAGTTTCTCCATCATGTAGTTCACCAACGTATATCTCTCCAACATGGTTCACCTGCATGTACTTCAGCAACATGTTTCTCCAACATATTGTTCACCAACATGCTTCTCCAACCTGTAGTTCCCCAACATGGTTCTCCATCACGTAGCTCACCAACATGGTTCTCCAGCATGTATCTCACCAACATGGCTCTCCAACATGTATCTCACCAACATCGTTCTACAACATGAAGCTCACCAACATGGTTCTCCAACATTTCTCTCACCAGCATGGTTTTCCAACATGTAGCTCACCAGCAAAATTTTCCAATATGCCGTTCTCCAACATGGTTCTCCAACATGCAACTCACTAGCATTGTTCAGCAACATATAGTTCACCATCATGGCTCTCTAACATGTAGTTCACCAATATGGTTCACCAACATGTAGCTCACCAACAAGGTTCACCAACATGTAGTTCACCAACATGGTTCTCCAACATGTGTCTCACCAACATAATTTTCTAACATGTAGTTCACCAGTATGGTTCTCCAACATGTAGTTCACCAACATGTATCTCACCAACATGGTTCACCAGCATGTACTTCACCAACATGGTTCTCCAACATGTTGTTCACCAACGTGGTTCTCAAACCTGTAGTTCCCCAACATGGTTCTCTATCACGCAGCTCACCAACATGGTTCTCCGCCATGTATCTCACCAACATGGCTCTCCAACATGGTTCTCCAACATGTATCTCACCAACATCGTTCTCCAACATTTCTCTCACCATCATGGCTCTCCAACATGTATCTCACCAATATCGTTCACCAACATGGAGTTCACCAACATGGTTCTCCAACAAGTGTCTCACCAACATGGTTTCTAACATGTAGTTCTCCAACATGTAAATCACCAGCATGTAGCTCAGAAACATTGTTCACCAACATGTAGCTCACCACGATGGTTCAGCAATATGTAGTTCTCCAACATGGTTCACCAACATTTATCTCACCAACATGTAGCTCATCAACATGAACTTCACTAACATGGTTATCCAACATGTAGTTCACCAACATGGTTCTCCAGCATGTAGTTCTCCAACATGGTACACCAACATGTAGTTCACCAACATGGTTCTCCAACATGTAGTTCACCAACATGGTTCTCCAACATGCAACTCACTAGCATTGTTCAGCAACATGTAGTTCACCATCATGGCTCTCTAACATGTAGTTCACCAACATGGTTCACCAACATGTAGCTCACCAACAAGGTTCACCAACATGTAGTTCACCAACATGGTTCTCCAACATGTGTCTCACCAACATGGTTTTCTAACATGTAGTTCACCAGTATGGTTCTCCAACATGTAGTTCACCAACATGTATCTCACCAACATGGTTCACCAGCAGGTACTTCACCAACATGGTTCTCCAACACAACATGGTTCTCCAACCTGTAGTTCCCCAACATGGTTCTCTATCACGTAGCTCACCAACATGGTTCTCCACCATGTATCTCACCAACATGGCTCTGCAACATGGTTCTCCAACATGTATCTCACCAACATCGTTCTCCAACATTTCTCACACCATCATGGCTCTCCAACATGTATCTCACCAATATCGTTCACCAACATGGAGTTCACCAACATGGTTCTCCAACAAGTGTCTCACCAACATGGTTTTCTAACATGCAGTTGTCCAGCATGTATCTCACCAACATGTAGCTCAGCAACATTGTTCACCAACATGTAGCTCACCACGATCGTTCACCAATATGCCGTTCTCCAACATGTATCTCACCAGCATGGCTCGGCAACATGTAATTCACCATCATGGCTCTCTAACAAGTAGTTCACCAACATGGTTCTCCAACATGTGACTCACCAACATGGTTCACTAACATTTAGCTCAGCAATATGTTTCTCAAACATGTAGTTCACCAACATGCATCTCATTAACATGGTTCACCAGCAGGTACTACACCAACATGGTTCTCCAACATGTTGTTCACCAATATGGCTCTCTATCACGTAGCTCACCAACATGGTTCTCCACGATGTATCTCACCAATATGGCTTTCCAACATGTATCTCACCAACATCGTTCTCCAACAAGAAGCTCACCAGCATAATTTTCCAACATGCAGTTCTCCAACATGGTTCTCCAACATGTATCTCACTAGCATGGTTCAGCAACATGTAGTTCACCATCATGGCTCTCTAACATGTAGTTCACCAACATGGTTCACCAACATGTAGCTCACCAACACGGTTCACCAACATGTAGTTCACCAACATGGTTCACCAACATGTAGTTCACCAACATGATTTTCCAACATGTGTCTCACCAACATGGTTTTCCAACATGTAGTTCTCCAACATGCTTCACCAACATGTAGTTTTCCAATTTTGTTCTCCGACATGTAGTTCACCAACATGTAGTTCTCCAACGTAGTTCACCAAAATGTAGCTCACCAACATGTAGCTCAAGAACATGGTTCACCAACATGTAGCTCATCAACATTGTTCACCAAGAGGTAGTTCACCAACATGGTTCACCAACATGTAATTCTCCAAAATGTAGTTCACCAACATGGTTCTCCAACGTGTAGTTCCCCAACATGTATCTCACCAACATGGTTCACCAGCAGGTACTTCACCAACATGTATCTCACCAACATGGTTCACCCACATCTAGCTCACCAACATGGTTCACCGACATGTAGCTCAGCAGTATGGTTCTCCAACATGTAGTTCACCAATACGTATGTCACCAACATGGTTCTCCAACATGTTGTACACCAACATGGTTCTCCAACTTGTAGTTCCCCAACATGGCTCTCCAACATGTATCTCACCAATGTCGTTCTCCAACATGAATCTCACCAACATGGTTCTCCAACATTCCTCTCACCAACATGGTTCTCCAACATGTAACTCACAAGCATGGTTCAGCAACATGTAGTTCATCATCATGGCTCTTTAACATGTAGTTCACCAACATGGTTCACCAACATGTAATTCTCCAACATGTAGTTCACCAACATGGTTCTCCAACGTGTAGTTCCCCAACATGTATCTCACCAACATGGTTCACCAGCAGGTACTTCACCAACATGTATCTCACCAACATGGTTCACCCACATCTAGCTCACCAACATGGTTCACCGACATGTAGCTAAGCAGTATGGTTCTCCAACATGTAGTTCACCAATACGTATGTCACCAACATGGTTCTCCAACATGTTGTACACCAACATGGTTCTCCAACTTGTAGTTCCCCAACATGGCTCTCCAACATGTATCTCACCAATGTCGTTCTCCAACATGAATCTCACCAACATGGTTCTCCAACATTCCTCTCACCAACATGGTTCTCCAACATGTAACTCACAAGCATGGTTCAGCAACATGTAGTTCATCATCATGGCTCTTTAACATGTAGTTCACCAACATGGTTCACCAGCATGTTTCACCAACATGTAGCTCAACAACAAGGTTCACCAACATGTAGTTCACCAACATGGTTCTCCAACATGTAGTTCACCAACATGTATCTCACCAACATGGTTCACCAACATGTAGCTCACCACGATGGTTCACCAATATGTAGTTCTCCAACATGGTTCACCAACATTTATCTCACCAACATGTAGCTCATCAACATGAACCTCACCAACATGGTTCTCCAACATGTATATCACCAACACGGTTTTCCAGCATGTAGTTCTCCAAAATGGTTCACCAACATGCAGTTCACCAGCTTGGTTCTCCAACATGTAGTTCACCAACGTGGTTCACCAACATGTAGTTCCGCAACATGGTTCTCTATCACGTAGCTCACCGACATGGTTATCCACCATGAATCTCACCAACTTGGCTCTCCAACAAGGTTCTCCAACATGTATCTCACCAACATCGTTCTCAAACATGAAGCTCATCAACATGGTTCTCAAACATTTATCTCACCAGCATAACTTTCCAACATGCCGTTCTCCAACATGGTTGTCCAACATGCATCTCACTAGCATGGTTCAGCAACATGTAGTTCACCAACATGGCTCTCCGACATGTAGTTCACCAACATGATTCTCCAACATGTGTCTCACAAACATGGTTTTCTAACTTGTAATTCTCCAACATGTAGTTCACCAACATGGTTCACCAACGTGTAGTTCTCCAACATGTATCTCACCAACATGGTTCGACAACATTTAGCTCACCAACATGGTTCACCCACATCTAGCTCACCAACATGGTTCACCGACATGTAGCTCACCAGTATGGTTCTCCAACATGTAGTTCACCAACATGTATCTCACCAACATTGTTCACCAGCAGGTACTTCACCAACATGGTTCTCCAACATGTTGTTCACCAGCATAATTTTTCAACATGCCGTTCTCCAACATGAATCTCACTAGCATGGTTCAGCAACATGTAGTTCACCATCACGGCTCTCCAACATGTAGTTCACCAACATGTTTTCCAACGTGAAGCTCACCAACACGGTTCTCCAGCACGTATCTCACTAGCATGGTTCAGCAACATGTAGTTCACCAACATGGCTCTCCAACATTTAGTTCACCAACATGGTTCAGCAACATTTAGTTCACCAACATGTTTTCCAACATGTGTCTCACCAACATGGTTTTCTAATATGTAGTTCTCCAACATGGTTCACCAACATGTAGTTTTCCAACTTTGTTCTCCGACATGTAGTTCACCAACATCTAGTTCTCCAAAGTAGTTCACGAAAATGTAGCTCACCAACATGTAGCTCAAGAACATGGTTCACCAACATGTAGCTCATCAACATTGTTCACCAAGAGGTAGTTCACCAACATGGTTCACCAACATGTAATTCTCCAACATGTAGTTCACCAAAATGGTTCTCCAACGTGTAGTTCTCCAACATGTATCTCACCATCATGGTTCACCAACGTTTAGCTCACCAACATGGTTCACCCACATCTACCTCACCAACATGGTTCATCGACATGTAGCTCACCAGTACCGTTCTCCAACATGTAGTTCACCAACACATATCTCACCAACATGGTTCACCAGCAGGTACATCACCAACATGGTTCTCCAACCTGTAGTTCCCCAACATGGTTCACCAACGTGCAATTCTCCAACATGTAGCTCATCAACATGGTTCACCAAGAGGTAGTTCACCAACATGGTTCACCAACATGTAATTCTCCAACATGTAGTTCACCAAAATGGTTCTCCAACGTGTAGTTCTCCAACATGTATCTCACCATCATGGTTCACCAACGTTTAGCTCACCAACATGGTTCACCCACATCTACCTCACCAACATGGTTCACCGACATGTAGCTCACCAGTACCGTTCTCCAACATGTAGTTCACCAACACATATCTCACCAACATGGTTCACCAGCAGGTATATCACCAACATGGTTCTCCAACCTGTAGTTCCCCAACATGGTTCACCAACGTGCAATTCTCCAACATATATCTCACCAACATGGTTCACCAAAATTTAGCTCACCAACATGGTTCACCCACATCTAGCTCACCAACATGTTTCACCGACATGTAGCTCACCAGTATGGTTCTCCAACATGTAGTTCACCAACATGGTTCACCAGCAGGTACTTCACCAACATGGTTCTCCAACATGCTGTTCACCAGCATAATTTTTCAACATTCCGTTCTCCAACATGTATCTCACTAGCATGGTTAAGCAACATGTAGTTCACCATCATGGCTCTCTAACATGTAGTTCACCAACATGTTTTCCAACATGTGTCTCACCAACATGGTTTTCTAATATGTAGTTCTCCAAATTGGTTCACCAACATGTAGTTTTCCAACTTTGTTCTCCGACATGTAGTTCACCAACATCTAGTTCTCCAACCTAGTTCACCAAAATGTGGCTCACCAACATGTAACTCAAGAATTTGTTTCACCAACATGTACCTCATCAACATGGCTCTACAACATGTAGTTCACCAATGTGGTTCTCCAACATGCATCTCACCAACATGTAGTTCTCCAACATGGTTCACCAACATTTATCTCACCAACATGTTGCTCATCAACATGAACCTCACTAACATGGTTCTCCAACATGTAGTTCACCAACACGGTTTTCCAGCATGTAGTTCTCCAACATGGATCACCAACATGTAGTTCACCAACATGGTTCTCCAACATGTAGTTCACCAACGTGGTTCTCCAACATGTAGTTCCCCAACATGGTTCTCTATCACGTAGCTCACCGACATGGTTCTCCACCATGTATCTCACCAACATGGCTCTCCAACATGGTTCTACAACATGTATCTCACCAACACCGTTCTCCAACATGAAGCTCACCAACATCGTTCTCCAACACGTATCTCACTAGCATGGTTCAGCAACATGTAGTTCACCAACATGGCTCTCCAACATGTAGTTCACCAACAAGGTTCACCAACATGTAGCTCACCAACATGGTTCACCAACATGTAGTTCACCAACATGATTCTCCAACATGTGTTCAACCAACATGGTTTTCTAACATGTAGTTCCCCAACATGGTTCTCTATCACGTAGCTCACCGACATAGTTCTCCACCATGTATCCCACCAACATGGCTCCCCAACATGGTTCTACAACATGTATCTCACCAACACCGTTCTCCAACATGAAGCTCACCAACATGGTTCTCCAACACGTATCTCACTAGCATGGTTCAGCAACATGTAGTTCACCAACATAGCTCTCCAACATGTAGTTCACCAACATGGTTCACCAACATGTAGTTCACCAACATGGTTCACCAACATGTAGTTCACCAACATGATTCTCCAACATGTGTCCAACCAACATGGTTTTCTAACATGTAGTTCTCCAACATGGTTCACCAACATGTAGTTTTCCAACTTTGTTCTCCGACATGTAGTTCACCAACATCTAGTTCTCCAAAGAAGTTCTCCAAAATGTAGCTCACCAACATGTAGCTCAAGTACATGGTTCACCAACATGTAGCTCATCAACATGGTTCACCAAGAGGTAGTTCACCAACATGGTTCACCAACATCTAATACTCCAACATGTATTTCACCAAAATGTTTCTCCAACGTGTAGTTCTCCAACATGTATCTCACCATCATGGTTCACCAGCGTTTAGCTTACCAACATGGTTCACCCACATCTAGCTCACCAACATGGTTTTGTAACATGTAGTTCACCAGTATGGTTCTCCAACATGTAGTTCACCAACATGTATCTCACCAACATGGTTCACCAGCAGGTATTTCACCAACTTGTTTCTCCAACATGTTGTTCACCAACATGGTTCTCCAACCTGTCGTTCCCCAACATGGTTCTCTATCACGTAGCTCACCAACATGGTTCTCCAACATGTATCTCACCAACATGGCTCTCCAACATGTATCTCACCAATATCGTTCTCAAACATGAATCTCACCAACATGGTTCTCCAACATTTCTCTCACCAGCATTGTTCTCCAACATGTCGCTCCCCAGCATAATTTTCCAACATGCCGTTCTCCAAAATGGTTCTCCAACATGTAACTCACTAGCATGATTCAGCAACATGTAGTTCACCATCATAGAAACATAGAAACATAGAAAATAGGTGCAGGAGTAGGCCATTCGGCCCTTCGAGCCACCACCGATCAGCCATTATGATCATGGCTGATCATCCAACTCAGAACCCCACCCCAGCCTTCCCTCCATACCCCCTGACCCCTGTAGCCACAAGGGCCATATCTAACTCCCTCTTAAACATAGCCAATGAACTGGCGTCAACAGTTTGCTGTGGCAGAGAATTCCACAGATTCACCACTCTCTGTGTGAAGAAGTTTTTCCTAATCTCGGTCCTAAAAGGCTTCCCCTCTATCCTCAAACTGTGACCCCTCGTTCTGGACTTCCCCAACATCGGGAACAATCTTCCTGCATCTAGCCTGTCCAATCCCTTTAGGATCTTATACGTTTCAATCACATCCCCCCTCAATCTTCTAAATTCCAACGAGTACAAGCCCAGTTCATCCAGTCTTTCTTCATATGAAAGTCCTGCCATCACAGGAATTAATCTGGTGAACCTTCTTTGTACTCCCTCTATGGCAAAGATGTCTTTCCTCAGATTAGGGGACCAAAACTGTACACAATACTCCAGGTGTGGTCTCACCAAGGCCTTGTACAACTGCAGTAGTACCTCCCTGCTCCTGTACTCGAATCCTCTCGCTATAAATGCCAGCATACCATTCGCCTTTTTCACCGCCTGCTGTACCTGCATGCCCACTTTCAATGACTGGTGTATAATGACACCCAGGTCTCGTTGTACCTCCCCTTTTCCTAATCGGCCACCATTCAGATAATAATCTGTTTTCCTATTTTTGCCACCAAAGTGGATAACTTCACATTTATCCATATTGCATCTCCCATGAGTTTGCCCACTCACCCAACCTATCCAAGTCACCCTGCATCCTCTTAGCATCCTCCTCACTGCTAACACTGCCGCCCAGCTTCGTGTCATCCGCAAACTTAGAGATGCTGCATTTAATTCCCTCATCCAAGTCATTAATATATATTGTAAACAACTGGGGTCCCAGCACTGAGCCTTGCGGTACCCCACTTGTCACCGCCTGCCATTCTGGAAAGCTCCCGTTTATTCCCACTCTTTGCTTCCTGTCTGCTAACCAATTCTCCACACACACCACCAGCATGGTTCACCAGCATGGTTCACAAACATGTAGCTCACCAACAAGGTTCACCAACATGTAGGTCACCAACATGGTTCTCCAACATGTGTCTCACCAACATTGTTTTCTAACATGTATTTCTCCAACATGTATCTCACCAACATGTAGCTCAGCAACGTTGTTCACCAATATGTTGCTCACCACGATGGTTCACCAATATGTAGTTCTCCAACATGGTTCACCAATATGTAGTTCTCCAACATGGTTCACCAACATTTATCTCACCAACATGGAGCTCATCAACATGAACCTCACTAACATGGTTCTCCAACATGTAGTTCACCAACACGGTTTTCCAGCATGTTGTTCTCCAACATGGTTCACCAACATGCAGCTCATAAACATGAACCTCACTAACATGGTTCTCCAACATGTAGTTCACCAACACGTTTTTCCAGCATGTAGATCTCCAACATGGTTTACCAACATGTAGTTCACCAACATGGTTCTCCAACATGTAGTTCACCAACATGCTTCTCCAACATGCAGTTCCCCAACATGGTTCTCTATCACGTAGCTCACCGACATGGTTCTCCAACATGTAACTCACCAACATGGCTCTCCAACATGGTTCTCCAACATGTATCTCACCGACATCGTTCTCCAACATGAAGCTCACCAACATGGTTCTCCAACATTTATCTCACCAGCATAACTTTCCAACATATCGTTCTCCAACATGGGTCTCCAACACGTATCTCACTAGCATGGTTCAGCAACATGTAGTTCACCATCATGGCTCTCCAACATGTAGTTCACAAACATGGTTCACCAACATGTAGCTCACCAATATGGTTCACCAACACGTATCTCACTAGCATGGTTCATCAACATGTAGTTCACCAACATGGCTCTCCAACATGTAGTTCACCAACATGGTTCACCAACATGTAGCTCACCAACACGTTTCACCAACATGTAGTTCACCAACATGATTCTCCAACATGTGTCTCACCAACATGTAGTTTTCCAACTTTGTTCTCCTACATGTAGTTCACCAACATCTAGTTCTCCAAAGTTGTTCGCCAAAATGTAGCTCACCAACATGTAGCTCAAGGACATGGTTCACCAACATGTAGATCATCAATATGGTTCACCAAGAGGTAGTTCACCAACATGGTTCACCAACAGGTAATTCTCCGACATGTAGCTCACCACGATGGTTCACCAATATGTAGTTCTCCAACATGTATCTCACCATCATGGTTCACCAACATTTAGCTCACCAACATGGTTCACCCACATCTAGCTCACCAAAATGGTTCATCGACATGTAGCTCACCAGTACGGTTCCCCAACATGTAGTTCACCAACACATATCTCACCAACATGGTTCACCAGCAGGTACTTCACCAACATGGTTCTCCAACATGTTGTTCACCAACATGGTTCTCCAACCTGTAGTTCCCCAACATGGCTTTCTAACGCGTCGCTCACCAACATGGTTCTCCACCATATATCTCACCAACATGGCTCTCCAACATGAATCTCACCAGCATGGTTCTCCAACATGTAGCTCATCAGCATAATTTTCCAACATGCCGTTCTCCAAAATGGTTCTCCAACATGTAACTCACTAGCATGGTTCAACAACATGTAGTTCACCATCATGGCTCTCTAACATGTAGTTCACCAACATGGTTCAATAACATGGTTCACCAACATGGTTCACCAACATGTAGCTCACCAACAAGGTTCACGAACATGTTGTTCACCAACATGATTCTCCAACATGTGTCTCACCAACATGGTTTTCTAATATGTAGTTCTCCAACATGGTTCACAAACATGTAGCTCAGCAACATTGTTCACCAATATGTAGCTCACCACGATGGTTCACCAATATGTAGTTCTCCAACATGGTTCACGAACATCTATCTCACCAACATGCAGCTCATCAACATCAAACCTCATTAACATGGTTCTCCAACATGTAGTTCACCAACACGGTTTTCCAGCATGTTATTCACCAACATTTATCTGACCAACATGTAGCTCATCAACATGAACCTCACGAACATGGTTCTCCAACAGGTAGTTCACCAACACGGTTTTCAAACATGTAGTTCTCCAACATGGTTCACCAACATGTAGTTCACCAACATGGTTCTCCAACATGTAGTTCACCAACATGCTTCTCCAACATGCAGTTGCCCAACATGGTTCTCTATCACGTAGCTCACCGACATGGTTCTCCACCATGTATCTCACCAACATGGCTCTCCAACATGGTTCTCCAACATTTAACTCACCAGCATAACTTTCCAACATGCCATTCTCCAACATGTATCTCACTAGCATGGTTCAGCAACATGTAGTTCACCATCACGGCTCTCCAACATGTAGTTCACCAACATGTTTTCCAACATGTGTCTCACCAACATGGTTTTCTAATATGTAGTTCTCCAAATTGGATCACCAACATGTAGTTCACCAACATGGTTCTCAAACATGTAGTTCACCAACGTGGTTCTCCAACATGTAGTTCCCCAACACGTTTCCTATCACGTAGCTCACCGACATGGTTCTCCACCATGTATCTCACCAACATGGCTCTGCAACATGGTTATCCAACATGTATCTCACCAACATCGTTCTCCAACATGAAGCTCACCAACATGGTTCTCCAGCACGTATCTCACTAGCATGGTTCAGCAACATGTAGTTCACCAACATGGCTCTCCAACATGTAGTTCACCAACATGGTTCACCAACATGTAGCTCACCAACATGGTTCACCAACATGTAGTTCACCAACATGATTCTCCAACAAGTGTCTCACCAACATGGTTTTCTAACATGTAATTCTCCAACATGTAGTTCACCAACATGGTTCACCAACGTGTAGTTCTCCAACATGTATCTCACCAACATGGTTCGACAACATTTAGCTCACCAACATGGTTCACCCACATCTAGCTCACCAACATGGTTCACCGACATGTAGCTCACCAGTATGGTTCTCCAACATGTAGTTCACCAACATGTATCTCACCAAACATGGTTCACCAGCAGGTACTTCACCAACATGGTTCTCCAACATGTTGTTCACCAGCATAATTTTTCAACATGCCGTTCTCCAACATGTATCTCACTAGCATGGTTCAGCAACATGTAGTTCACCATCACGGCTCTCCAACATGTAGTTCACCAACATGTTTTCCAACATGTGTCTCACCAACATGGTTTTCTAATATGTAGTTCTCCAACATGGTTCACCTACATGTAGTTTTCCAACTTTGTTCTCCGACATGTAGTTCACCAACATCTAGTTCTCGAAAGTAGTTCACGAAAATGTAGCTCACCAACATGTAGCTCAACAACATGGTTCACCAACATGTAGCTCATCAACATGGTTCACCAAGAGGTAGTTCACCAACATGGTTCACCAACATGTAATTCTCCAACATGTAGTTCACCAAAATGCTTCTCCAACGTGTAGTTCTCCAACATGTATCTCACCATCATGGTTCACCAACGTTTAGCTCACCAACATGGTTCACCCACATCTACCTCACCAACATGGTTCACCGACATGCAGCTCACCAGTACCGTTCTCCAACATGTAGTTTACCAACACATATCTCACCAACATGGTTCACCAGCAAGTACTTCACCAACATGGTTTTCCAACCTGTAGTTCCCCAACATGGTTCTCCATCACTTAGCTCACCAACATGGTTCACCAGCAGGTACTTCACCAACATGGTTCTCCAACCTGTAGTTCACCAACATGGTTCACCAACGTGCAATTCTCCAACATATATCTCACCAACATGGTTCACCAAAATTTAGCTCACCAACATGGTTCACCCACATCTAGCTCACCAACATGGTTCACCGACATGTAGCACACCAGTATGGTTCTCCAACATGTAGTTCACCAACATGGTTCACCAGCAGGTACTTCACCAACATGGTTCTCCAACATGTTGTTCACCAGCATAATTTTTCAACATGCCGTTCTCCAACATGTATCTCACTAGCATGGTTAAGCAACATGTAGTTCACCATCATGGCTCTCTAACATGTAGTTCACCAACATGTTTTCCAACATGTGTCTCACCAACATGGTTTTTTAATATGTAGTTCTCCAAATTGGTTCACCAACATGTAGTTTTCCAACTTTGTTCTCCGACATGTAGTTCACCAACATCTAGTTCTCCAACGTAGTTAACCAAAATGTGGCTCACCAACATGTAACTCAAGAACTTGTTTCACCAACATGTAGCTCATCAACATGCTCTCCAACATGTAGTTCACCAATGTGGTTCTCCAACATGCATCTCACCAACATGTAGCTCAGTAACATTGTTCACCAACATACAGCTCACCACGATGGTTCACCAAAATGCAGTTCTCCAACGTGGTTCACCAACATTTATCTCACCAATATGTTACTCATCAACATGAACCTCACCAACATGGTTCTCCAACATGTAGTTCACCAACGTGGTTCTCCAACATGTAGTTCTCCAACATGGTTCTCTATCACGTAGCTCACCGACATGGTTCTCCACCATGTATCTCACCAACATGGCTCTGCAACATGGTTATCCAACATGTATCTCACCAACATCATTCTCCAACATGAAGCTCACCAACATGGTTCTCCAGCACGTATCTCACTAGCATGGTTCAGCAACATGTAGTTCACCAACATGGCTCTCCAACATGTAGTTCACCAACATGGTTCAGCAACATGTAGTTCACCATCATGGCTCTCCGACATGTAGTTCACCAACATGATTCTCCAACAAGTGTCTCACCAACATGGTTTTCTAACTTGTAATTCTCCAACATGTAGTTCACCAACATGGTTCACCAACTTGCAGTTCTCCAACATATATCGCACCAACATGGTTCACCAACATTTAGCTCACCAACATGGTTCACCCACATCTAGCTCACCAACATGGTTCACCGACATGTAGCTCACCAGTATGGTTCTCCAACATGTAGTTCACCAACATGTATCTCACCAAACATGGTTCACCAGCAGGTACTTCACCAACATGGTTCTCCAACATGCTGTTCACCAGCATAATTTTTCAACATGCCGTTCTCCAACATGTATCTCACTAGCATGGTTCAGCAACATGTAGTTCACCATCACGGCTCTCCAACATGTAGTTCACCAACATGTTTTCCAACATGTGTCTCACCAACATGGTTTTCTAATATGTAGTTCTCCAACATGGTTCACCTACATGTAGTTTTCCAACTTTGTTCTCCGACATGTAGTTCACCAACATCTAGTTCTCCAAAGTAGTTCACGAAAATGTAGCTCACCAACATGGTTCACCAAGAGGTAGTTCACCAACATGGTTCACCAACATGTAATTCTCCAACATGTAGTTCACCAAAATGCTTCTCCAACGTGTAGTTCTCCAACATGTATCTCACCATCATGGTTCACCAACGTTTAGCTCACCAACATGGTTCACCCACATCTACCTCACCAACATGGTTCACCGACATGCAGCTCACCAGTACCGTTCTCCAACATGTAGTTCACCAACACATATCTCACCAACATGGTTCATCAGCAAGTACTTCACCAACATGGTTTTCCAACCTGTAGTTCCCCAACATGGTTCTCCATCACTTAGCTCACCAACATGGTTCACCAGCAGGTACATCACCAACATGGTTCTCCAACCTGTAGTTCACCAACATGGTTCACCAACGTGCAATTCTCCAACATATATCTCACCAACATGGTTCACCAAAATTTAGCTCACCAACATGGTTCACCCACATCTAGCTCACCAACATGGTTCACCGACATGTAGCTCACCAGTATGGTTCTCCAACATGTAGTTCACCAACATGGTTCACCAGCAGGTACTTCACCAACATGGTTCTCCAACATGTTGTTCACCAGCATAATTTTTCAACATGCCGTTCTCCAACATGTATCTCACTAGCATGGTTAAGCAACATGTAGTTCACCATCATGGCTCTCTAACATGTAGTTCACCAACATGTTTTCCAACATGTGTCTCACCAACATGGTTTTTTAATATGTAGTTCTCCAAATTGGTTCACCAACATGTAGTTTTCCAACTTTGTTCTCCGACATGTAGTTCACCAACATCTAGTTCTCCAACGTAGTTCACCAAAATGTAGCTCACCAACATGTAGCTCAAGAATTTGTTTCACAAACATGTACCTCATCAACATGGCTCTACAACATGTAGTTCACCAATGTGGTTCTCCAACATGCATCTCACCAACATGTAGTTCTCCAACATGGTTCACCAACATTTATCTCACCAACATGTTGCTCATCAACATGAACCTCACTAACATGGTTCTCCAACATGTAGTTCACCAACACGGTTTTCCAGCATGTAGTTCTCCAACATGGATCACCAACATGTAGTTCACCAACATGGTTCTCCAACATGTAGTTCACCAACGTGGTTCTCCAACATGTAGTTCCCCAACATGGTTCTCTATCACGTAGCTCACCGACATGGTTCTCCACCATGTATCTCACCAACATGGCTCTCCAACATGGTTCTACAACATGTATCTCACCAACACCGTTCTCCAACATGAAGCTCACCAACATGGTTCTCCAACACGTATCTCACTAGCATGGTTCAGCAACATGTAGTTCACCAACATGGCTCTCCAACATGTAGTTCACCAACAAGGTTCACCAACATGTAGCTCACCAACATGGTTCACCAACATGATTCTCCAACATGTGTCCAACCAACATGGTTTTCTAACATGTAGTTCCCCAACATGGTTCTCTATCACGTAGCTCACCGACATGGTTCTCCACCATGTAACTCACCAACATGTCTCTCCAACATGGTTCTCCAACATGTATCTCACCGACATCGTTCTCCAACATGAAGCTCACCAACATGGTTCTCCAACATTTATCTCACCAGCATAACTTTCCAACATATCGTTCTCCAACATGGTTCTCCAACACGTATCTCACTAGCATGGTTCATCAACATGTAGTTCACCAACATGGCTCCCCAACATGTAGTTCTCCAACATGGTTCACCAACAGGTAGCTCACCAATTCGGTTCACCAACATGTAGTTCACCAACATGATTCTCCAACATGTGTCTCACCAACATGTAGTTTCCAAACTTTGTTCTCCTACATGTAGTTCACCAACATCTAGTTCTCCAAACTTGTTCACCAACATGTAGCTCATCAACATGGTTCACCAAGAGGTAGTTCACCAACATTGTTCACCAACATGTAATTCTCCAACATGTAGTTCACCAAAGTGGTTCTCCAACGTGTATTTCTCCAACATGTATCTCACCATCATGGTTCACCAACATTTAGCTCACCAACATGGTTCACCCACATCTAGCTCACCAAAATGGTTCATCGACATGTAGCTCACCAGTACGGTTCCCCAACATGTAGTTCACCAAGACATATCTCACCAACATGGTTCACCAGCAGGTACTTCACCAACATGGTTCTCCAACATGTTGTTCACCAACATGGTTCTCCAACCTGTAGTTCCCCAACATGGCTCTCTATCGCGTCGCTCACCAACATGGTTCTCCACCATATATCTCACCAACATGGCTCTCCAACATGAATCTCACCAGCATGGTTCTCCAACATGTAGCTCACCAACATGGCTCTCCAACATGGTTCTCCAACATGTATCTCACCGACATCGTTCTCCAACATGAAGTTCACCAACATGGTTCTCCAACATTTATCTCACCAGCATAACTTTCCAACATATCGTTCTCCAACATGGTTCTCCAACACGTATCTCACTAGCATGGTTCATCAACATGTAGTTCACCAACATGGCTCTCCAACATGTAGTTCACCAACATGGTTCACCAACAGGTAGCTCACCAACACATTTCACCAACATGTAGTTCACCAACATGATTCTCCAACATGTGTCTCACGAACATGTAGTTTTCCAACTTTGTTCTCCTACATGTAGTTCACCCACATCTAGCTCACCAAAATGGTTCATCGACATGTAGCTCACCAGTACGGTTCCCCAACATGTAGTTCACCAAGACATATCTCACCAACATGGTTCACCAGCAGGTACTTCACCAACATGGTTCTCCAACATGTTGTTCACCAACATGGTTCTCCAACCTGTAGTTCCCCAACATGGCTCTCTATCGCGTCGCTCACCAACATGGTTCTCCACCATATATCTCACCAACATGGCTCTCCAACATGAATCTCACCAGCATGGTTCTCCAACATGTAGCTCACCAACATGGCTCTCCAACATGGTTCTCCAACATGTATCTCACCGACATCGTTCTCCAACATGAAGTTCACCAACATGGTTCTCCAACATTTATCTCACCAGCATAACTTTCCAACATATCGTTCTCCAACATGGTTCTCCAACACGTATCTCACTAGCATGGTTCATCAACATGTAGTTCACCAACATGGCTCTCCAACATGTAGTTCACCAACATGGTTCACCAACAGGTAGCTCACCAACACATTTCACCAACATGTAGTTCACCAACATGATTCTCCAACATGTGTCTCACGAACATGTAGTTTTCCAACTTTGTTCTCCTACATGTAGTTCACCAACATCTAGTTCTCCAAAGTTGTTCACCAAAATGTAGCTCACCAACATTTAGCTCAAGAACATGGTTCACCAACATGTAGCTCATCAATATGGTTCACCAAGAGGTAGTTCACCAACATTGTTCACCAACATGTAATTCTCCAACATGTAGTTCACCAAACTGGTTCTCCAACGTGTATTTCTCCAACATGTATCTCACCATCATGGTTCACCAACATTTAGCTCACCAACATGGTTCACCCACATCTAGCTCACCAAAATGGTTCATCGACATGTAGCTCACCAGTACGGTTCCCCAACATGTAGTTCACCAACACATATCTCACCAACATGGTTCACCAGCAGGTACTTCACCAACATGGTTCTCCAACATGCTGTTCACCAACATGGTTCTCCAACCTGTAGTTCCCCAACATGGCTCTCTAACGCGTCGCTCACCAACATGGTTCTCCACCATATATCTCACCAACATGGCTCTCCAACATGAATCTCACCAGCATGGTTCTCCAACATGTAGCTCATCAGCATAATTTTCCAACATGCCGTTCTCCAAAATGTTTCTCCAACATGTAACTCACTAGCATGGTTCAACAACATGTAGTTCACCATCATGGCTCTCTAACATGTAGTTCACCAACATGGTTCAATAACATGGTTCACCAACATGGTTCACCAACATGTAGCTCACCAACAAGGTTCACGAACATGTTGTTCACCAACATGATTCTCCAACATGTGTCTCACCAACATGGTTTTCTAATATGTAATTCTCCAACATGTATCTCACCAACATGTAGCTCAGCAACATTGTTCACCAATATGTAGCTCACCACGATGGTTCACCAATATGTAGTTTTCCAACATGGTTCACCAACATCTATCTCACCAACATGCAGCTCATCAACATCAAACCTCATTAACATGGTTCTCCAACATGTAGTTCACCAACACGGTTTTCCAGCATGTTATTCACCAACATTTATCTCACCAACATGTAGCTCATCAACATGAACCTCACGAACATGGTTCTCCAACAGGTAGTTCACCAACACGGTTTTCAAACATGTAGTTCTCCAACATGGTTCACCAACATGTAGTTCACCAACATGGTTCTCCAACATGTAGTTCACCAACATGCTTCTCCAACATGCAGTTCCCCAACATGGTTCTCTATCACGTAGCTCACCGACATGGTTCTCCACCATGTATCTCACCAACATGGCTCTGCAACATGAAGCTCACCAACATGGTTCTCAAACATATTCTTCACCAGCATAATTTTTCAACATGCCGTTCTCCAACATGTATCTCACTAGCATGGTTCAGCAACGTGTAGTTCACCATCACGGCTCTCCAACATGTAGTTCACCAACATGTTTTCCAACATGTGTCTCACCAACATGGTTTTCTAATATGTAGTTCTCCAAATTGGTTCACCAACATGTAGTTTTCCAACTTTGTTCTCCGACATGTAGTTCACCAACATCTAGTTCTCCAACGTAGTTCACCAAAATGTGGCTCACCAACATGTAACTCAAGAACTTGTTTCACCAACATGTAGCTCATCAACATGGCTCTCCAACATGTAGTTCACCAATGTGGTTCTAAAACATGCATCTCACCAACATGTAGCTCAGTAACATTGTTCACCAACATACAGCTCACCACGATGGTTCACCAAAATGCAGTTCTCCAACATGGTTCACCAACATTTATCTCACCAATATGTTACTCATCAACATGAACCTCACTAACATGGTTCTCCAACATGTAGTTCACCAACACGGTTTTCCAGCATGAAGTTCTCCAAATGGATCACCAACATGTAGTTCACCAACATGGTTCTCCAACATGTAGTTCACCAACGTGGTTCTCCAACATGTAGTTCCCCAACATGGTTCTCTATCACGTAGCTCACCGACATGGTTCTCCACCATGTATCTCACCAACATCGTTCTCCAACATGAAGCTCACCAACATGGTTCTCCAGCACGTATCTCACTAGCACGGTTCAGCAACATGTAGTTCACCATCATGGCTCTCCGACATGTAGTTCACCAACATGATTCTCCAACAAGTGTCTCAACAACATGGTTTTCTAACTTGTAATTTTCCAACATGTAGTTCACCAACATGGTTCACCAACGTGCAGTTCTCCAACATATATCGCACCAACATGGTTCACCAACATTTAGCTCACCAACATGGTTCACCCACATCTAGCTCACCAACATGGTTCACCGACATGTAGCTCACCAGTATGGTTCTCCAACATGTAGTTCACCAACATGTATCTCACCAAACATGGTTCACCAGCAGGTACTTCACCAACATGGTTCTCCAACATGTTGTTCACCAGCATAATTTTTCAACATGCCGTTCTCCAACATGTATCTCACTAGCATGGTTCAGCAACATGTAGTTCACCATCAAGGCACTCCAACATGTAGTTCACCAACATGTTTTCAAACATGTGTCTCACCAACATGGTTTTCTAATATGTAGTTCTCCAACATGGTTCACCAACATGTAGTTTTCCAACTTTGTTCTCCGACATGTTGTTCACCAACATCTAGTTCTCCAAAGTAGTTCACGAAAATGTAGCTCACCAACATGTAGCTCAACAACATGGTTCACCAACATGTAGCTCATCAACATGGTTCACCAAGAGGTAGTTCACCAACATGGTTCACCAACATGTAATTCTCCAACATGTAGTTCACCAAAATGGTTCTCCAACGAGTAGTTCTCCAACATGTATCTCACCATCATGGGTCACCAACGTTTAGCTCACCAACATGGTTCACCCACATCTACCTCACCAACATGGTTCACCGACATGTAGCTCACCAGTACCGTTCTCCAACATGTAGATCACCAACACTTATCTCACCAACATGGTTCACCAGCAAGTACTTCACCAACATGGTTCTCCAACCTGTAGTTCACCAACATGGTTCACCAACGTGCAATTCTCCAACATATATCTCACCAACATGGTTCACCAAAATTTAGCTCACCAACATGGTTCACCCACATCTAGCTCACCAACATGGTTCACCGACATGTAGCTCACCAGTATGGTTCTCCAACATGTAGTTCACCAACATGGTTCACCAGCAGGTACTTCACCAACATGGTTCTCCAACATGTTGTTCACCAGTATGGTTCTCCAACATGTAGTTCACCAACATGGTTCACCAGCAGGTACTACACCAACATGGTTCTCCAACATGTTGTTCACCAGCATAATTTTTCAACATGCCGTTCTCCAACATGTATCTCACAAGCATGGTTAAGCAACATGTAGTTCACCATCATGGCTCTCTAACATGTAGTTCACCAACATGTTTTCCAACATGTGTCTCACCAACATGGTTTTTTAATATGTAGTTCTCCAAATTGGTTCACCAACATGTAGTTTTCCAACTTTGTTCACCGACATGTAGTTCACCAACATCTAGTTCTCCAACGTAGTTCACCAAAATGTGGCTCACCAACATGTAACTCAAGAACTTGTTTCACCAGCCTGTAGCTCATCAACATGGCTCTCCAACAAGTAGTTCACCAATGTGGTTCTCCAACATGCATCTCACCAACATGTAGCTCAGTAACATTGTTCACCAACATACAGCTCACCACGATGGTTCACCAAAATGCAGTTCTCCAACATGGTTCACCAACATTTATCTCACCAATATGTTACTCATCAACATGAACCTCACTAACATGGTTCTCCAACATGTAGTTCACCAACACGGTTTTCCAGCATGAAGTTCTCCAAATGGATCACCAACATGTAGTTCACCAACATGGTTCTCCAACATGTAGTTCACCAACGTGGTTCTCCAACATGTAGTTCCCCAACATGGTTCTCTATCACGTAGCTCACCGACATGGTTCTCCACCATGTATCTCACCAACATGGCTCTGCAACATGGTTATCCAACATGTATCTCACCAACATCGTTCTCCAACATGAAGCTCACCAACATGGTTCTCCAGCACGTATCTCACTAGCATGGTTCAGCAACATGTAGTTCACCAACATGGTTCACCAACGTGCAGTTCTCCAACATATATCGCACCAACATGGTTTTCTAATATGTAGTTCTCCAACATGGTTCACCAATATGTAGTTTTCCAACTTTGTTCTCCGACATGTAGTTCACCAACATCTAGTTCTCCAAAGTAGTTCACGAAAATGTAGCTCACCAACATGTAGCTCAACAACATGGTTCACCAACATATAGCTCATCAACATGGTTCACCAAGAGGTAGTTCACCAACATGGTTCACCAACATGTAATTCTCCAACATGTAGTTCACCAAAATGGTACTCCAACGAGTAGTTCTCCAACATGTATCTCACCATCATGGTTCACCAACGTTTAGCTCACCAACATGGTTAACCCACATCTGCCTCACCAACATGGTTCACCGACATGTAGCTCACCAGTACCGTTCTCCAACATGTAGGTCACCAACACATATCTCACCAACATGGTTCACCAGCAAGTACTTCACCAACATGGTTCTCCAACCTGTGGTTCCCCAACATGTTTCTCCATCACTTGGCTCACCAACATGGTTCACCAGCAGGTACTTCACCAACATGGTTCTCCAACATGTAGTTCACCAACATGGTTCACCAACGTGCAATTCTCCAACATATATCTCACCAACATGGTTCACCAAAATTTAGCTCACCAACATGGTTCACCCACATCTAGCTCACCAACATCGTTCACCGACATGTAGATCACCAGTATGGTTCTCCAACATCTAGTTCACCAACATGGTTCACCAGCAGGTACTTCACCAACATGGTTCTCCAACATGTTGTTCACCAGCATAATTTTTCAACATGCCGTTCTCCAACATGTATCTCACTAGCATGGTTAAGCAACATGTAGTTCACCATCATGGCTCTCTAACATGTAGTTCACCAACATGTTTTCCAACATGTGTCTCATCAACATGGTTTTCTAATATGTAGTTCTCCAAATTGGTTCACCAACATGTAGTTTTCCAACTTTGTTCTCCGACATGTAGTTCACCAACATCTAGTTCTCCAACGTAGTTCACCAAAATGTGGCTCACCAACATGTAACTCAAGAATTTGTTTCACCAACATGTAGCTCATCAACATGGCTCTACAACATGTAGTTCACCAATGTGGTTCTCCAACATGCATCTCACCAACATGTAGTTCTCCAACATGGTTCACCAACATTTATCTCACCAACATGTTGCTCATCAACATGAACCTCACTAACATGGTTCTCCAAAATGTAGTTCAGCAACACGGTTTTCCAGCATGTAGTTCTCCAACATGGATCACCAACATGTAGTTCACCAACATGGTTCTCCAACACGTATCTCACTAGCATGGTTCAGCAACATGTAGTTCACCAACATGGTTCACCAACATGTAGTTCACCAACATGATTCTCCAACATGTGTCCAACCAACATGGTTTTCTAACATGTAGTTCCCAAACATTGTTCTCTATCACGTAGCTCACCGACATGGTTCTCCACCATGTATCTCACCAACATGGCTCTCGAACATGGTTCTACAACATGTATCTCACCAACACCGTTCTCCAACATGAAGCTCACCAACATGGTTCTCCAACACGTATCTCACTAGCATGGTTCAGCAACATGTAGTTCACCAACATGGCTCTCCAACATGTAGTTCACCAACATGGTTTACCAACATGTAGCTCACCAACATGGTTCACCAACATGTAGTTCACCAACATGATTCTCCAACATGTGTCCAACCAACATGGTTTTCTAACATTTAGTTCTCCAACATGGTTCACCAACATGTAGTTTTCCAACTTTGTTCTCCGACATGTAGTTCACCAACATGTAGATCAAGAACATGGTTCACCAACATGTAGCTCATCAACATGGTTCACCAAGAGGTAGTTCACCAACATGCTTCACCAACATGTAATTCTCCAACATGTAGTTCACCAAAATGTTTCTCCAACGTGTAGTTCTCCAACATGTATCTCACCATCATGGTACACCAGCGTTTAGCTTACCAACATGGTTCACTCACATCTAGCTCACCAACATGGTTTTCTAACATGTAGTTCACCAGTATGGTTCTCCAACATGTAGTTCACCAACATGTATCTCACCAACATGGTTCACCAGCAGGTACTTCACCAACTTGTTTCTCCAACATGTTGTTCACCAACATGGTTCTCCAACCTGTCGTTCCCCAACATGGTTCTCTATCACGTAGCTCACCAACATGGTTCTCCACCATGTATCTCACCAACATGGCTCTCGAACATGGTTCTACAACATGTATCTCACCAGCACCGTTCTCCAACATGAAGCTCACCAACATGGTTCTCCAACACGTATCTCACTAGCATGGTTCAGCAACATGTAGTTCACCAACATGGCTCTCCAACATGTAGTTCACCAACATGGTTCACCAACATGTAGCTCACCAACATGTAGTTCACCAACATGATTCTCCAACATGTGTCCAACCAACATGGTTTTCTAACATGTAGTTCTCCAACATGGTTCACCAACATGTAGTTTTCCAACTTTGTTCTCCGACATGTAGTTCACCAACATCTAGTTCTCCAAAGAAGTTCTCCAAAATGTAGCTCACCAACATGTAGATCAAGAACATGGTTCACCAACATGTAGCTCATCAACATGGTTCACCAAGAGGTAGTTCACCAACATGGTTCACCAACATGTAATTCTCCAACATGTAGTTCACCAAAATGTTTCTCCAACGTGTAGTTCTCCAACATGTATCTCACCATCATGGTTCACCAGCGTTTAGCTTACCAACATGGTTCACTCACATCTAGCTCACCAACATGGTTTTCTAACATGTAGTTCACCAGTATGGTTCTCCAACATGTAGTTCACCAACATGGTTCACCAACATGTAGCTCACCAACATGGTTCACCAACATGTAGTTCACCAACATGATTCTCCAACATGTGTCCAACCAACATGGTTTTCTAACATGTAGTTCTCCAACATGGTTCACCAACATGTAGTTTTCCAACTTTGTTCTCCGACATGTAGTTCACCAACATCTAGTTCTCCAAAGAAGTTCTCCAAAATGTAGCTCACCAACATGTAGATCAAGAACATGGTTCACCAACATGTAGCTCATCAACATGGTTCACCAAGAGGTAGTTCACCAACATGGTTCACCAACATGTAATTCTCCAACATGTAGTTCACCAAAATGTTTCTCCAACGTGTAGTTCTCCAACATGTATCTCACCATCATGGTTCACCAGCGTTTAGCTTACCAACATGGTTCACCCACATCTAGCTCACCAACATGGTTTTCTAACATGTAGTTCACCAGTATGGTTCTCCAACATGTAGTTCACCAACATGTATCTCACCAACATGGTTCACCAGCAGGTACTTCACCAACTTGTTTCTCCAACATGTTGTTCACCAACATGGTTCTCCAACCTGTCGTTCCCCAACATGGTTCTCTATCACGTAGCTCACCAACATGGTTCTCCACCATGTATCTCACCAACATGGCTCTCCAACATGTATCTCACCATCATGGTTCACCAACGTTTAGCTTACCAACATGGTTCACCCACATCTAGCTCACCAACATGGTTTTCTAACATGTAGTTCACGCGTATGGTTCCCCAACATGTAGTTCACCAACATGTATCTCACCAACATGGTTCACCAGCAGGTACTTCACCAACTTGTTTCTACAACATGTTGTTCACCAACATGGTTCTCCAACCTGTCGTTCCCCAACATGGTTCTCTATCACGTAGCTCACCAACATGGTTCTCCACCATGTATATCACCAACATGGCTCTCCAACATGTATCTCACCAATATCGTTCTCAAACATAAATCTCACCAACATGGTTCTCCAACATTTCTCTCACCAGCATTGTTCTCCAACATGTAGCTCCCCAGCATAATTTTCCAACATGCCGTTCTCCAAAATGGTTCTCCAACATGTAACTCACTAGCATGATTCAGCAACATGTAGTTCACCATCATAGAAACATAGAAACATAGAAAATAGGTGCAGGAGTAGGCCATTCGGTCCTTCGAGCCTGCACCGCCATTTATTATGATCATGGCTGATCATCCAACTCAGAACCCCACCCCAGCCTTCCCTACATACCCCCTGACCCCTGTAGCCACAAGGGCCATATCTAACTCCCTCTTAAACATAGCCAATGAACTGGCCTCAACAGTTTGCTGTGGCAGAGAATTCCACAGATTCACCACTCTCTGTGTGAAGAAGTTTTTCCTAATCTCGGTCCTAAAAGGCTTCCCCTCTATCCTCAAACTGTGACCCCTCGTTCTGGACTTACCCAACATCGGGAACAATCTTCCTGCATCTAGCCTGTCCAATCCCTTCAGGATCTTATACGTTTCAATCACATCCCCCCTCAATCTTCTAAATTCCAACGAGTACAAGCCCAGTTCATCCAGTCTTTCTTCATATGAAAGTCCTGCCATCCCAGGAATCAATCTGGTGAACCTTCTTTGTACTCCCTCTATGGCAAAGATGTCTTTCCTCAGATTGGGGGACCAAAACTGCACACAATACTCCAGGTGTGGTCTCACCAAGGCCTTGTACAACTGCAGTAGTACCTCCCTGCTCCTGTACTCGAATCCTCTCGCTATAAATGCCAGCATACCATTCGCCTTTTTCACCGCCTGCTGTACCTGCATGCCCACTTTCAATGACTGGTGTATAATGACACCCAGGTCTCGTTGCACCTCCCCTTTTCCTAATCGGCCACCATTCAGATAATAATCTGTTTTCCTATTTTTGCCACCAAAGTGGATAACTTCACATTTATCCATATTAAATTGCATCTGCCATGAGTTTGCCCACTCACCCAACCTATCCAAGTCACCCTGCATCCTCTTAGCATCCTCCTCACTGCTAACACTGCCGCCCAGCTTCGTGTCATCCGCAAACTTGGAGATGCTGCATTTAATTCCATCATCCAAGTCATTAATATATATTGTAAACAACTGGGGTCCCAGCACTGAGCATTGCGGTACCCCACTAGTCACCGCCTGAAATTCTGAAAAGGTCCCGTTTATTCCCACTCTTTGCTTCCTGTCTGCTAACCAATTCTCCACCCACACCACCAACATGGTTCACCAACATGGTTCACCAACATGTAGCTCACCAACAAGGTTCACCAACATGTAGGTCACCAACATGGTTCTCCAACATGTGTCTCACCAACATTGTTTTCTAACATGTAATTCTCCAACATGTATCTCACCAACATGTAGCTCAGCAACGTTGTTCACCAATATGTTGCTCACCACGATGGTTCACCAATATGTAGTTCTCCAACATGGTTCACCAACATTTATCTCACCAACATGGAGCTCATCAACCTGAACTTCACTAACATGGTTCTCCAACAGGTAGTTCACCAACACGGTTTTCAAGCATGTAGTTCTCCAACATGGTTCACCAACATGTAGTTCACCAACATGGTTCTCCAACATGTAGTTCCCCAACATGGTTCTCTATCACGTAGCTCACCGACATGGTTCTCCACCATGTATCTCACCAACATGGCTCTCCAACATGGTTCTCCAACATGTATCTCACCGACATCGTTCTCCAACATGAAGCTCACCAACATGGTTCTCCAACATTTATCTCACCAGCATAACTTTCCAACATATCGTTCTCCAACATGGGTCTACAACACGTATCTCACTAGCATGGTTCAGCAACATGTAGCTCACCAACATGGTTCACCAACATGTAGTTCACCAACATGATTCTCCAACATGTGTCTCACCAACATGGTTTTCTAACATGTAGTTCTCCAACATGGTTCACCAACATGTAGTTTTCCAACTTTGTTCTCGACATGTAGTTCACCAACATCTAGTTCTCCAACGTAGTTCACCAAAATGTAGCTCACCAACATGTAGCTCAAGAACATTGGTTCTCCAACATGTAGCTAATCAACATGGTTCACCAAGAGGTAGTTCACCAACATGGTTCACCAACATGTAATTCTCCAACATGTAGTTCACCAAAATGGTTCTCCAACGTGTAGTTCTCCAACATGTATCTCACCAGCATGGTTCACCAACATTCAGCTCACCATCATGGTTCACCCACATCTAGCTCACCAACATGGTTCACCGACATGTAGCTCACCAGTACGGTTCTCCAACATGTAGTTCACCAACACATATCTCACCAACATGGTTCACCAGCAGGTACTTCACCAACATAATTCTCCAACATGTTGTTCACCAACATGGTTCTCCAACCTGTCGTTCCCCAAAATGGTTCTCTATCACGTAGCTCACCAACATGGTTCTCCACCATATATCTCACCAACATGGCTCTCCAACATGAATCTCACCAATATCGTTCTCAAACATGAATCTCACCAACTTGGTTCTCCAAAATTTCTCTCACCAGCATGGTTCTCCAACATGGAGCTCACCAGCATAATTTTCCAACATGCCGTTCTCCAACATGTAACTCACCAACATGGTTCACCAACATGTAGCTCACCAACAAGGTTCACCAACATGTTGTTCACCAACATGGTTCTCCAAGATGTGCCTCACCAACATGGTTTTCTAACATGTAGTTCACCAGTAAGTTTCTCCATCATGTAGTTCACCAACATGTAGTTCACCAAAGTGGTTCTCCAACGTGTATTTCTCCAGCATGTAGCTCACCAACATGGTTCAACTACATGTAGTTCACCAACATGGTTCACCAATATGTAGCTCACCAATATGGTTCACCTGCATGGTTCACCAACATGGTTCTCCAACATGGTTCACCAACATGTAGTTCACCAGCATTGTTCTCCAGCATGTAGCTCACCAACATGATTAAACTACATGTAGTACACCAACATGGTTCAGCAATATGTAACTCACCAATATGGTTCACCTGCATGGTTCACCAACATGGTTCTCCAACATTTATCTCACCAACATGTAGTTCATGAACATGGTTCACCAAAATGCAGTTCAGCAACATGGTTCACCAACATGGTTCACCAACATGGTTCACCAACATGTATTTCACCAACATGTAGTTCACCAACATGTTTCACCAAAATAGTTCACCAACATGTAGCTCACCAACATGGTTCACCAACATGGTCTCCAATATGGTTCTCCAACATATCGTTCACCAACATGGTTCTCCAACATGTAGTTCACCCCCACGGTTTCCCTTGTGACACTGTGTTGGGCCGGTGCCCACAATTTGTCTCCCACTTCTGACAAACCTTCTCTTCCCTCCTCCACACCACAGTGAGCCTGTACTCAGGCTATTATCTGCAGATCAATGGCCAGTCGTAAAGAGCCATTCAGCAAGTGTGGATTTATCTGTGATGATTCACTGCCTCTAACCTTCAGCACTGAAGAAGTATTGCCTTTGCAGAATTTTTCCACAATCTACATACCTCTTCTGCCATGGATACATTATGCATTAAAGTGCTTTGTGGCTACCAACCCCTGTTGCTCCCCACAGAGGAGCCAATGATGGAGTTCCCATCCGCTAGGGCCCTGGTTTGCTGCTGAGTGAATGCGTGAAAGAGGGCATGGAGGTCCTTCCTAGCTACTGACTGCACCTACTGCTGCCAGGCCAACTGCCTGCGATGTCCAACCTGACTACTATGGCCTGGGGACTGTGTCTAGCTGTCCTCCAGAGAATTGCTCCTGCACACCACAAGCTCTCACCCCAGTTCATTAGCCCCTTCAAAATTACCCATCACGTCAATCCACTCACTTACCATCTCCAGCTGCTACCATTCCTCAGGATCACACCTACCTTCCACACGTCCTGCCTCAAGTCCATTCTCCATGGACCATTCAACCCACTTGCGCCTAGCAGGTGGAAGGCGGTCCAGTGTAGACAATTGAATGGTTGATGGATTAACGTCATCATGGACAGGCTGTGCAGTGCCTGGTCGACTGGGAAGGGTACGGTCCAAAGGAGAGGTCTTGGCTGCCATCAAGTTACATCTTAATTTCACCACTCATTGAGGAGTTCCACCGGACCCATCAGGATTTTCCTGGGCCATCAGGGGCTGGCTGTAGGAAGGGGGTCCTATCAGGCCTACACATGCAGCCACTTCCCAGCCTCCGCCCAACTAATAGGCATCACCTGCCACTCATTTCCAACTCACCACCTGCAGCCTATTTAAATCCAGCTCTCACCTACAGTCCTTGTTTGCCCATCGAACCATCCAGCTTCAACTAGTTGCTGCTAGCTGCAGTTACCATAAACATGAGAAATTCTTCAGATGCTGGAAGTCCAAGCAACACACACAAAATGCTGGAGAAACGGGGTCAGCCAGCATCTATGGAAATGTATAGACTTTTCAGGCTGAGACCCTTCCTCAGGATTGGAAAGGATTGGGAAAGACAACAAAATAGAAAGATGGGGGGTGGGGAAGGAGGATAGCTCGAAGGTGATAGGTGAAGCCAGGTGGGTAGGAAAGGTAAAGAGCTGGAAAGGAAAGAATCTGATAGGAGAGGAGAATAGACCATAGGAGAAAGGGAAGGAGGAGGGTGCCATGGGGATGTCATATAATAGATGAGCCCAGCAACTTCGCAGGTGAAGTGTTGCCTCGCCTGAAAGGACTGTGTGGGGCTCTGAATGGAGGTCAGAGAGGGGGTAAATGGACAGGTGTATCACTTAGATCACTTGCAGGGTTAAGTACCAGGAGGGAGATTAGTGGGGAGGGATGATTGGACAAGTGAATCAAGGAGGGAGTGATCCCTACAGAAAACAGTGGGGGCAGGGGAAGGTAAAGATATGTTTGATGGTAGGATTCCTTTGGGATGGCAGAAGTTACGGAGAATGATCTGTTGGATGTGGAGTCTCGTGGAGTGATAGGTAAGGACAAGAGGAACTCTTATCACTGTTAAGGTGGTAGAAAGGTGGAGTGAGAGTGGATGTTTGGGAAATGGAGGAAATGTGGGTGAGGGCAGCATCAATGGTAGAGGAAGGGAAACCCCTTACTTTGAAGAAGGAGACCAGCTCTGATGTCATGGAAAGGAAAGCCATATACTGGGAACAGATGCAGAGGAGACAAAGCAACTAAGAAAAGGGAATAGCATTTTTACAGGAGACAAGATAGCCATGGGAATCAGTAGGTATCGCTCGATAGTTTGTCTCTAGAGATGGAGACAAAGAGATTAAGAAAGGTGAGGAAGGGGGCAGAAATGGACCAAGTGAATTTATGGGCAGGGTGGAAGTTGAAGGCAGAGTTGATGAAATTGACGAGCTCAGCATGGGTGCATGAAGCAGCACCAATACAGTCATCAGTGTAACAGAGGAAGAGTTAGGAAGCATTACCAGGGAAGACTTTGAACATGGACTGTTCTAAGTAGTCAACAAAAAAGCATACAGTAGCTGGGGCCCAAGTGGATGCCCATGGCTACCCTTCGAGTCTGGAGAAAGTGGGAGCAGCCAAACAAAAAATTGTTGATGGTGAGGACCAGTTCTGCCAGACAGAGAAAGTGGTGATAGAGGGAGCTAGTTGGTTATTTTATTCAGAAAGAAGCGAGGAGCTTTAAGGCCTTCTTGATGGGGGATAGAATTGAGTCAGGACTGGACATTTATTGTGAAAATGAGGTGGTCAAAGCCAGGGAATTGAAAGTTACTGAAGAGATCGAGAACATTAGAAGTGTTGCAGATATAGGAGGGAAGGGACTGAATCAAAGCAGATTGAATGGAGTCAAGGTATGAGGACACGAGATCAATGGGCAGGAGCAGGTAAAGACATTAGGCCTAATCAGACGGTCAGGTTTGTGGATCTTGGGTAGGAAGCAAAAGCAAGCAGTGCAGGGTAAGACAACTATGAGCAATGACAATAGGCATCACAGAAGATGCAGACTTCTTTGTTTTGAGTGTTACGAGAATACACATAAAATTAAGATGTTTGCTGGCCTGGGCTAGCATCAGTGGCATCAGCAGTTGGTCTGCCACCTGCCCTCAGGGGAAGGAGAGATAAGGAACAATGGAGCAGCGTCTGGAGATGTGTAATGAAGGGACGTGGGAGAGAGAGCTGTCTGGAGCGGCTCCCCCTTTGAACCCTGAACTGTTTGAAGTGATGGACAGGCGATACCCCAGCAGGGGGATAAAAAGGGGACAGGTTCGCTAAGACAGGGACACACGCCACCCGAGGTAACGAGACCCTGGAAGCGGTGCGCCTCTCACGAGTGGGTGAGAAGTACCAGACAACGACAAGGGTGGAAAGGTACGATCAGCGGGAACCCGGTGTGTGTCCGCCCTTGCCTGGGTGCCGGGTTCACTGCAGAGGATCGACCGCATCTGGAGGAGGGGTCACAGTCGGTGACCTCAGGTGACATCACCAAGGACCCGCCCAAAAGCTGTTTGTGAGCCATCTCGCTGGTCTGTGAGTGAAGCAGTGTTCTGAATGATCAGTTGTTCCTATTCTGTCTCTCTCCCCCCATGTTGTCCCTCGCCATGGCAACGATTACTGCGAACTGAACTGGACTGAACTTTGAGTCATTTTGAAATTTGGTCATTTACCCCTAGACAACGATAGAGCTTGATTGATGCTGTTATCTTAATTCTGTGCACATGTGCGTTTATCATCGCTGAACTGTTGCATTTATTATCCTTTCGATTACTGTGTTGCTCGTTTCTTTAATAAAACTTTCTTAGTTCTAGTACTCCAGACTCCAACTGAGTGATCCATTTCTGCTGGTTTGGCAACCCAGTTACGGGGTACGTAACATGAGTTGTAGATAGCGGAATTGTGTAGGTTCCTGCAATCTTCATATCTGAAGTTCCAGGTGCTGAAGGGAAGAACCCTGCTGCCCTTGCTTATGTTTCTCCATAGGGAGTGGAACAGCACATCCACAAGAGTCCAAGGTCAACTCTCTTAACGTGAAGCGTCCCTGGATACTGACTGAAGCAGCAAATCCAACAGGGTCAAGTAAGCTATTGATAGTCAATATTACGCCACCGTGGGTTAAGTTTTTTGGTAACAGTGACCTGGAAAGTAAGAGTGTTGGTAACGAAGTTCCATCCAAGGATCAGACTGCTAAATAAGAGGGAGATTTTGTCAAAGATCAAGATTCTGTAGACTTTTGGCCAGATCTTCAGACGAGAAACATTGTGTGACCTCAGCACTGTTGGGTGCAATCTGAAATTGGACTGTGTCAACATGTCTTGTGCTGCTCTCAGCACACTGACTGTTTCTTCTGCACTAGAAAATTATTTAAGACCATCATTAACACAGAAAGGTCCTTCTGTATACCATTGTGCTTCAGTCCTGAATCTCTTCTCTCCCTCAATAGGTGTCCTCTGAAGGCTATATATTGCCAGAGCTAGTGAGGGGCAGTTACCAAATACATGAACCCTCATGCGGTACTCCAGAATCTTGTAGTCCAGTTGGTGGTTGTGAAACAAGGTAGTCTCGATGATCCTCTCACACAGGGAAGCTGTCTTCCATCTCTCCGATAGACACAGTTCTGATAATCATGAGGACTCCAAGCATGTACTATTGAGGTTTGGACCCCACAAGAGCACATTGTTCAGTGATATGCCTTTGAACTGCGCACTTGAATCAAAGACTGTGTAGGTTTCTGGAGGTGGTTAACGCCGAAGTTGGTCAAATACTCCTTTTGTTTGCTGGGATCCGGTGATTGTTCCTGAAGAGTCTCTCCATGAACTCCATGTAATGATCTTTCATGCCTGAGGAAACAGCACATTATGATGCCTTCACCATCATTCTGGGGGGATTTTAACCAGGCCAGCTTAACAAAGTCACTAAATAATTATTATCAACAAATCACCTGTGGTGCCAGAGGAAATAATACATTGGACCACTGTTACTATCATAGTCTGGTCCGTGAAATCCACATTCTGGTTCACGGTCTGGTTCATCGATCCTTATTCCGGGTTTTGCTGTTTCCCTTAATTGAGGCACCTGATTCTCGTTTTGGGCTGGCACATAAATACCTCTGCAAATCAAGGTTTCCCTGCTGGACTGTTCCTTTCTCCTCCCCATCCGAATCCCTGACAGTTACCTCGGCAGTTAACCTTGGCAGTCACCTCAGCAAGTATCCTCAGCTGTCATCCGGGCACTGCATCCTAGAAGGGGTCCCAGCTCTGCGTTCTAGGAGGGTCCCGGCCCTGTGCTCCAAGAAGGAGTCCCGGCTCCATTCCCAAGGGCCTAACCAAGCCGAGTCCAAGAGCCAGGTCCTGCCCTGGAGTACCTCTCCCAGCCCTGGAGTACCTCGCCCAGCCCAGTGCTGGAGTTCCCTCATCCAGTCCAGGAGTCCCTCGTCTAGTCCAAGCCACATCCAAGAACCTCATCTGGTCCAAGCCATGTCCAAGAAGCTCGTCTGGTTCAAGCCACGTCCAAGAACCTCGTCTGGTCCAAGCTACATCCAAGAACCTCGTCTGGTCCAAGCCACGTCCAAGAACCTCGTCTGGTCCAAGCCATCTCCAAGAACCTCGTCTAGTCCAAGCCAAGTCCTAGAACCTCATCCTGTCCAAGTCAAGGCAATGTGTTCTCATCCTGTCCATGTGCCTCATCCTGTGCAGGAGTTCCACGTCCAGTCCTGTAGCCATGTCTTGTCCTCGCCTAGATCCGGGGTCCAAGCCCGAGACAAGACCCAGGTTCCGGGTCTCTGTCCATTCTCTGGCTCAGAGTCCTAGCCCAGGCTCCTAGTTCCAAGTTCCTTGTCCTGGTCCCGCTTTCCTAGTCTTATTCCTAGCCCAGGCCCAGTGTCCTTCTCGTCCAGGGCCTGTGTCCATGTTCAGCGTTGTTTCCTCCTGACTCCCCCTGCTTTCTTGATCCTAGTACTTCAGTGTCTGTGTCTTGCATTTGGGTCCACCATCAACGCCCACCAATGTGACAGTTACACTAAGATAAAGAGAGCCACACTTTGGAAAGTCTGATCACCTGGCTGTACTTCTACTCCCTGATTATAGGCAGAGACTGAAGACTCAGCACCAGTAGTGAGGAGCAAAAAGGTATGGAACAGGGAGACACAGGAGCGTCTACAGGACTGCTTTGAAACAGTGGACTGGACTGTATTCAGGGAGTCATCTTTGAGTCTGGATAGGTAGGTCACAGTTGTCACCTACTTCATTAAAACCGGTAAGCCTACAAACACCTATGGTACATTCCTAAACCAAATGCCATGGATGAACCAGCAGGCTCATAATCTGCTGAGGGCTAGATCTGTGGCATTCAAGTCTAGGGACATAGATCTGTATAAAAAAACCAGGTATGACTTGCAGAGGGCTATTTCAAGAGTGAAGAAACAATTCCAAGGAAGGTTGGAGGCGACATCGGATGCCCCTCAACTCTGGCAGGGTTTGTAGGCAATTACTTCCTACAGAGCAAAACCCAACATAATGACTGGCAGTGATACTTGACACTTAGACAAGCCCAATGCCTTTTATGCTCATTTTGAAAGGGAGAGTAAAACCACAGCTATGAGGATCCCTGCAGCATCTGGTGACCCTGTGATCTCTGTCTCGGTGGCCAACGCCAGGCTGTCTTTCAAGATGGTGAAGTACTAATCAGAAAGCTACGGAATCTAGGCTTGGGTACCTTCCTCTGCAACTGAATCTTTGACTTCCAAACCAGACAACCACACTTTGTGCGGATTGGAAATAACATTTCCGCCTCAGTGGCATACCACAGGGATATGTGCTTAGCCCACTGCTCTGTTCTCTCTACACCCATGACTGTGTGGCTATTGTTACGTACCCTGTAACTGGGTTGCCAAACCAGCAGAAATGGATCACTCAGTTGGAGTCTGGATTACTAGAACTAAGAAAGTTTTATTAAAGAATCAAGCAACACAGTAATCAAAAGGATAATAAATGCAACAGTTCAGCGATGATAAACACACATGTGCACAGAATTAAGTTAACAGCATCAATCAAGCTCTATCGTTGTCTAGGGGTAAATGACCAAATTTCAAAGTGACTCAAAGTTCAGTCCAGTTTAGTAGTTCAGTTCGCAGTAATCATTGCCATGGCGATGGACAACGTGGGGGGAGAGAGAGAGAGAACAGGAACAACTGATCATTCAGACACGGCTTCACTCACAGACCGGCGATATGGCTCACAAGCAGCTTTTGGGCAGGTCCTTGGTGATGTCACCTGAGGTCACCGACTGTGACCCCTCCTCCAGATGCGGTCGATCCTCTGCAGTGAACCCGGCACCCAGGCAAGGGCGGACACACACCGGGTTTCCGCTGATCGTACCTTTCCACCCTGGCCGTTGTCTGATACTTCCCACCGACTCGTGAGAGGTGTACCGCTTCCAGGGTCTCATTACCTCGGGTGGCGTGTGTCCTGCCTTAGCGAACCGATCCCTTTTTATCCCCCTGCTGGGGCATCGCCTGTCCATCACTTCAAACAGTTCAAGGTTCAAAGGGGGGAACCGCTCCAGACAGCTCTCTCTCCCCCGTTCCTTCATTACACATCTCCAGACGCTGCTCCATTGTTCCTTATCTCTCCTTCCCCTGAGGGCAGGTGGCAGACCACTTGCTGATGTCACTGATGCTAACCTAGACCAGCAAACATCTTAATTTTATGTGTATTCTCGTCACACTATGAACCACTCAAATACCATTTTAAATTTGCTGATGATACAACCATTGTTGGCAGAATTTCAGATGGTGATGAAAGGGTGTACAGGAGCAAGATATACCAGTTAGTTAAGTGGTGTCACACCAACAATCTTGCACTCAATGTCAGCAATACCAAAGAGCTGATTGTGGGCTTCAGGAAGGGTAAGGCGAGGAAACACAAACCAATCTTCATAGAGGGATCAGAAGTGGGGAGAGTGAGAAATTTCAGATTTCTGGGTGTCAACATCTCTGAGGACCTAATCTGGATGCAACATATAGATGCAGCTATAAAAAAGGCAAGACAGCAGCTATATTTCATTAGGAGTTTGAGGAGATACGGTTTATCAACTAAAACACTTCAAATCTTTTACAAATGTACCATGCGTCATTGTCTGGTATGAGGATGCTACTGCACAAGATTGAAGAAAGTTGCAGAAACTTGTAAAATTAGTCATCTTCATCATTGATACTAGTCTCCGCAGTATCCAAGACATCTTTAAGGAACAGTGCCTTAGGAAGGCAGCGTCCATCAATAAGGACCCCCATCAACCAGGGCATGCCCTCTTCTCTTTGTTACCATCAGGAAGGAGGTACAGAAGCCTGAAGGCACACACTCAGTAATTCAGGAAGATCTTCTTCCCTTCTGCCATCTGATTTCTAAATGGATGTTGAACCCATGAACAGTAACTCAGTACTTTCTTATTTCTGTTTTTTTCTTTGCACTACTTATTTTAGTTTAACTACTAAATAACTCTAGTGACTCTGATGCATGAAAATTGTGAGAGATGAGCAGTTTGTGAGATGGGAGATTTACAAATGTATGTAGAGGTACATTGTTACGAGCAACGTACAATCAGTGGCTACTTTATTAGGTACACCTGTACACCTGCTCATCATGCAGAAACCTAATCAGCCAATCATGTGGCATAAAAACATGCAGACATGGTCAAGAGGTTCAGTTGCTGTTCAGACCTAACTTCAGAATAGGGAAGAAAAGTGATCTAAGTGAGTTTGACCGTGGAATGATTGCTGATGTCTGGCATGAATGAGGGGAAGCATCAGTGCATGTGAGCTGTTAACGTGGAAGAATCAGACCCACTATGGCATATGTAAGTTATTAATATCAAGCCATAGTACAAGATGTCAAGGGACTTTGCCCCAATTAAGGCTCGTTCTTAGTGAAGGCAAGGAAGGTGAACTGTGCCGTGGTTTCAAGGTGCAGAAGGGAAAGAATACTGTACAGCACCATTCCATTCTGAGTCAATGAACATTCTGCAAGGCTGTTCAATGATCATGCTCAACAAGGATTGGATTTCAGAATCCTTGCCCAACAAAGATCTGTCAACCTTGGTTTTGACATTTTCAGCTAACCAAGGCTCAATAGCCCTGGGAAAGTGTTCCAGATTTTCAGTACATTATGAAGGTACGAGTGCCTGACCCCATAATTAAGTTACTTCACTGTTTCTATGACGTTCATTTGTTCTGTACTCCTCCAAAAGCGGAAATCATTTGTTTCTACTGTTTAGTCATCATAGCCACCTCAAGTAGATATATTTCTTATGTTTACATTCAATGAAACACAAAACAGGACTGCAGTCTGCCTTTGCAATGTAAACATTTTCAGTATTAACCCTGGGATCTGCACTGCAGTTCTTCTGTGTGATGAAATTATTGCAGAGAGGATTGGAAAAAGCTTTTCCTTATTTATCCCTTTATGAACATAACAAATATGGAGCAAGGTTACATCACTAGGGTGCGTGAGCCTGCTCCCTGTTTCGTTTAATAAGATTATGAGTAATCTGTTCATGACTTCGATGTTGCATTATCTATTATCAAATATTTCTCTAATTGTGCCTTAAAAATATTTAGCATCAGCTTCCATAGATCTTTGTCTCTCACAACTGAGCAAAAAAGCCTCATCTCAGTCTTAAATTGGTGATTCCTTACATTTAAAGTGATGCAAGTCCCAGATATTCCCACAAGAGGAAACACATTCTTCACATCCATTTTGTATGACCCCCTCCCCCCCCCGGACATTATATGATTAAATCAAACAATAACTGAAGAATGAACTAACTACATATGCATATAGGAAATAGGACTTCTCTGAGAGCTAGCATGGTCTTGATGGGCGCATGGCCTACTTCTGTGTCATAAGAAAATATGAGTATTCAAATCTTCTTCCAAAAATTGACAAGTAGTGGGAGGCCAGACCTGTTTATTTCATTGCTATAGAGTTGCAATTTGTTCAGCTGCATGGCATAGGATTTAAGTCAATGGGTGTAAAAAATGAAAAGACTCAACAAATATACTAATTCCCCCTGCAGGCTACTCTCTGGTTATATTTTGAGACTATTTCAGCTCTTGATCATATTAAATTAGCCACTGATGAAACTGCTGTACTTCCCTCATTTAGTCAGCAAATTCTTATAAGTTACTTCTAGCAATTGTTTCTGGAAATAAAAAAGTGCAGATCTTATGATTTATTTTTTTATTTATTTATTGAGATACAGCATGGAATAGGCCTTCCAGGCCTTCGAGCTGCACCGCCCAAAAATCTCCCAATTAATACTAGCCTAATCACAGGGCAATTCCCAGTTAATCTCTTTGAACAGTGGGAGGAATCTGGAGCACCCAGAGGAAACCCATATTTTCATGGGGAGAACATACAAACTCCTTACAGAGAATTGAGTCCATGCCACTGGTACTGTAAAGTGTTGTGCTAACCAATATGCTACCATGCCAATGATTCATGAACTGAATTCCTGAAGCTACATCATTATTATCAAGAAAGGAAATGCAGTAAATTCACAGCAACCCTGTACATCTTTCTGCTGCATAGATTTGATTCTGTGAACCCCAGTGATTTCATGTTTTCTTATTGGATAAAAAATATCTGCAAAATAATACTGTGACGAATACACATAGATAAGATGTTAACTGTCCTGTGTGATCAGCAGTTGGTCTGCCACCTGTCTTCAAGAGAGAGATAAGGGACACAATGAAACAGCACCTGGAGATGTGTAGAGAGAGCTGTCTGGAGCGGCTCCCCCTTTGAACCCTGAACTGTTTGAAGTGATGGACAGGCGATACCCCAGCAGGGGGATAAAAAGGGACAGGTTCGCTAAGGCAAGACACACACAACACCCGAGGTAACGAGACCCTGGAAGCGGTGCGCCTCTCACGAGTAGGTGGGAAGTACCGGACAACGCACAGGATGGAAAGGTACGATCAGCGGGAACCCGGTGTGTGTCCGCCCTTGCCTGGGTGCCGGGTTCACTGCAGAGGATCAACCGCATCTGGAGGAGGGGTCACAGTCGGTGACCTCAGGTGACATCACCAAGACCTGCCCAAAAGTTGCTTGTGAGCCATATCGCCGGTCTGTGAGTGAAGCCGTGTCTGAATGATCAGTTGTTCCCGTTCTCTCTCTCTCTCTCTCTCATCTCTCCCCACGTTGTCCATCGCCATGGCAACGATTACTGCGAACTGAACTACTAAATAGGACTGAACTTTGAATCACTTTGAAATTTGGTCATTTACCCCCAGACAACGATAGAGCTTGATTGATGCTGTTATCTTAATTCTGTGCACGTGTGTTTATCATTGCTGAACTGTTGCATTTATTATCCTTTCGATTACTTTGTTGCTTGTTTCTTTAATAAAACTTTCTTAGTTCTAGTACTCCAGACTCCAACTGAGTGATCCATTTCTGCTGGTTTGGCAACCCAGTTACGGGGTACGTAACATAAGTAGGGTTCTCGTCCGCGATTTTGAATGCTAAATTTGGGACGGAGTAAATTGATTGGGTTAAAATTCCCGAAAGAAAGAAAAGACAAACAGCAGAAATGGAGGCTGAGGAATTTATAAAGGCGCCGACCTTGGAGGCATTAGAGCATGCCAGGAAATCGGAATTGATAGCTATGGCCAAACGGTTGAATCTTGCTAAGGTGAAGTCGACAATGAGGAGAGAGGAGATACACAGAGCTATTGTAGAGCACTATGTATCTAAAGGTGTGTTTCCCCAAGGCGAGCTGGGGGTGGTATCTATTGAAAAACCTGCTGGAGACGCAGTACAGGTACAGCTTGAAAAACTGAGACTCGAGCACGAGTTCCGGATACGACAGTTGGAGCGAGAGGAGAAAGAGAGGCAATGGGAGCGAGAAGAGAGAGGGAAACAGAGGGAAAAGGAATTTGAGCTGGAGAAGTTAAAGGTAAGGGCCGAGCAGGGTCTCGTAGCGAACCAAGGTGGAGGGTTCCGGGCGACCCAGGAGGTTAGGCTGGTTCCCCCATTTGACGATACCGACGTGGATCGGTACTTTCTCCACTTCGAAAAAGTGGCTATAAGTCAGGACTGGCCGAGGGATAAGTGGGCTGTGTTACTTCAGAGTGTACTGAAAGGGAAAGCCCAAGAAGCTTACTCAGCTTTGTCCGCGGAAGATGCCCAGAGGTATGAGATGGTGAAAGAGGCCATCCTCAGGATTTATGAGTTGGTCCCGGAGGCATACCGGCAGAGGTTCCGGAATGCGAGGAAACAGTGTTTGGAGTTTGCCCGTGAGATGCAGAGATATTGTGAGCGTTGGTGCGCCTCAAAGGGGGTAGAGGGGGATTATGACAGACTGCTACAACTGATCCTGATTGAGCAGTTTAAAGTTTGTGTCCCTGAGGGTATGAGACCCTACCTCGATGAGAAAGAGGCAGCCACGTTAGCCGCAACTGCTAAGTATGCGTTGACGCATAAAATGAAGTTTGCCCCGAGTAAAGGCGACCAGAAGGGTAGTCAGGATGGTGGGGAGAGTCCGCCGGAAAAGTCAGAAAGTAAGCCGGGGACTACTGAAAAGGATAAGGTAGACCGGGAGCAGTCTGGTAGGAAGTCTCCTGGGGTCGTCTGTTATAATTGTGGGAAAGTCGGACACTTTGCATCCAGGTGCTTTGCCCCAGAGAAGGAGACGGGAAAAGGAAAAACGGCAATTTTGAATGGCTGTATCGAGCTGTTAAGCGAACCGCTAGGGAAGGGCAGGTCTGCCAAAGTCCAGGAAGGGCGCGAGACGTTTATCTCGGCCGGATTGGTGTCAGTGAAGGAGGGGTTAAAACCAGTTCCAGTGCGGATCTGGAGCGACACGGGAGCGTGTCAGTCACTAATACTGAAGAGTGTATTAGAGTTTATCTCAGAGACCCAGACTGGGGAGGTAGAGGTCAAAGGTGTTGGGGAAGGGACAGAGTCGGTCCCTTTGCACCAGATACACTTACAAAGCAACCTGGTCTCTGGACTAGTCACGATCGGGGTGAGGTCCGAATTACCGATGAAAGACGTGGAAGTCTTGCTTGGTAATGACATCGCCGGAGGAATCGTGTTCCCAGTCGTGAGATTGACAGGTCAGCCTGCCAGCATTGAGGCCCCGCCCATGGACTCACAGGTTCATCATGGGGCTGCAGTAGTGAATTTAGCTGCGCTAGTGAATTTAGCTGAAACGTTTCTGCCAACCTTGTATGAGACGGGGTGTAGTGAGACAAGAGGTAGTGAGGGAGCTGGGACAGACGTAGCAGTAGCCAGGAAAGAATTTGTGCAGACGCAGGAGTGAGACGAGGTGCTGATGGTTTTGGCAGAGACAGCTCTCTCTGACACAGCTTTAACAAGGGAACTAGTAGGCTATTGTGGGGAGGAGGAAGTGCTAAGGAAAAAAGGGAAATCAAGTACAGTACCCGCAGATGAGGAATGGGGGGTGGTGCAAAAGAGTTATGGGGATGAGGTTTTTAACATGGCCCACGAGGTACCCCCGGTGGACATTTTGCGGTGCTGGAGGAAACAGTTGGTGGAATCATGAAAGAGATTTACCGGCTGCCCAGGGGGAAGAATGTTATTGATCATGACCGACGCGAACTGAGACGGTCACCGGCTTTTGATATGCTAACAAACCTAGTCGGTGTTAGCGTGGAAATCAATGAAGCTAGGGGCCCCCTGATAAGAGGAAAAAACCATTTTGAAAAGATTAGGATGGGATCCGTCAGATGGGAGAAGGCTATTGTTTTGGCCAGGTCTACTGATAAGGTCTCTCCCTTAATCCCCGAACAAAGCGAATCTTTAGAAGAAGTAATTAAACGACTCGCACCCGTGTGTTTGATTGTCCCGAGGCAATGCAAAGAACTGGGACGTTGGGTGATGTCTGTTACAATAGGTGAGCCTAGTAAACAACAGCCATATATAATGAGTAATTCAGTGACTAAAGGGCTGATGAACACAGAGGTGTGTATTGGCGATTTAATACGGCTGTCTGAAGCCAGCTTGATAGTGAACCTTGAAAAATATGAATTCGGCCACACGAGGGTTACTTACCTGGGAATTGTGTTGACACAGGGGCAGCTGGCAGCGATGCAAGCTACAGTGCAGGCTATCGCTAACCTCCCAACCCCGACAGACAAGAGGGCCCTCAGAAGGCTCTTGGAGATGGTGGGGTACTGCAGGAAGTTTTGCAATAACTCTGCGGTCAATATCCGTCCCCCTCCTACTAAGCCCTTGCGAGAGAAAACTGAGTCGGAATGGGACGACCCTTGTTATTGTGGTCCGGGACAAAACCAAATGAGAGGTTACATTGGTCGCAATTCATCAGTGTTTCTGGCCACTATGAAGTTTGCTGAGTTGGAGCCTGGTCTAAGGGCTTATTAATAACACGTGTAAAAGGAACAGAAAATGCGATGACTGTCTGTCAAGGTGTTGACAACTTCAAACTCGCTGTGTTAGCCAAATAGCTGGTAAAGATGTATATTTGTGCGTGTATCAAATAATGTATTCATGTTTGTAATTTTTACCTCCCGGTAAAAATCCTTAAAGGGGGGAAAGTGTTTCGAATACACATAGATAAGATGTTAACTGTCCTGTGTGATCAGCAGTTGGTCTGCCACCTGTCTTCAAGAGAGAGATAAGGGACACAATGAAACAGCACCTGGAGATGTGTAGAAAGCTGTCTGGAGCGGCTCCCCCTTTGAACCCTCAACTGTTTGAAGTGATGGACAGGCGATACCCCAGCAGGGGGATAAAAAGGGACAGGTTCGCTAAGGCAAGACACACACGACACCCGAGGTAACGAGACCCTGGAAGCGGTGCGCCTCTCACGAGTAGGTGGGAAGTACCGGACAACGCACAGGGTGGAAAGGTACGATCAGCGGGAACCCGGTGTGTGTCCGCCCTTGCCTGGGTGCCGGGTTCACTGCAGAGGATCGACCGCATCTGGAGGAGGGATCACAGTCGGTGACCTCAGGTGACATCACCAAGGACCTGCCCAAAAGTTGCTTGTGAGCCATATCGCCGGTCTGTGAGTGAAGCTGTGTCTGAATGATCAGTTGTTCCCGTTCTCTCTCTCTCTCTCTCATCTCTCCCCACGTTGTCCATCGCCATGGCAACGATTACTGCGAACTAAACTACTAAATTGGACTGAACTTTGAATCACTTTGAAATTTGGTCATTTACCCCTAGACAACGATAGAGCTTGATTGATGCTGTTATCTTAATTCTGTGCACGTGTGTTTATCATTGCTGAACTGTTGCATTTATTATCCTTTCGATTACTTTGTTGCTTGTTTCTTTAATAAAACTTTCTTAGTTCTAGTACTCCAGACTCCAACTGAGTGATCCATTTCTGCTGGTTTGGCAACCCAGTTACGGGGTACGTAACAATACATACTATGTAATTTCTATAAACAAATTCTGTGCAGTTCTAGCAAGAAATAATCTTAAATATTTTTTTAAAAGCCTCATCATTTTCTTGGGTAATTCCCAAGTGTATCACAGTTAATTACCTATCTTTAAAATGTGTTCATGACATTTAACGGTTATTGCAGACAACTAAGGGTCAGAGTCCCACAAATAATAATTGAGATAAATAACACCCTGTTTGGATTAGTTAGAAATAAAGCTCTAGGCATGAAAACGGAAAACACTGCAACATTTGGTAGGCAGCATCTGTGGAAAGTAAGACAAAGTAAATATTTCAAATCAAGAAACCTCTGGAATACAAAAAAAAATGAGTTGGTTTTAAATTTCAAGAGGTTGGGATGTGATGGATTGGATAAGGGGGATATCTCTGATGTAGTGAAGCCAGAAATAAGGTGCAGATATTTTTCGGTGAATGGGATAATGGGGTAGTTAGAAAAAGAGAAAACGAACAAGAAGTATGAAATAAGGGTAGTTGGGGAGTGACAACCCAAACAAGGAAGTATAAAAGTTGCTAAATGCGGGGCTGTAGAAATATGCTGCAACTCTATTCTTTGCTAACAGAGTGATTTGAATTGACTTTATTTCTTACATCCTTCATATACATGAGGAGGAAAAATCTTTACGTTACTTCTCCATCTGGAAGTGCAATGTGCAAATTATAGTAATTTATAATAAACAGTATGTACAACAGGACAGTCAATATAACATAGAAATACAATTGTATCAGCATGAATTAATCAGTCTGATGGTTTGGTGGAAGAAACTGTCTCGGAGCCTGTTTGTCCTTGATTTTATGCTGCGGTACTGTTTCCCGGATGGTAGCAGCTGGAACAGTTTGTGATCAGGGTGACTCATGTCTCCAATGATCCTTCAGGTCCTCTTTACACACCTGTCTTTGTAGATGTCCTGAATAGTGGGAAGTTCACATCTACAGATGTGCTGGGCTGTCTGCATCACTCTCTGCACGTTCCTGCAATTGAGGGAAGTACAGTTCCCATACCAGGCAGTGATGCAGTCAGTCAGGATGCTCTCAATTGTGCCCCTGTAGAAAGTTCTTAGGATTTGGGGGCCCATACCAAACTTCTTCAACCGTCTGAGGTGAAAGAGGTGCTGTTGTGCTTTTTTTTTCACCACACAGCCGCTATGTACAGACCATGTGAGGCCCTCGGTGATGTGTATGTCGAGGAACTTGAAGCTATTCACCCGCTCAACCCCAGATCCATTGATGTCAATAGGGGTTAGCCCATCTCCATTCCTCCTGTAATCCAAAACCAGCTCCTTTGGTTTTGCAACGTTGAGGGAGAGGTTGTTTTCTTGACATTACTGTGTCAGGGTGGTGACTTCTTCTCTGTAGGCTGCCTCATTATTATTTGAGATTATGCCAATCAGTGTAGTGCTGTCAGCTAATTTAATTAGCAGATTGGAGCTGTGGATGGCGACACTGTCATGGGTATACAGAGAGTACAGGAGGGGGCTTTTGACACAGCCCCCTGAGGGGGACCTGTGTTGAGGGTCAGAGGGGCAGAGGTGAGGGAGTCTATTCTTACCACCTGCCGGTGAACTGACAGGAAGTCCAGGATCCAGCTACATAAGGCAGGGTGAAGGATGATGTCTCTGAGCTCTGAGTTTCTTGTCGAGCCTGGTGGGAATTATGGTGTTGAATGCTGAACTGTAGTCCAAGAACAGCATTCTCACATCTCCAGATTCTCCAGATGTGTAAGGATGGTGTGTAGGGCTGTGACTATTGTGTCATCAGTTGATTGGTTGTGTCAGTAGGTGAATTGTAGGGGGGTCCTGTGTGGATGGTAGCAAGCTGCAGATGTAACCCCTGACCAGCCTCTCAAAGCATTTGCTTATTATTGAGGTGAGTGCGACAGGGCACCAGTCGTTCAGACATGTTACCTTGGTCTTTTTAGGTACAGGAACAATGTTAGATGTTTTGAAGCAGGAGGGCACTCTACACTGGGAGAGGGAGAGATTAAACATGTCAGCAAACACACCTGCCAGTTGTGCTGTGCACACTCTGAGTACTTGCTCTGGAATGCCATCCGGTCCCGCAACCTTGCGACTGCCCACTCGTTGGAAACACCTGCGTACTTCAGCTTCAGTGATGACCAAGGTGCGGGTCGCGTCAGCAGCTCTCCTTGGGGGCTCAGTGTTGGCGACATTAAATCAAGCGTAAAAATGATTTGGCTCCTCTGGGAGAGAGGCAGCAATGTTGGAAACTCCACGTTGGAAACAGTAAGCAATGTTACAGATGGGTGACTTGCAACAACAATGACCAGTTCTAATAGTCAAATCAAGTCAAGTCACTTTTTATTGTCATTTCAACCATAACCAATTGAATAATTACTTTGGTTCTGTCTTCACTAAGGAGGACATAAATAGTCTTCCAGAAATAGTAGGGGACAGAGGGTCCAGTGAGATGGAGGAACTGAGCGAAATACATGTTAGTAGGGAAGTAGTGTTAGGTAAATTGAAGGGATTAAAGGCAGATAAATCCCCAGGGCCAGATGGTCTGCATCCCAGAGTGCTTAAGGAAGTAGCCCAAGAAATAGTGGATGCATTAGTGATAATTTTTCAAAACTCGTTAGATTCTGGACTAGTTCCTGAGGATTGGAGGGTGGCTAATGTAACCCCACTTTTTAAAAAATGAGGGAGAGAGAAACCGGAGAATTATAGACCAGTTAGCCTAACGTCGGTGGTGGGGAAACTGCTGGAGTCAGTTATCAAAGATGTGATAACAGCACATTTGGAAAGTGGTAAAATCATCGGACAAAGTCAGCATGGATTTGTGAAAGGAAAATCAGGTCTGACGAATCTCATAGAATTTTTTTGAGGATGTAACTAGTAGAGTGGATAGGGGAGAACCAGTGGATGTGGTATATTTGGATTTTCAAAAGGCTTTTGACAAGGTCCCACACAGGAGATTAGTGTGCAAATTTAAAGCACATGGTATTGGGGGTAAGGTATTGATGTGGATAGAGAATTGGTTAGCAGACAGGAAGCAAAGAGTGGGAATAAACGGGACCTTTTCAGAATGGCAGGCAGTGACTAGTGAGGTACTGCAAGGCTCAGTGCTGGGACCCCAGTTGTTTACAATATATATTAATGACTTGGATGAGGGAATTAAATGCAGCATCTCCAAGTTTGCGGATGACACGAAGCTGGGCGGCAGTGTTAGCAGTGAGGAGGATGCTAAGAGGATGCAGGGTGACTTGGATATGTTGGGTGAGTGAGCAAATTCATGGCAGATGCAATTTAATGTGGATAAATGTGAAGTTATCCACTTTGGTGGCAAAAATAGGAAAACAGATTATTATCTGAATGGTGGCCGATTAGGAAAAGGGGAGGTGCAACGAGACCTGGGTGTCATTATACACCAGTCATTGAAAGTGGGCATGCAGGTACAGCAGGTGGTGAAAAAGGCGAATGGTATGCTGGCATTTATAGTGAGAGGATTCGAGTACAGGAGCAGGGAGGTACTACTGCAGTTGTACAAGGCCATGGTGAGACCACACCTGGAGTATTGTGTGCAGTTTTGGTCCCCTAATCTGAGGAAAGACATCCTTGCCAAAGAGGGAGTACAAAGAAGGTTCACCAGATTGATTCCTGGGATGGCAGGACTTTCATATGAAGAAAGACTGGATGAACTAGGCTTGTACTCGTTGGAATTTAGAAGATTGAGGGGGGATCTGATTGAAACATATAAAATCCTAAAGGGATTGGACAGGCTAGATGCAGGAAGATTGTTCCCGATGTTGAGGAAGACCAGAATGAGGGGTCACAGTTTGAGGATAAAGGGGAAGCCTTTTAGGACTGAGATTAGGAAAAACTTCTTCACACAGAAAGTGGTGAATCTGTGGAATTCTCTGCCACAGGAAACAGTTGAGGCTGGTTCATTGGCTATATTTAAGAGGGAGTTAGATATGGCCCTTGTGGCTACGGGGGTCAGGGGGTATGGAGGGAAGGCTGGTACAGGGTTCTGAGTTGGATGATCAGCCATGATCATAATAAATGGTGGTGCAGGCTCAAAGGGCCGAATGGCCTACTCCTGCACCTATTTTCTATGTTTCTATGTTTCTATGTTTCTAACTGCTGGTGCAGAACATAGTAAAAATGAGACAATGTTTTCCAGGACCATGGTGCTACATGAAACAATACAAAAACTACATTGAACTATGTCAAACAACACAAAAACTACACTAGACTACAGACCTACTCAGGACTGCATAAAGTGCACAAAACAGTGCAAGCATTACAATAAATAATAAACACGACAGTAGGCACAGTAGAGTAGCACAATAGACAGAGATTGAAAGATATTTGAAGTTTTAGAATTCAGTAGTGAGTCAGGAAGGTTACAATGTCCCTGGGCAGAATCTGCTGTACAATTGCTTAAGCTTATGTTGGCTTTGTTAGAACAGTGCAGATGGCCACAGATGGATGTCAAAGTGGTAGTAAGATGTAGGATCAAAATGGCAGGCAACAGGAAGCTTTAACTTGCCCCTGTAGACTGAATGCAGGTACTCCCTAAAATAGGAATGTGAGAAATAGATGAGATAGTGGAGAGCAAAGCATGGTTTGGGAAGAAGGAAGACATCGCGGAGGCACTTGTGTGAACCATCTTGTCAATGGAGTAAATACCACAGGGAAGGAAACATTAGGAGAAGAATGTAATTCTTCCAGAAGAATACGTGATAGGAAGGATGGTTGAAAGAGCTGTGGGAATGTGGAGATTGATAATGGATCTGTCTGGGTTTGGTATCTTTGCCCTCAGACCAAATAAGTCTTCATCAGGTATCACGTTACGTGATTACCGGAGGAACGGAGACGGGCTCGCCCGATCAACATCAATGGGACTGCAGTTGAGAGGGCGAGTAGTTTCAAGTTCCCCGGTATACAAATCACCGAAGATCTCACCTGGACTGTGCACTCCGGCTGTGTGGCAAAAAAAAAGCACACAACAGTGTCTCTTCTACCTCAGGCGACTGAAGAAATTCCGCATGCGCCTCCAAATTCTTAAGAGCTTCTAAGGGGGCACAATTGAGAGCATCCTGACTGGCTGTATCACCGCCTGGTACGGGAACTGAACTGCACGAACCTTGATCACTGGGCACTGCAGAGAGCGGTACAGACAGCCCAGCGCATCTGTGGATGTGAACTGAGAACACTTACAGCAGCAGCTGAATAGAGGAAGCCTGGAAGATAATCGGGAACACCAGTCACCCCAAACATAAACTGTTCCAGCTGCTTCCATCTGGAAAACAGTAGCGCAGCATTAAAGCCAGGATCAACAGGCTACGGGACAGCTTCTTTCTACAAGCCATAAGACTTTTAAATTCTTAAGTCTGTACATTGCAACAGAGTAATAACGCAAAGATTTTTACTCCCTCACGTTGTGGAACGAATGTAAGATGTAAATAAATTCAATTCCAATACCTTCCTTATCCTACAGATGAGTACACCGGTTAATTGACGAACGTAATTTACTTTGGGGAGGCAGGGAGACGGGAGGGGAAGAAGGGAGGTTCCCTCCCTTACTTTAGTGTGGGTTAATGGTAAACTGAGTGAAAGAATGGGACCAATGGGATTGCTTCCGTGGCAATCAACACAAACTCGGTGTGTCCTTATACAACAATCTTAAATGAATGTTGAGAATTGTGAGAAAAGGGTATTTTTAAAGGGAGGTTGTGAGCTCGCAGTGTCCTCTCCATCCGTGTGTCTGCGGGAAAAGTTGGAGCTTTCAGGACTGCGATACAGAGCGGGGTAATGGGCAAAGACGGGTAGGAGGAGAAGGTTCAGAGGGTATTGTGCGGTGGAGCAAATTCAGGGGACAGGTTCGAGTAATGACATTCCTGTGTGAAGGGCGAGACTGAATGGTGGTAGATGTCAAGATCGCCGTTCCTTCACCACTCCCGTTTGCACAGCTCAACCTGAAATCACGTCTTGAATCCCGGCGAACCAGCCCTGCAGGAATTCGTCCAAATTTAAGCAACTGTCAATTTGTTGTTTAAAACAAAGTGATCTAGTGGACGGAGGCAATACGATGTGAGACTTGGAATGGAGAAGTAAGACAGACGGCGTGCCAGTTCCACGGGCTGTTTGTGATCCACCCTGTAACATCTCAAGGAGATGATGAGTCTGTATTTAAGAACTGTTCTCTCTTTCTGGGATTGCATTTAGTCCTTTCATTCGGCTCAATCGGAGCAACAGGTTGGCGGCAGCAAAGTTGCCCGCTCCCCGCGCTCGCCCGGTTTCTCCGGGTTTGGGTGTGCCTGCCCAGCACCGGTCGGGGGTGTGCTGCGGTGGATCGTAGCCTATCCCTTCTCTGACTGTTCGATTGCATCAACCCACGAAGAACCCACCCCTCCCCACAGAGATTAAAAGAACCGGGAGCTGCCGCGCTGCCGGAGTCTAGCTGCTCCACTTCAGTGCAGTAGAGGGAAGTCGTCCCCGTCCCCTTGCACCACCGGAGATTGGTGGGCGCACGGCGCTGCTGGAATGGGAACACTGACACCGAACTTCACTGGACTCTGGGGAAACGGCAGCCAGGACAGCGGATACACCCAGCAGGGACCTTCCACGGAGATACCTACCTATGGGAACAACACTAATATATTCGAGCAGCCCTTCTGGCAGATCGCGCTCTGGTCCATCACCTACGGCTCGGTTGTGGCAGTAGCCGTCTTCGGCAACCTCGTCGTCATCTGGATCATCTTGGCTCACAAGAGGATGCGGACGGTGACCAATTATTTCCTGGTCAACCTCGCCTTCTCGGACGCCTCTGTGGCCGCCTTCAACACCTTGATCAATTTCATTTATGCCGTTCACAACGACTGGTATTTCGGAGAGACTTACTGCCGCTTCCACAACTTCTTTCCCATCGCCGCCATGTTCGCCAGCATCTATTCCATGACAGCAATTGCTGTGGACAGGTAACCCCGCCAGCCAGCGTCAGACACACAGGTCTGGCACCCCTTCATGTTATAGAGGTAGTTTGTTATGTCCTCAAGATCTAAAGTAGCCTCTCGATGCAAGACCTCAGGGTATGTCTCGGGGGTCAGTTCCTGTTGCTGTACTGGGTACATAGCGTGCGAATGGGTGGGGCAAACCAGGACTACCAAAGGGGGTAGTTGGGGGTGAGGGGTGGGGAGGGTGGTTCGAGATCGTCCTCAAAGCATTTGCTAGGGCGAAATTAGATCGTATTTGGTCACATACGTGTCCAAAATAGCACTGCAAGTATATTTAAAATTCCAGTCCTCCTGGGCTACTGAAGAAGGAGCTCAGATGGTTCTGCAGTTATCCGGACGCCGCCACTGACTGATACACACCGACGACAGTTGGGTCGTTGGAAATTCTTGTAACTCGGTGATCTCGACAACAAGTTTTTGAAACTTCATCCTAAAGTATTGCCCGATCCGCAGCCCTTTCACCACGCTTAGATAGCCCTAATTGTGATCAAGTTACAATCCGTCAGCAAGTGAGTACTTTTACCAGACCCGAGTGGAAGAGGTTGGGTAGAGCTGCCGCCTCCTGCGCCGGTGACCCAGGGTTAGTTCTGACCGCCCGCGCTGTCTGCCAGGAGTTCTCCCTTAGGTGGGTAGGTACACGAATCAAGGTTTGCGAGAGAGAATAATAGTTGACAGGGGAAACGTAATGCCAATAAGTGCGAGGTGCTGCATTTGGTGAAATGTCAAACAGAGATAGAACATATACAGTAAATGGCAAAGCCCCGAGGAATGACCAGTTACATCTGTAAGTCCGGGTCCATCATTTCCTGAAAGTGGTAGCACAAGTCAATAGGCTGGTGAAGGCATATGGCATGCTTGCCCAGAGGTGTGGCATACAATTTGGGATGTTAGTTTACAACTTTACTAAGCACTGGTATGGCTTCATTTGGAGTATTTTGTGCAGTTCAGCGTGCCACGTTAGAGAAAGGATATTGCATTGGAGAGATTGCAAGGCAGAGTCACCGGGATATTCCTTAGATTGAATGATTTTAGTTATGGGGAAAGGAGAGGTATGTTTTCACTGAAGGATCGGGGCTGAAGGGCAACCTGATAGACATTTGGTATATAAAATTACAAGAGGCGTGGATAGAATCAATAATTAGAATCTCCCCCCCCCCCCCCCCCCACACACACACACACACACACCCCGCACACCTCTACTCCAGTGTGGGTATCAAAAACAAGTGGCAGTAGTTTTAAGAGAAAGAGGAAGGAGATTTAGAAGGATTGAGGAGTAAGATTTTTGTACAGAGAGTGGTTGATATCTGGATTCACTGCCAGAGGAAATGGTGGCATCAAACATAATCACTACATTTAGGGGATGTAAAGACAGGCAGAATAGAGAGAGAGAGAGAGAATGAGATAGAGAGTGACAGAGTGTGTGTGAGTGAGAAAGAGTGACAGAGTGTGAGAGAGTGAGTGAGAGTGTGTGAGAGAGATTGAGAGTGTGTATGTGTGTGAGAGAGTACATGCGAGACTGTGTGAGAGGGAGTGTGTGTGTGAGAAAGAGTGAGAGAGAAAGAGAACAAGAGAGTGTGTGTGTGAGAGAGTGAGAAAGTGCGAGTGAGAGAGAGAGTCTGTGTGTGTGTGTGTGTCTGTGTGTGTGTGTGTGTGTGTGTGTTGGAGAGAGAAAGAGAAGGCAACATGCTGAGTTCCTCCAGCATTTTGTATGTGTTGCAACTAAACTGCATTATTTGGAAAAGGGGATAAAAACATAATGGAAACGTGATCTGGAGAGGTTTCTGGAAACTGGATGATGATCTTATCTGAAATGTAAACAGGAAAGAATAGTGGAGTGAGCAAAAATTTCGAAGCTGATAACCTTGTACTGTATTACAACTCTCCAGTTCTGCCATAAACTGGAAAGGCTAGTTATTTAATATTGAAGTTCTTGTTAAGCACCAAGGACTATCATATGTCTCGATGGAAGATTAGGTGCTGTTCCCCAGACTTATTTTATGCCTTGTCAGAATGGTGTAAGAGATCAAAAGCAGATCAGAATGGGAGCAAGATGGCGAATTCAAATGAAAAGCAGCTGGAAGCTCAGAGCCACCCTTTCAGACCAAACAGAAATGTTCTGCAAAGTGGTCACTCAATTTATGTTTGTTTTTTTTCATACTTTGAGCACAGGAATAAGGAGAGCTTTCATTCCATGAATGGAGGCCATTGTATCTCCTGCTGTTGTATAAGGAATTGCTGAGAGAAGTAGGAATTAGTGTGGATATCAGACTGAGACAGAGAGTTGTGGAAGGAACCGAATGCTGAAGGGGAAAGGTATGTCTTGAGGGCCTCGGGATATAACGTTCCAGCAATCTACGCGATATGCAAGCCAGGGCAGTATGATATAGAGAGCAAGCTGTTGTCCATGTAGCAGGCTTCCCATTTCCAGGCAGCTAATGAATCCAAAGGACCAGCAGAGACCAGTACAGTTTGGCACCAGCAGCGTCGCAGGAGTCAACGTAGGACTGTCTTAGGGACTCCAGCTCCAAATTTTTCTAAAGTGTTTACTCCCGAAGCCTTCCCCGTGAGTGGGTATAGTTGCAAGGCAGCGGAGGTTTAAGATCAGAGATTTCCTTCTCCTAGATGAGCTGCCAACCATGGTTGAAGAGCCCCATCTGCTCGAAGTGTCTGGTCTTTTGGCATCAGTAACGTGTCTTTGCCGCTTCTCCTGTCAGTAGAAATGGTTCCAGTGGGCTTAGTAGCTAAGCCACATGTGAAGGCCAGGAGCTGGAGCTGGTTGTCAGAGACCATTTGAGATGCACGCCATTGAAAACATTTAATAGTTAGTGTGAGCTTATTCCTACTAGCCCCGGCTAGAACAATCTTAAAGAACCAAGAGAAAATGTAAAGAGAGCAAATGTAAGTAATTTGATGAATACACTCATGGGAAAATCCACCAAATATATTACAACCCTTTGTAACGTCATCAGCATCATCATCTGACAATAAAATCATCCATCTGGAACATTACATTTAACTTGAGAAAGAATATTTTAGTAATTAAAGACGAAACCAATTTAGCAAGTGATGAGTTGACAGGGGTGAAATTAAATTGGTAGGGAAAGCAAAGTAAATACAGTGATCCAAGGAAGTTAATTTGAGGAAACCTAAAACAGCAAAATAATCTTAGACGACACTAAACTACCATGGAGAGAATAATAAAAACACTCTTCACCCAAAAACGTCAGCAGAATATGTTCTCCCGCCTCAAAAGGCTGTGAATATTGCAACAACTGGAGCTTCTATGGCTGAGGAAGATGGATAGATTTTAGAGTTGTCCGATACAAACAAATGTAGTGATAGTAATCAAAAGGGGATTTGAGAAAAATGGTTGACATCTTTGTGAGAGATTAGTTGAGGCAGGTATTGCTGCAACATTTAAGAAGTATCTTGAAGAGGACTTGAAACATGATGGGATAGAGCATGGCATCAGAGTCATTACAACGGGGAGTGGTGATGAACATGTCAGGCTAAGTTAGGTACAGACAGTAAGTTAGTATAGATAGGTAGAGATGGTAAGTTAGTATGGATAGGTAGAAACAGTAAGTTAGTATAGATATGTAGAGACGGTAAGTTAGTATGGATAGGTAGAAACAGTAAGTTAGTATAGATAGATAGAGATGGTAAGTTAGTATAGATGGTAAGTTAGTATAGATAAGTGCAGACGGCAAGTTAGTATAGATAGGTACAGACAGTTGACGTGGACCAAGAGGGGCAAAGGACCTGTTGTAGTGCTCTGGGACTCTTCTCGCTATATTGTTAGCCTCAGTATTACAGTGTTTGAACAGAATCCAGCAATTCCTTCCCTGTGTTCAAAGAAATCTGTTCTGCAATTAGAAGCACAGTGTCCATCCGATGGTCTGCAGCTACTGTGATAACAATCAGTAAACATGGGTGGAGTGTCATAATTATATTGGTTGCTTGTGTCTCATGATTAGTTCTGGTTTCAAGTAATTTCTTCTTCCACCCTGCCTCGAAGTATTCTGCTTTGTGTTTAACTATCAGCTTGGCTGGTTGGGCTGTTAAATTATGCAATACAGACTTGCAGTGACAACAATATCTGACATCGTCTCCTGCCTGTACATGGTATATCATGCACTGAACAAAGTCTGTATCTTTTACTGTAATTTTACTTAAAGTAAACAAAGCAGTAGTAGGTTCTGGACTTTGTAATGTTAGTGACAATCAACAAACTGATATTGAAAAGGAATGGTGACACAACTTCAAATCAAAAAATTGCAAAAAATCTCTCAATTTATGAACAATTGTGTGTAACAACTGTCAGCTAGTTGATACAACTTAACTTTAAAATTTTATACAGCCAAGTAAATGTATTAGCTATAATATTTGCATTCTTTATTTTGTGTCTAATGAATAGACATAAAATATGCAACATCTGTGCAAGACTCTCAGGAGGAAATTCCCAAGCAGGAAGCAATGTTGCAATATAATAAAACAATTACTTTAGCAAATGATACCACTTCATTAACTGAGAGCAGCAGAGAAGGAAATGGATCATCAAACTACAATATTCTTTAGCATAAATAACTGGTTGCAAAACAGCTTCCACTTAGTTGGTGCTTCAAAACTGTCAAGGTACAAGATTTAAATCTTTGCCATACATAGATCTGTATATCATTACTGCAAGTGTTTGGAGGAGGAAGGCGCTGGAAGTGCAGCTTCCAAACTCACAGCAAGGTAACAGATGTCCTTGTTAATCCCCTGCTGTATTTCTCTACTGAGATATGTATATCCTACTTTCATAAAACAACTGCCTTGATATTGCCCTGGATTTATTTCTTCAGCTATAAAACAAAGTTCATTCACTTTCCCATTTATAACATTTGATTGCTATTGGACATCAGGTTCTTGGTTCCATCATCAACGAAGTAACCAACGTGAGTGAAGAATTCACAGACTAAAATCATGAAGGGCAAATTTTAATTAACATTTCATATATTATCCGCAAAATAATAATGTAATGTACATTACATTAACATAGAAACTGCAGTGATATTTTTCACATTTAATAATTCTTTGGAACACTTAATGGAGAGAATTGTAATTAAAATATATTCTAGCAGCTTTTGTGAGCAATGATTTGTTAATCATAATTTTCACTTAGTGACCCAGTTAAAAACATGCTTGATTTCATAGAATTAGGAGAGTGTAGTCCAGTTGATCCTTCGAGTCTGCTTTGCTCTTCCATTTAAAAGGATCATTGTGGCTGATCTGACCAGAAGCTCAATTCTGCATTGCATTCCCATCTGCCTAACCCCAACCATAACCCTAACCCTTTGTCCAAAAATTCTGACTTCACCATTCTTTGGGGTAAAATAGTCCAAAGATTTACAAGCATCCTCACAGAAAAAGAAATGGCCTCATTTGCTTATAGCGGTCGATGCCTTGTTTTTAAACATGATTTATGGATGATCACTACATAAGGAAACATCTTGTCATTTACCCTATGATCATGATTTTGTATCGCTGCATCTAGGCAGGGATGCTAATTTGCTGTTATTAGCTCCATTCATTACAATACTGTGAAGCTGCAGTTACTGTACCCAGTGGACTTGTCAAAATTTAAATCTGTGTATATAAAGTACTTTTATTCACATTAGTGTGCTGAGCAACTTGGAAGAAAGCTCTTGAGATGTAGTTTTCCCATGGCTGAAAGGAAGTTCTGAGATGTGGCATTCTCAGGGTCTTGTCTCCATCAAATGACTTCTCACTCTTCTGAATTCCAGAAGGTGCAAGTTGAGCCTCTCCAGCCATTCCTCATAACCCACTTATTGCACGTATAGGTTATTTTCAGGTTATGCATGGAGACATCCACAAGTTGGTTTTGTCCATAATAAGGAAAAATACACAAAATCGCAAAATAGTTTAGAGCAGTCCTACAATTTTGATGACAAGTATCCTGGAGTAAAATTGATGGATAACGAGAGAAAAGAACATAGCTCCAGAAATCCCAATATTTGGTAAATATGGACAGTAACACACAAGATATTTAGAGAAAGGGTATTGAAGGGAGATTAAGATGACAGAAGTGAATGATAAAATATTGGGCTATCTCAGGATAAAGGGCAATCATATTACATTAGAGTGAGTATACAGTTTAGTAGAAAGGTTTGATCCTACCTATTCATCAGTGTCTGCCTGTGCTGCTCTGTGACCACACTCCTTATGACCAAGTGTTCTCAGTGTCATCTGTGAGCACTGAATAATGATTACCAGTCAAATGACAACTGTCAACCCCATATTAGATTTTGGACAGCCTTTGAATGTCAAGGGCCATTTAACCATTTATTGGTATTAGTATTGGTTTATTATTGTCACACATACCAAGATACAATGAAAAGATTGTCTTGCATACTCTTCATACAGATCAAATCATTATACAGTGCACCTAGGTAGAATAAGGTGTAGCAATACAGAACGAAGTGAAAACCCAGAGAGTAAGTGCGGAGCAGGTAAATAATAAAGTGCAAGGTCATAATGAGGTGGATTGTGAGGTCAAGAGTCTATCTTATCATATAAGAAGTCCTCTCAGGAGTCCGATAGAAGCTGTTCTTGAGTTTGATGTTATATGCTTTCAGGCTTTTGTATCTTCTTCCCGATGGGAAATAGACGAAGAGGGAATGTCCAGGGTGGATGCTGGCTGCTTCACCGAAACAGCACAAAGTACAGACAAAGTTCATACAGGGGGAAAGGAATAAACAATTTTAAATAGTTTTAATTAAAATTCTAAGAAACACACAGCACAATTCAGGCCCTTCAGCCCACAATGCTGTGCCGAATGTCCTTACTTTAGAAATTGCCCAAGGTTACCCATTGCCCTCTATTTTTCTAAGCTTCATGTACCTATCCAGGAGTCTCTTAAAAGACCCTAATGTATCTGCCTCCACTACCATCACCAGCAGCCCATTCTACGCACTCACCACTCTCTGCGTAAAAAAACTTACCCCGACATCTCCTCTGTACCTACTTTCAAGCACCTTAAAACTGTGCCCTCTCATGCTAGCCATTTCAGCCTTGGGTAAAAGCCTCTGACTATCCACACGATCAATGCTTTTCTTCATTTTAAATACCTCTATCAGATCACCGCTTATCCTCCATCGCTCCAAGGAGAAAAGGCCGAGTTCATTCAATCAATTCTCATAAGGCATGCCCCCCAATCCAGGCAACATCCTTGTAAGTCTCCTCTGCACCCTTTCTATGGCTTTCACATCCTTCCTGTAGTGAGGCGACCAGAACTGAGCACAGTATTCCAAGTGGGGTCTGACCAGGGTCCGATATAGCTGCAACATTACCTCTCTGCTCCTAAACTCAATGCCACGGTTGATGAAAGCCAATGCACGTATGCCTTCTTAATCACACAGTCAACCTGCGTAGCAGCTTTGAGTGTCCTATGGACTCAGACCCCAAGATTCCTCTGATCATCCGCGCTGCCAAGAGTCTTACCATTAATATTATATTCTACCATCATATTTGACCTACCAAGATGAACCACCTCACACTTATCTGGTTTGAACTCTATTTGCCACTTCTCAGCCCAGGTTTGCATCCTATCGATGTCCTGCTGTAACCTCTGACAGCCCCCCACATTATCCACAACACTCCTAATCTTTGTGCCATCAGCAAATGTACTAACCCATCCATCCACTTCCTCATCCAGGTCATTTATAAAATCATGAAGAGAAGGGATCCCTGAGGCACACCACTGGTCACCATGCAGAATATGACCCGTCTACAACAACTCTTTGCCTTCTGTGGGCAAGCCAATTCTGAATCCATGAAGCAATGTCCTCTTGAATCCCATTCCTCCTTACATTCATCAAAACACTAAATGGCATTAAGCAATGCAAATAATTATGCACTTAAGATTTTTTAATGACTTTTTTTTTCAATTGAAGTTGACAACTTCATTTGAATTCAGATGTCTCAGCGGGAATAAAAGTGCTAAGTCTCCAAGGCCAAATAGGATCCCTGATGCTATGGGAAGCAAAGGAGAAAATTGCTGAGACCATGGTAGAGATATTTAATAACAAGGCAGAGAGAATGTAGGTGTTAGAATTTGGAACAAAAATACAGAAGACTGAAAAAATTCAGCATGTCAAACACCATCTGTGGGAGCAAAAGGTGTAAGTTAATATTTTATGTCAAGACCTTGCATCAGGACTGAGGAGAGATTGCCTCTATATAGAAAACGAGTGAGAGGTGGGGCAGAGGCTAGTAATGAAATCAGATTGGAAAGGGATGATGGCTGGATGGAAACTGGCTAGGGAGAGAGGTAACTGGGAGCAGTGAACAAGCAAAGAAGAAAATTAGATGATCAGATGAGTTTGTGTGGAAGGAGAGCACCAAAGGTGTGAGTTACCTGAAATTCGAATATGAGATGATGTTCCAAGTTTCACTAGGTTACTCCATAGAAATGGGGAAGGCAGAGGACAGACAAGTCATTGCAGAAGTTGGCCGAAGAATTGAAATGACATCTAACTAGAATCGTGAGTTGGCTGCTGAGGAAAGTGCGCAGGTGCTCCACAAAATAGACATCTAGTCTTACGGTTGGTTTCACCAATGTAGAGACCACATCGTGAGCATCTACAATAGATTAATTTGGGACAGATGCTGTTAAATCTCTGCTTCACCTTGAAGGGCTGTTTAGTCCCTGGATGGAGGTGAAGAGGTACCTCCTATGGTTGCAGAAGAAAGTGCCAGTGGATGGGTAGAAGTGGGAAAGAGATATGAGGAGAAATGAAGCCATGAAAGGAGTGGTCACTGTGGAAAGCAGTAAGGGGTTGAGGGAGAGATCAAAGCTGGTACAGGTAAATCTGAGATTAGGGTGGAAGGTGGTGGCAAAGATGATGAAATTGATGAGTTCCGCCGACGACCTTCAGCAGAGCTTGAGATCAGGTGAGCCGTTGCTTGTGGTGGGTAAGTATGAGATTTAAAGTGAGTGGGAGTGGGACCTGTCAGGATTTTTGATGATGCTTGATGTTAAGCGAGTTGTTACATGTGGTGATTAAGACGGAGTTTTAAAAAGCGAGCAGCATGTGTTGGGAATTTTGGCAGAGCTTTAGATGATTTGGCTTATTAGGTACTTGGCAGGAGCCAAAAGTGAGTAGTTAGGTTTAAGTCAAGAGGTCATTGTTGCAGTGGGCTAGTGTAAGTCTGCAGCAGAGGCTTTGGTGAGGAGAGGCTTCTTTCTTTCTTTTTATTCTTATTTCTGCCTTCCATTTTAATTTTATTTTTAATTCTGCCTTCTATTTCATTCCTGAAGAAGAGTCTTGGCCCATAACAGCAACTGTTTATTCATTTCCATTGATGCTGCCTTTCTTTTTATTCTTATTCTAGGTTTCTTTCTTTTTATTCTTATTGCACAGTAAGAGCAGTGGGAATGACAGTCAGGATAGTGGAATACTCCTCTTCTGGGATGTGGTAAGACCTCCAGTATTTCTGACAACCACACCTGCAGGAAGTGCATCCAGCTGGAGCTTCTTACAGACTGTTAGGGAACTGGAGTTGGAGTTGGAGTTGGATGAACTCTGGATCATTGCAGAGGCTGACGGATTGATTTCCTGGACATACAAAGAGGTAGTTATGCCTATGTACGGGACATGGGTAATTGAGTGACTATCAGGAGAGAGAAAGGTAGATAGTATCCCTTTGGCTTTCCAATTTAAGGCAAATTGGCAAATTGGATCCAGATTTGTGTTGATAATAGAAGACAGACAGTGGTTGTGAACTGTAGTGTACCATAAGCATTAGTGCTGGGGCACTTGTTGTATATGGTAATAATTTAGATATGAATATATGAGGTATAATTAATACATTTGCAAATGACACAAATGTTAGTAGGTTTGTTGGTTATGACGAGGATAATCTTGCATCACAGAATGATATTGATCATTTAATAAATTGGGTGGGCCAATGGCAGATGGAATTTAATTTGGAAAAGTACGAAGTCATATATTTTTGCAGGTCTAACAAGGTTATGGCCTGCCAAAGGTTATCATATATGGCAGGAGTCTAGAGAGAATTGCAGAGTAAAGTTACAATAGTGTACAAATCAGTAGCTCCTGAATGAAGCAGCATAGGTGGAAAATTTGATGAAGACGACATACACTATTTGTCTTCAGTAGGAGAGGCAGAGTATATAAGAGAATGGAGGCAATTTGCAATGTGTAAATGTTTGATTCACCTACAGCTGGACTGTTGTACACCGTTCTGGTTACTACACTATAGGAAGGATGTGATTGCACAACGGAAGCTGTAGAAAGAATTGACCAGGATATTGCCAGGGACACCATTTCAATTATGAGAAGAGACTGGAGAAATTGATATATTTACCTTAGATCAGTGGAAGCTGGTGAATGTGGCTTTCTGACTAAAGTATACAAAGTTATGACAGGAATAGGCAGGGTGAAGAGCAAAGTTCACCTTTCAACTTCTAGCTAGCCTCCCTCCCCTCTCCCCATCTTTTAATTCTGGCATCTTCTGCCTTCCATTTCATTCCTGAAGAAGGATCTTGGGCCAAAACAGCAGCTGTTTATTCATTTCCATTGATGCTGCCTGACCTGCTGAGTTCCTCCAGCATTTTGTGTGTCTTAAATTAAACCGTTTTGTCTAAGTTTGATGAAAATTGCCTTTGTCTTGAGATCATGACCTTTGTAAATCCAAGAGAGATTCTGTAGCAATAGACCAATTGCCAATATACTGATAGGATCTTCCATTTTGAGATACATGGGCCATTTTATTACAGTTTAAGAGTTGGGATCCTTCTTTGTTTGAATTGAACCAATTTTTCAAACTGGCTGTATGGGAAAATTCCATTATATTTACGTAATCAGGAATAAAGCCATTTGGACCCGGTGCAATAACTTAAATGTAATGAACTTCATTGATCTCAATGGATTACAGGGCCATCATTGTTACCACAGTTTTAGCAGTTTTCATGTTCCTTTGTAAGCAATGTCATTTACTTGGGTAATTTGGAGTTGGTGTTCAACCTCAGTCATTTGATATACTCACATTACATGGCCCCTTATTATACTTCAACAGTTCTTACATTTTGGTAGAGAGGCTGAGGATTCTTTAAAAATGAACTTTTTCACTGACAAACCTACTGTGTTCAAATTGTTACCCATTACTCTATCCCAAGTCTTATTTATGGTAATGTTTAAACAGGCTTTACCCATCAATTGTTTTATTACTAACCAACAATTTCATACATAATACATTGATTTTAAATCTTTTCCTTCTTGGCAAATGTGGAATTAGAACCTGGATTTTAATTTTGAGAATTAAAATCTCAAATTCCTTTACAGTTTTTAAAAAAATACTATTCTTACAAGGAACTGAATTAGGCTCTAGAGAACTAGCATCGTGTATGCTACCTGAAATAGAATGCACCCTTTATTTTCCAAATTGCCTTCATTAAGCACATTGGTGGCATTGCAGTATTACTAACTCTGGAGTGTCTGCCGTAAGAGTGGCTTTCGAGGGCTGGAAATGCTGTGTCCTGGTTGTAAGTGCTGAAGATTTGTCTTCAAAATCTTTGGCAAGAAGGCTAAACAGTGGCAAGCTAAGGTCTTTTACTGCCCTCTGCAGTCTTGGTGATTAAAGGCAGAGAGGGCAAACTCTGCAGGATGTAGGAGATCAGAGAGACTTCCAGTGTCCCAGCTAACTATACTTGTGGGCCGTGTGTCAAGCTACACTGAGTGGCATGAATTAAGGTGGCCACACCTAATGTGCAGGCAGCAGGTAGTTGGGTGACCACCAAGAAAGGTAGCGAGGGTGGGCCGGGAGTGCAGAATTGCCCTGTGGCCACTTTCCTCAATAATAAGTACAGTATATCATCTGGGAATTGCTGAAGGAGAGGACCTTTCAGAGGAAATCGGCAGCCAGGCCTATGGCTCAGTAACTAGCTTTGCTGCACAACGGGGAGTGTGGCAACCAGGATAATTGACCATAAGACAAAGGGGCAGAATTAGGCCACTTGGCCCATCGAGTTTGCTCTGCCATTCCATCATGGCTGATCTATTAACCCTCTCTACCCTATTCTCCTGCCTTCTCCCCGTGACCATTGACACTCTAACTAATCAAGAACCTATCAACCTCTGCTTTAAAAATGCTCAGTGACTTGGTCTCCACAGCCATCCATGGCAAAGAATTCCACAGATTCACTACCTTCTGGCTAAAGAAATCCCTTTTTATTTCTGTTCTAAGTGGACATCCCTCTACTCTGGTGCTGTGCCCATTGGTCCTAGACTCACCCACTATAGGAAACATCATTTTTATCTTCTCCCTCTCGAACTGCAGGGTGATTTCTATCATATTATGATGTCTGTCTCCTAAAGGATCCTTTACCTTAAACTCCCTGATCAAATCTGGTTCATTACACAAAACCAAATCCATAATTAACTTTCCTCTAATGGGCTCAGCTGCAAGCTGCTCTAAAAAGTCATCTAATAGGCATTCTACAAATTCCCTTTTTTGGGATCTGGCATCAAACTGATTTTCCAAATCTACCTGTATATTGAAATCCCCCATGGGTATCGTAACATTGCCCACATTGCATGCCTTTTCTATTTCTTATTGGAATTTATACAGTATCCCATATCCTGGCTACTGTTTGGGATCCTGTATATAACTTCCATCAGGTTCTTTTTACCCTTGCAGTTTCATGACTCTACTCACAAGGATTCTTTATCTCTGATCCCAGATTTTCAGTTTTTACCATCAGAGCCACCCCACCCCCACTGCCTACCGTCCCTTTCATGCAAGATGTATCCTTGGATGTTAAATTCCCAACAATGATCTTCTTTCAACATCCTCTTTGTGATGAACCACATTCTCTAACTGCGCTACAAGATCATCTACCTCTACACTGCATTCATTCAAATATAACATCTACATTACTGTATTCATCACCTTTTACAACTTTGGCCCCATGTTACACTGCTACTCAGTTCTGCCCTATCACCTGCCTAACCTTCCTCACAGCCTCACTACACACTGCACCATCTTGTATACCGACTGCCCAGTTCTCATCCCCCACCAACTTAGCTTAAACCCTCCTCAACAGCTCGAGCAAATCCTCCCGCAAGGATGTTGGTTCCCCTTGGATTCAGCTGTAAACTGTCCTTTTTCTACGGGTCGTACCTCCCCAGAAAACATCCCAATGATCCAGAAATCTGAAAACATCCTCTCTACACCACTTAATTATCTGTACTCTCATCATATTCATGCCTTGACTGACAGTGATTACTACCTTGGAGGTCCTACTCTTCAGCTTCCTCTGTAACGCCTTTGTACTCACTGTTCAGGACCTCTTCCCTATTTTTTACCTATGTCATTCATGCCAATGTGCACCAGGACCTTTCGTTACTCACCCTCCTTTTAAGATCTGCTACAGCCACTCTGAGACATCCTGCACCCTAGAACTTGGGAGGGAACACACCATCCCGGCTTCTCTTTTACAGCTATAGATCTGCAGTCCATCCCCCAACACTCTATTTCCTACTACTATTGCTGTGCCTGATTTTACCCTTCCTGCTGAGCATCAGAACTGGTCACAATGCCATGGGCCTGGCTGCTGCTGCTGTGCCCTGATAGGTCATCCCTCAGCAATGTTCAAAGGGTAAAACTTGTTCCTAAAGAGAATTAACTTCTTACTCCTGTTACTTCTCCTGGTGGACACCCATTACCATCTGAAGACTGCGATCTTGGTATGACCACCTCAGTAAAAGTCTCTTCTATGAAGTTATTAGCCTCCCAGTTGGTCTTGAGTGCCTCTAGCTCCACCTCCAGTTCCGTGATTTGTCAGCAGCAGCTGCACTTCCTGCAGATGTAGTCATCAGGGAGACTGTTAATTACCCTGACATCCCACATCTCACAGGAGCAGCCTACACTGCCTGAACTACTCTCCTGCCAACACTTGTTATACCTCTAACTTCTCAAACTTTACTTCTAGCCTTAGTCATAGAGATTAAGTTCTAGCCTTAGTCAATGTGATAGTTGTAGTGATGGGAGTTTTGATAGCCTTGGTTTCAGGAGATTCTGTGGCCACAAATGAGGCTTCACAATGGTATACTCAAGGATGTCTTTGAATGGTTACAGATCATTCTGAAAGTGGGGAGTATCATCGGTCATTCGACACATTGGTACCAACAAAATAGGTTGCAAAAGGGAGGAGGCGCTGCAAAGTGTATGTAAGGATTTAAGGAGAAGGCTAAAAGCATTGCTTCAGGCCAATGAATTCTGGGCTACTCTCTGTGCCACATGATAATGAGGTTCGTTTGTAAAGTTGGATAAGTTTATGAATGGGAGGGGTATGGAGGGATATGGGCCAGGTGCAGAATGATAGGACTAGGCAAAATAATATTTTGGTATGGACTGGATTGGCTGAAAGGCCTCTGCTGTAATTCTCTGTGACTCTAGTATAAAGGATGTAGGAGCGCAGTGAAGCAGGAAATCAGGATGGGAAAAGAGGACCTGGGATAGCTTTGACAGATAAGGTAAAAGGAAATCATATAAGCATACAAAGGCAAAAGGGTAAAATAGAAAGAAAATAGAATCTCTCAAAGATCATTGTGACCTGTGGGTGAAATCATAGAAGATCTTAATTGTATATCAGTAGAGAAGGTCATAGAATTCAGACAAGGCTACAGTGATGTTGAAATATATCCACATTACAAAAGAGGTGGTTCTGGCAATGTTGAAGTGCACAAAGGTGGATAAATCCCCAGGGCCTGACCAAGTGCATCCCAAAACATTGTGAGATGATGGGGAAGAAATTGCTGGATCCCTGTTGAAGATATGTGTATCATCTTTAGCCACAAATGAAGTACTGGGAAACTGGAGGGTGGTTTATGTTGTGTCTTTATCTCAGAAGTACTGCAAGGACAAGCCAGGGAACTATAAGCCAGTGAGCCCATCATCAGCGATGGGAAACTTACTGGAGGGGATTCTGAGAGACAGGGTCTACCTTTTATATTTTGTAACTTCAAAACATTAATTCAATGAAACATAGGAGTCCAACACTGCATGTCTGGCTTCACCTTTACTTTCAGCATGGCGAGTCATGCACGTATCACATGGTAGATTGGTGACAGATGCAATTAAAGTATTTTTACATACAGCCTGTAACTAATTATTTATGTGCACAAGAATGTCTATATATGTGTGTGTGTGTGTGTATATATATATATATACACACACATAATATTACTCAAATATTATTGAAATATTAAATACACAACACTCCTCCCTGCTTAGCTATAAACTCCAAGTTAATGTAGAATGGATTTGAACTCTATACATATTATATTGTACAATTACTATATACAGACATCTACTGCATAGTAATTTTTTTAATTGTCCCATTAAATCACTGTGGAGGATTTCTTACTCTTGGGGGATAATGTCTTTCCTGACATGGAGGTTCACTCTGCTTGGCAGGTGAGACTTGTGGCTATGGTTGTAGGAGTTGACTCTGCGACTGTAAGCAGCGGTTCTGACAGCGGTCACCAGCTTTCTTCTCCTTTTCTCTCTCTGAGTCTACTTCGATCCTTTTCTTTTTCTTTCTCACATTTCTTCACTTTCACACTTTTCTGTTTATCATTTACATTCTTTCCCTCCATCTCTTCCCTCCTTCTTCTTCTTCTAGTTTGTACATCTTGATCTTGGAAAGGTGCATTTAGTTCACTGGAGTATTCTTTTATTATTATTCTTTCTATTGCTCCCCTTATGATCTAACCTCTTCTTTCTGTTTTCTCATCCACAACATCCTCTGAGAAGTACTGTTTTCGTATCTCTATTGACTCTTTTCTTTTTGGTCTTCCATTCATCCAGCTGGTCTTTGGTCTTTAAATTTACTATTACAAGCAGCTTCTTGTCTCCCACTTGAAGTTCATGCAATAATCTTAATGCATGCAGAATAGATTCTCGTTCTTTATACTCACAAAAGCCAAATACTTGCAACTTTCCTGAGCCACATTTCGCAAGTAACTGCCTGATTAACATATCCAAAGCTATCTCAGGTATGTTGCCGACAAATACTGTTGTAGCTGGACCACTGCTTTCATCACTTTCACGCTTCCTCTGAGCAATATGGTCCTTCCTTGGTCTAACATGCTTTCCAACCAGAGGCACAGAGGCTGGTACTAACAATATTTGCTCTCTGTTGGGCAATGGCTCATGGTGTTTGGCATGGAGACAGTTGTGACCTCATCCAGTACCTTTCGTAGTTCACTTTCAGTTGGCTTCATTGCAGGGAATGTGGCATGCAAATGGTATATGGATCTCCAATCAAGTTGTAGTTGTCTCAGCCGATCACTCCCCAACAATGCTGGTCCTTCTTTTTATCTCATTCAAACTCAGTGCGGCATGTTGGATGTTGTATTTCACTGGCACGATCCCACAGGAGTTACCTTTTCTTTAGTATGTTGGATATCTGCAGGCTTCAGACTGGTATCTTTGAAATGCTGTTCAAGCTAATTTTGTGGAATGACTGAAACAGCTGAAACTGTATCCAATTCAATTTTAATTAATTTGTGGTTCTCTCTGCTGTAAGCCATATTGCTTGTTCTTGCTAATTTTCACACTGTAGATCTTAAGGCTACACAGTACTGTGTCACTCTCATCATTATCTGATTTTTCATCAACAGTACACGGATTAGCGCTCTTTTTGAAACTGTAACTTGACTTTTTAGCAATTTTTCTTCCTTGCGTAGTCCATTTATTTTTGTCTGCCCAACATGCTCTTTGTATGTGTCCCACTTTGGTGCATTTTCTGCAAGTTTTGCCCTTAAATCTGCATTTATTTGGTGTATGTGAGCCTCTGCCACAATAGTTACACAATTTGTTTGGCCAGGCTAGTTTCTGCTTATAGTCACTTTCATTCCAGACTGCAACTCAATTGCATCTCTATCTGCAATTTCCATTGAAACAGTGATTTCCACTTCTCTTGGAAACGTAAGTTGTGCTTCAATTAGGAGCCATTTTTTAATGTTTTTGTGTAACATTCCACAAACTAAACAATCTCTCAGTGTATCATTAAGACCATTACTGAACTGACACTGCTCAGAATGTCTCTTCAATTTAACCATGTATGCTGAAATGGACTTCGCTTCTTTTCGATTCCACTTATGGAACCTAAAGCATTCTGTAATCAACACTGGCTTTGGTTCTAAGTGTTCCTATATTACAGTACAATAGCAGCAAAGCTAATTTCTAATGGTTTGGTTGGAGCAGTTAAACTTCAAAGCAAACTGTATGCCTTTAAGCCCAATGAATTTAGAAAAATTGGTACTCGCTTCCCATTGGCTATTTCACTTGTTTCAAAATACTGTTCCAAAAGCTCAGTATACATGAGCCAATTACTCATTGTGTAATCAAACTCATCAACCTTTCCAAAGTAGCCAGGCATTTCTGATTTTTTTATGAATCCTGAATTCTTCCATTTTAAGGCTTTAAAAAATTTGATCGTGTCTTCCCTTCTGAAGTCTGTCTCTCCACATGCTCGGCTGTGCTAGGCTGTTTTTGTTAGTTAGAATGTCTCGCTGTATTCAAACGGTTTGTTTTAAAAATCCTGTCCTCATTGCCAAAGTTATGTTTTGTAACTTCAAAACATTAAACTAATACAGAGATACACTGGAGTCTGAAAATGCGGGTCTGGCTTCATCTTTACTTTAAACAATGAGCACACTTATCAATTGGTAGTGTGATGACATAGGCAATTAATGTAACATTACACACAACCCAGAATTAATTATTTAAATGAACAAGAATGTTTAATCAACCAATATGTACGAGATCACTCAAATATTATTAAAATATTGAATACACAACACCACCTGTATTTGGAAATGCAAGGATTGACTGGGAAGTCAGCATGGCTTTATGAGTCATAAATGGTGTCTGACAAATTTGAACAAGACTTTGAAGGGGTGACCAAGAGGATCAAAATAGACAGGGTGGGAGACATCATCTATTTGGATTTCAGCAAGGCCTTTGATAAGGTCCTGAACAAGAGGCTAATCGGGAAGGTTAGATCACCTGAGGTTCAAGGTGAGCAGGTCAATTGGATACAAGAAACGGAGGCTTGGTGGAGGGAGGCAGAGAGTATTAGTAGAGGGTGGTTATTCAGATTGGAGTCCTGTGACCACTTGTGCGCTACAGGGACCAGTGCAGGCTTCACTTTTGTTTGTCACATGTATTAACTATTTGGATGAGAATGGATTGGCATGGTTAATAAGTTTGCAGATGACACCAAAATTATAGTGGTATAGGGGACAGTGACAAGATTATCTAAGATGGCAAAGGGTCTAGATTCAACTGGGAAAGTGGGACAAGGAGTAGCAGATGGAATTTAATATGGATAGGAGTAAACCATTGCATTTTTGTCAGTTAATTTGTCATGATTGAGATAGTAAATAGCAGGGCCCTGTGGAGTGTTATAGAGCAGAGACACAGTCCTCTGAAAGTGGCGACACAGTTAGACGGGGGGTGGTGAAGAAAGTGGTTGGTATACTTGCCTTCATTGGTCAGGGATATAGTTACACTTGGAGTATTGCGGTCACAGATGCAGGAAGGATGTCGTTAAACTGGAAAGGATGCAGTAAAGATTCACAAGGATGTTGCCTGCTATAGGGCATGAATACTAAGGAGAGACTGAATAGGTTGAGACTGTTTTCTCTGGAGTATTGGAGACGTAAGTGGGACATTATAGAGTTTTATAATGTCACGATAGCTTAGAGAAGTGGAGTAGTCAGCCTTTTTCCCCATGGTAGGGGAGATGAAAAGTAAAGGGTGTAGGTCTAATGTGGAAGGGGAAAGTTTTAAGGTGAAGATGAAGGACAGGCTCGAAGGGCCGAATGGCCTACTCCTGCACCTAGTTTCTATGTTTCTATGTTTCTATGACAGTCATTTCACACAGAGAGTGATGAGCTGCCAGAGGAATTGGTAGAGGTAGAAAAATTTGGAATGTTTAAAAGACATTCAGTTATATTGATAGGTAGGTAAAGTATGAAGGGATATGGGCCAAGCACAGGGAAATGAAACCAATTCACATCATCATCTTAGTTGGCATGGACCTTTGTGTCTGTTTCCATGTTGTATAGTTAAAACGTCTTGCTCTATCCACTCCTAATATACCTTCCTAATTTTAAGCTCAACTGTGTAAATTTGATATCTAATTAAAATAGGCTTTTCTTTGCTAGTTTTGATTATATTGTAACAATCATATCCAGGAAAATTTTTAAACTTCACCAGACCTCTGATTTAACTTTAGCGGTGACATTTGAAAACCCGAAGATATAAATTGTGAGGATTTAAGAGCTTGGTCAAGAATACTCCATCTTCCAAGCAAGATTGCAGATGGAATGCTATATGTGGAAATAATGAATGGAGGCTTGCGTCTCCCCAGGTTAGAAGCAGAAATGTGCACAGAAGTGATTGGGAAGTGCTGGGGCTGTATATGACTTAGAATCCGGATGGGTAAAATTCACTCACTTGAAACACGGACTCTGCTTCATATTCTAGCATTTCCCTTCCCTCCTGCATTGAATAGTTTTCTTCCCTTGGGTAATGGAAAGAAGTGTGACTTTCAGTCCCTTTAGAAACGTTGATGTTTCTGATGATTGCTGTGTACAATTACCAGGCAATGTCACTGTTTTACCATTGAGTTTAGTTGGAAGGTGCAGGTTCCGTGGTCACAGCTGCTGCTTTGCATGATGATAGACAACGAGCCCAGAAAGAGTTCGATCTGAGCTGGAACTACTACGCCCCTTACACTATCTCTGTTTCCATTACCGGTAACGAAGAGTGTTGTGACCCAGGTTCAACTCTGCCACTGTCTGTAAGGACTTCGTCCATTCTCTCCATGACTGTGTGGGCTTTCTCTGGCTTCCTTCTGTATTTCACAGACTTGTGGGTTAGGAGGTTAATGGTTACGTGGATGTAATCGAGCGTCATGGACTCACTGGGCCGATAGGGCCTGTTTTATTAAATCAAAAATGATGCTCATTACACCTACCTAAATCTGCCTTCAGTTAAAAAAGGCTTGTCAAGTTCTTCCTTTGTCCTTGTGGACTCTGAGCTGTTCTGTAGATGGGATGGGCAGTGAGGCAGCAGATGCACCCATACACATATTGAGCAATTGACTCTACTTCTATTCTTCCATATCCAGAGTCTGGGGCCCCATCTTCAGCATTGTATCAAATACAGCTTAAAGAATTCTTCTCACATACTTCTCACTTTGTTTAGATTACCTACTCTGTAATAATCTAGATTGTCAACTTGCTTCCAGGAATTTGAAGATGCATTTGCGCTAGTCCTCAGATGTTACTTCAGTCTCCAAAATAAGCAGTCCCGGCACTATTAATCTCCTGTGCACAAGCTCTAAAATGTAATCCAACTAGCTCAGGATAGTAGCAAACAATTAATCATTCAAGCTTTTGTAAAACAAGCCTTGTTTTTATCATATTGAGGATCTGGCATGTTTTTTTTTGACAATCCATTTTAAATATTTGCTTAGCCATCTGTGCTGATCCTAATGTATTCTTTAAAGACCTTCCAGTTCTTTGACCGTCTCATTTACTTGGCTGTATAGGACAGAAAGGATGATTAGGGGTTAAGTCTTTCTGGGACAAACTATTGTTTATGCTTTCTTCCTTAATGGTCTATCTGCCACGCAGGATAAATTCAAACTCCAATCTTTGAAACAGGTCTCTATACTATCACCTTTTATAATAAATCAAGTTACAAAGGGGATACAGGGCTTTGCTTCCAGATTAGCTCAATGCCCTCTATGCTCGCTTTGACCATCAAAACAGGAAGAAAACATCACAACTCCCAGAGCACTCAATGATCCTGTGGTTTCAATCTGAGGCTGATGTGCGAGCAGCCTTCAAGAGGAGCACCCAGGAAAGGCATCCAGCCCAGGTGGGGTACCTGGCCAAGTGCTGATCATCTGGCTGAACTGTTAACTGAGATTTTAATCTCTCACTTCAGTGGTCTGAGGTACCCACCTACTTCAAATAGGCTTCAAGTACACTGGTACCCAAGAAGAACATGGTGAGCTGCCTCAATGACTATCATCCAGTAGCACTTACATCCACAGCGATGAAGTGTTTTGAGAGGTTGGTGATGAAACATATCAACTCCTGCCTGAGAAGTGATTTGGATCCACTCCAGTTTGCCTACTGTCACAACAGGTCCACAGCAGATGCCATTTCATTGGCTCTTCTCTCAACCCTAAAACATCTGGGCAGCAAAAATGCATACATCAGGATGCTCCTTATTGACCACAGCTCAGCATTCACTACTATCATCTCCCCAAAGTTAATTAGTAAGGTCATTTGATTCCGTACAAATTGGTTTATTGATTATTACATTTCCTTATGACATAGAATAAGCCGTTCAGTCCACAAGTATATGCCCTCCCTCACAGGAACAAAAATACAATGGACTGCAGCTTTGGAGAGCCAGGCAGGATACTTGGGTGCTGTATGTGTGAAGTTGTATCTTCCTCCAGTTTGAGCTGGAGCTTTCCCCATGCGCGCCAGTTTCCTCACGGGTCCTCCCACGTGCCAAAGCTGTGTAACTGGTAGTTTCAAATTGAACTGGTGGCTCAAATGGTCCCTGGTGTGTGGATGAGTGTCTGGAGCTGATGAGTATGTGAGGGGTACTATGTGGGGAACATGATTCAAGATTCACAATTGAAGATTGTTTAATGTCATTTCCAGTACACTAGTGTAAAGAAGAACAAAATAATCGTTACTCTGGATCCAATGCAGCGCAGGAAAAAATGCAATATGATATGGAACACAATAATAAAGAAACAATAAATATAAATACAAAAGATAACTTACATGCAAAGATTGATAAAGTGTCGCTAGACTTTGGAGTGTCTGTACAGAAGGTGAGTGACAGGAAATGATAGAGCAGTGGTGGTAGGGTTGGAGAGGTGGGCTAGTGGGTGGAGGTGTTGGTCAGCCTTACCACTTGGGGAAAGTAACTGTTTTTGAGTCTGGTGGTCCCGTCATGGATACTATTTAGTCTCCTTCCTGATGGGAATGGGACAAGCAGTCTATGAACAGGGTGGGTGGGATCCTTCAGGATGTTACTGGCCCTTTTTCAACACCTTCAAAGTACCCAGGACATCTTCAAGGAGCGGTGTCTCAGAAAGGCAACGTCCATTACTAATGACCTCCAGCACCCAGGGCACGCCCTTTTCTCACAGTTACCATCAGGAAGGAGGTACAGAAGCCTGAAGGCACACACTCAGCGATTCAAGAACAACTTCTTCCCCTCTGCCATCCGATTCCTAAATGGACATTGAAGCTTTGGACACTAACTCACTTTTTTAATATATACTTCTTTTTTTGCATGATTTTTAATCTATCCAATAAACATATACTGTAATTGACTTACTTATTTATTTAATATTATTATTATTATTATATTTTGTTTTTTTTCTTTTAGATTATGTATTGCATTGAACTTCTGCTGCTAAGTTAACAAATTTCACGACACATGCCGGTGATGATAAAGCTGATTCTGATCTTTCTGTATACATGTCCATGATGGCGTGTAGGCTGGTACCAGTGATGCATTGGGCAATGTTGATCACCTGTTATTGAGCCTTCCTGTCTGCCGCAGTGCAGTTTTCGTACCATGCAGTGATACAGCTTGTTCAGATGCTCTCTACTGTGCATCTGTAGAATGACACGAGTATGGATGTGCATAGTTCAGCTTTCTTCAGCTTCCTCAGAAAGCAGAGGCTTTGGTGAGCTTTTCTAACTGTGCAGAATATGTTCTTGGACTGTGAGAAGTCGTGCGAGATGTCCACTCTCAGGAGTTTAAAACCATTTGCAGTTTTCACGGCTGTGGCTCCAATGCAACAAGGTGTGAATTTTCCTGCAGTCAATAACCATTCCCTTTGTCTTGTTGACATTGGCGAGGAGGCTATATACCTGGCAGCAGGCCTCAAGCTCTTCCTCTCGAGGCATGCTGTGATGTCATTGGTGAACTTGACGATGAGATTCTTCGCACTTGGCCGTACATTCATGTGTGAGCATAGTGTACAGCCATGATCTCAGCACACAGCCCTGGGAGGCACCCGTGTTGAGGATGACGGAGAGGGGAAGCAGTTGTGCGTTCTGACTACCTGAGGTCTGTTGGTTAGGAAGTCAAACACCCTGTTGTATGCTGGTGTATTTAGACTAAGGAATCTAAATTGATGGAGTTAATCTCAAAGCTGGTGTAAACAATGGGCTGAATGGCTTTGTATATTGTAAGGAAATCTGAAAAAGATTAAACTCCTGCAATTTATTACATAAAGAGTAATACATCTAGACACCAATGTACTAACCAGCATAGCTTTGGGTATTGGAGATAAATAGATGAATGGACAAACTCGGCACAGACAGTATCAAATCAGGATTGAAGCCAGGCTGTTGGAGCATTACCTGCAACACCACTGTATTACCCGATTTTTATTAATGAAAATCATTCCAATTTACATCGTACTTTGTCCAAACTTCTAGAACCATCTGCTTCTGGAATTTAGAGGTCTGTGCAAAGTTTGCTCTTTAAATGCTAACGCTAATGGGGAAACAGATGTAATTCACAAGTCAAATATAGAAACACTTGAGCAGAGGGTGAACAATAAACACATACAAATGAGACAAATAGGGCGTGAGCCCCATAGCACTGTCTAGCATGTGTTCCAGTTAGCAGCATTTCTGAACTCTCGTGTTGGGGAGAGTTGATTCACTGATCCATTAACTGATAAATTTGACCACCTAGCTCTTTATTTGTCCTGAGTGATGTTTTGTTCTACTAGGCGTGATTACCTAGGTTATGCTACATCTTCACTCCTATTGAGAATCCTTGCTCCTTTAAAGTAATTTATGTTTTTTTTAAATCAAATGGTTCCAAAATGATTTCCTCTTGGACTTTCTCCACGGTCCCATCATAAAACACTGGCAGTAAAATAGTTTGAATTCATCTACAATTTGCATCTTTTCTTTCTTTTCTGCACAATTCCCTAAGGGCAGTGAGAATTGTATTTTTAACTGTTATTCATTCTCTAAGAATGCGCAAAACAGTCACTGGGTTTGCAGTCTATAAATCACTTGCATTTCTGGTGTTAACTACCAACCCAAGCTTCTGCTCAAGTAGTTACTTCACTAACCATTTCCTTCAAAACATCATCTACAAGCAGAAACCTATAAATGCTGCAATTTGAAAGAAAATGCTAGAAGCAAAGTGAAAGTCAAAGTAAATTCATTATCTAGGTACAATTTGTATACGTTGCCATGTACTATCTTGAGATTCAGTAAAGAAACTCTCAGAATTTACAGGAAAGTAAAGAAGCACTCAGAGAGATAGAGTTAATGTTTCAGTTTGATAGCCTTTCTTTGGAACTGAACTCTTCACAGATTTTGCCTGACCCTCTGAATATTTATGTCACTTACAGATCTTTTTGGTCAGATTATCAGTTGAATAGTATTGGACAAGGTCTCAATGGGCTACAGCCTTGGCTTTGAGTCAGGGCATTAAGGATTTGAACACTATTCCAAAGACTTTGACATAAAATCTAGATTTACACGTGAGCGCCAGATGTCATCTTTCAAAGCTCTATCCGCCCTCAAGTAAGAGACTCATGACACTGAATTGAAAGCTATCCCTCAGCCAGTATCACCAGGACAGATTATTGGATGACATTTCTTCTGTAAAACTACAATGTGCACACTTCTAAAATACTTAAAGAAACTTAAAGCAATTTAAGGCATCCTTAAGTCATCAAAAATCTTCACAATAATATAAGATTATTTTCTTTATTCCTGTTCCCCAGCCACCAGCTCCACCCTCCTCCCTGGTGACTGTCTGAAGCTGTCACAACATTGTTGTATTTAATCCTCCAATGACCATATCTGCTCAGTCACTAAACTTCTACTATCAACTCTATAAAGTCTATCCTGGTTCAGTTCATCTATCCCATAATCCTTAATCCATAGTTCTGCACTTTCGGTGTTCTGCTGGCTGATATCCTGTTTTCCAATATTTATGTACTGTATATAAATTGGAGCTAATCAGATACAATTTTTCTATACACAACAGTATGCTTTCAACAATCAACACCCTAAATTATGAAATTCCACCTTACTTACCCTTCTTTCATTCTCAGAGTCAGATTTATTATCACCGGCATGTGTTGTGAAATTTGTCAAAATCAGCAGCAGCAGTTCAATGCAATGCATAATATAGAAGGAAAAAAAACAAAATATAATAATAATAAATAAATAAGAGTATATGTTAATTGGATAGATTAAAAATCATGCAAAAAGAAGTAATATATATTTTAAAAAGTGAGGTAGTTTCCAAGGGTTCAAAATCCATTTAGGAATCGGATGGCAGAGGGGAAGAAGCTGTTCCTGAATCGCTGAGTGTGTGCCTTCAGGCTTCTGTACCTCCTACCTGATGGTAACAGTGAGAAAAGGGCATGCCCTGGGCGCTGGAGGTCAGTAATAACGGATGCTACCTTTCTGAGACACTGCTCCTTGAAGATGTCCTGGGTACTTGGTAGGCCAGTACCCAAGATGGAGTCGACTGAATTTATGTTGTTTACATTGGCCCTTGAACTAACTTAGACATGGTTTTTGATTACTTCCTCCAATACCTTAAACTCCATTCCTACACTGGCCATAACATCAGGACTTGTCTGCATTTTCCACCATGAGTTTGCATTGCTGCCTTGCCCTTAGTTAATGTTGGCATCGTCTTCTCTTGCATTGCAGACAATGGATTCTGAATGCAGTGGAGCAGTTCAAACTTCTATTGACTTAAACAGCTTTCAGGCTAGAAGCCTGTCTATTGAAATGATGCAAGAAGCAGATGCAGAAGATGATTAAAATAAATTGCAGACTTCAGCTGCTGGGAGTTTTCATTATGTTCTTACTTAGGTTTAAAGTGTCTAGTTAAGCATGCAAAACGTATAAAAATAAAATGAGCCCTGAAGAAAGGTCTTAGCCTGATACATTGATTGTTAATTCTTTTCCATAGATGCTGCCTGACCTGCTGAGTTCCTCCAGCATTTTAAGTGTGTTGCTTTGGATTTCCAGCATCTGCAGACTTTCTTGTGTTTATAAAAATAAACTTCTTATTGTTAAGAGTTGCCGAATGTTTGCTTGACAAAGACATTAAAAAGTGATCTATGACTATTACAATCATTCTGTGGCTGCAGCCCGTCTTCATTCAGACATTTCCAAACATACAATCAGCCACACTGAATTCTGGAAGTCTGTCCACTGTCACACTGGTGAGGGGCAGGCCTGCTCCAACATCTCCTCATGTGTAGCAGATTTTGTTTAGTAATGCTCCTATGAACCCCTTGGGATACTTTATTGTATTTTAAAAGAGCAAGAAAAAACTGAAATAAGGAGAAGGAAGAGTGTGCAGGATTGTGCTATTGGAGCTGATTGGGGAACAAAACTTGAAACTGCTGTGCTGTACCTGATGCTAATGCAATAGATGTCAAATATGTATTTTTCCAAAGCTTGCAAGTCAAGTCAAGTCAAGTCACTTTTTATTGTCATTTTGACCATAACTGCTGGTATAGTACACAGTAAAAAAAAGGCAATGTTTTTTCAGGACCATGGTGCTACATGAAACAATACAAAAACTACACTGAACTACGCAAAAAAACAACACAAAACTACACCAGACTACAGACCTGATACTAAAAGCTTTTTCAAGTATATAAAGACTAAAAGACAGGTGAGAGTAGATATAGGACCAATAGAAAATGGTGCTGGAGAAATTGTAATGGGAGATAAGGAGATGGCAGAGGAACTGAACGAGTATTTTGCATCAGTCTTCACTGAAGAAGACATCAGCAGTATACCGGACACTCAGGGGTGGCAGGGAAGAGAAGTGTGCGCAGTCACAATTACGACAGAGAAAGTACTCAGGAAGCTGAATAGGCTAAAGGTAGATGAATCTCCTGGACCAGATGGAATGCACCCTCGTGTTCTGAAGGAAGTAGCTGTGGAGATTGCAGAGGCATTAGCGATGATCTTTCAAAAGTCGATAGATTCTGGCATGGTTCCGGAAGACTGGAAGATTGCAAATGTCACTCCGCTATTTAAGGAAGGGGGCAAGGAAGCAAAAAGGAAATTATAGACCTGTTAGCTTGACATCGATGATTGGGAAGTTGTTGGAGTCGATTGTCAAGGATGAGGTTACAGAGTACCTGGAGGCATATGACAAGATAGACAGAACTCAGCATGGATTCCTTAAAGGAAAATCCTGCCTGACAAACCTATTACAATTTTTTGAGGAAATTACCAGTAGGCTAGACAAGGGAGATGCAGCGGATGTTGTATATTTGGATTTTCAGAAGGCCTTTGACAAGGTGCCACACATGAGGCTACTTAACAAGATAAGAGCCCATGGAATTATGGGAAAGTTACATATGTGGATAGAGCGTTGGCTGATTGGCAGGAAACAGAGAGTGGGAATAAAGGGATCCTTGTGAGGGAGTATAAACGATATTTAACAATGTACGAATATTATAAAAAGAGTAACGACCTTTAATAAAACCCGTTTGGTCTTCCAAAATAATAGAAGGAAGTACTTTTTCTAGTCTATTTGCTAATAACTTAGAAAAAACTTTAGAATCAACATTTAATAAAGATATTGGTCTATAAGATGCACATTGAGCAGGGTCTTTATCCTTCTTTAGTATTAAAGAAATTGATGCTCTATTAAAGGATTCCGGAAGTTTACCAAGTTTCAAAGAAGCCTCAAAAACCTTATAGAGCCAAGGAATCAATAAAGAAGCAAAACATTTATAAAATTCAACGGTAAACCCATCAGGGCCAGGAGCTTTCCCCAGATTCATAGAAAAAATAACATTCTTAATCTCATCCATTGTAATGGAAGTATCTAATAAAGAGGACATATCCTGTGAAATCTGAGGGAAGTCTAACTTATCTAAAAAATCATTCATATATTTAGAATCTCGAGGAGACTCTGATTGATATAAAGAAGAATAAAAATCACAAAAGGTTTGATTAATCCCCACATGATCCAATATCAATCGATCATTTTGGTTATAAATCTGATTGATTTGAGATTTAACATAATTAGATTTCAATTGATTAGCCAGCAGCTTGCCAATTTTATCACTGTGAACATAAAAATCACTTCTTGTTTTCTTTAATTGGTTTACAATCGAGGACGAGAGTAGTAAACTGTGTTCCATTTGAAGTTCAGTTCTTTGTTTGTATAGCTCCTCAGAAGGAGCCATAACATATTTCTTATCAATTTCTTTAATCTTGTCCACAATTGCCATCTCCTCCTGCTTCTGTTTCTTCCTCAAAGCAACGGAATACGAAATAATCTGACCCCGAATATAGGCTTTAAAAGTGTCCCAAAGAGTGTTAACCGAAATATCTTCTGTATGGTTAATTGTAAAAAAAAACTCAATCTGTTCATTCATAAAATTAACAAAGTCCGAGTCCTGAAGCAACAGCGAATTAAAACGCCATTGTCTATTGTTTGGTATATTGGCCATAATTTTAATAGAAAGCTTAAGTGGAGCATGATCCGAAATGGTTATAGAATCATAATCACATTTAATCACTGAAGGAATGAGACGAGAATCAATGAAAAAATAATCAATTCTTGAATAGGAATGATGAACATGTGAAAAGAAGGAAAAATCTTTTTCCTGAGGATGCAGAAAACGCCAAATGTCCGTCGACCCAGAATCAGAAAGGAAAAAATTAATCAAATTTGCAGATTTATTAGGTAAAGTCCGTAAAGGAGCCGAACGGTCCAAAGCTGGAGATAAACAGGTATTAAGATCTCCGCCCCAAATCAATGAAAACTCGTTCAAATTCGGAAACTGATCAAACAATGATTTATAAAATTCCGGACAATCCATATTAGGAGCATAAACATTAACCAAAACTACTTTTTTATTAAATAGTAAACCACTAACCAATAAAAATCTACCATTCGGATCAGAGATAATATCCTGTTGTATAAAAGTAACTGAGGAATCTATAAAAATAGAGACGCCTCGAATCTTAGCATTGGAGTTCGAATGAAATTGTTGTTCCTTCCAGAATTTGAAAAAACGTAGTCTGTCCCCCCTCCGTACATGGGTCTCTTGTAAAAATAAAATTTGTGCTTTAAGTCTCCGGAACACTTTAAAAACTTTTTTCCTTTTAATAGGATGATTAAGACCATTAGTATTCCAGGAGACAAAATTAATAATAGACTCCATAAATCCTAAAGTCAACCCACAACAAGGAGGATTGACAATAGGCGCGACCCACAAACCCGGAGAGGAAACAGAACATACAAAAGATACCGGGGAAAAGGACGCAACCAATACTTCAATAATGTATATAGCCCAAAGAGAAACAAACTAAAACGTGAAGCCCCTCCCACCACCCGCCACCCCAAGACCCCAGGGCAAAATCTAAAGCAGACCCGCCAGAAAGAAGCAAGCGCTAAAACTACCCCCATGACTTCCGGTATACGCTCCCTAAAAAAAAGGTATATATATGAAAAGGATCAGCTAATTGTAAAACAGTAAAAAAATAAGTAAAAAAAAGTTAGCTCAATTAAAATACACACAGAACAGAACAAAAGCCGGAAAATATATATTAAAAAAAACCACAATAAACCTCAAACTCATGAATAGACACAGCAACAAAAAAAATAGGATTATTAACATAAAGTGATTATAAAAAGCAAAACAGAATAAAATTTTTAAAAAAACTACAAAATTTAAGGCCGCACAGGAAATATTTAAGATGACAAAAGGGAAGTAACCACCCAGAATCCCCTGGGAAAAGAAAGAAATGACGCAGTTAAAAAGAAAGTTTAGCAGCCATATTAAGAAACCAAAAGTAAACTTTTCTGCCCAAATAGGGCACAGAAAATTTAAAACCAACCAATTCACAGCCTCCGATCAACGGAGATAATTTAAAAAAGGCAATTAAGATGTTGAAGATGAAAGTTGAAAGTTGATCGTTTATACTCCCTCACAAAATGTTCCTGAGTGTGTTATTTCTTTAGATGCCGAGAAAGCTTTTGATAGAGTAGAATGGCCTTATTTATTTAAGGTGCTTGAAATGTTTAATTTTAGCTTGAAATTTATATCCTGGATTAAACTGTTATATCACTCCCCTGTAGCCTCGGTTCGTACTAACTCTTTAAACTCACCTTTTTTTCCTCTCTTTCGTGGTACTCGACAAGGCTGTCCTCTTAGTCCCCTATTATTTGATATTGCATTAGAACCTCTTGCAATTGCTATTCAAGAATCTTCAAATATTACTGGGATAACTCGGGGACTAAAGTCCCATAAATTATCACTCTATGCTGATGATTTACTTTTATATATTTCTAATCCTGAGAGATCCATTCCTGCTGTTTTAGAGTTATTAGCACAATTTGGTCTTTTCTCAGGTTATAAATTAAATCTTAGTAAGAGTGAACTTTTTCCGATTAATAAACATCTTCCCTTATATTATAAATTTCCATTTAAATTGATTAATAATTACTTTTCATATCTTGGGATTAAAATTACTTGTAAACATAAAGATTTATTTAAGACTAACTTTTTACCATTAATAGACCATATTACTCAACTTTCATCTAAATGGTTTCACTTATATTTAACTTTGATTGGTCGTATTAATGCAGTTAAGATGTTTTTTTTGCCAAAATTTTTATATGTGTTTCAGGCATTACCAATTTTCGTTCCTAAATCTTTTTTTGATAAAGTTGACTCTAAAATTTCTTCATTTATTTGGCAGAATAAGAATCCGAGACTGAGTAAAATACATTTACAGAAAGCTAAGAGAGATGGAGATTTAGCATTACCTAACTTTAGATTTTATTATTGGGCTATTAATATTCGACATATGACATTTTGGTTACTTGACCGGGACATACTATCTATTCCTAAATGGGTAGCATTGGAATTACAATCTGTTCAGGGTTATACACTTGGTTCTATTTTAGGTTCCTCTCTTCCTTTTGATTCGAAACGCCTTAAGCAGGTCTCTAACCCGATAGTTAAATATGCTTTGCGCATTTGGTTTCAATTCAGAAAATTTTTTGATCTTAATCAATTCGGGTTAGCGATTCCTATTTTAGGTAACATATTTTTTCCTCCCTCTTTTACGGATCGCGCTTTTCAAACTTGGAAGACTAAGGGTATTTTACGGTTTTTGGATTTTTTTTAGATGGTTCCCTTATGTCTTTTGAACAATTATCTAATAAATATAACTTATCAAGAATACATTTTTTTAGATATTTACAAGTTAGAAATTTCCTAAGTACTATACTTTCTTCCTTTCCAATGCTTCCTCCTATATATATTTTAGATTCGATAATTAACCTTAATCCATGTCAGAAAGGTGCATCGGCTATGATTTATAATATTATTATGAAACTTAGGAAAGCTCCATTTGATAAGATTAGGGTAGATTGGGAACAGGAATTGGGGCTTACCATTTCTGTGGATGATTGGGGGCAGATTTTACAATTAGTTAATACTTCCTCTATTTGTGCTAAACATTCCCTAATTCAATTTAAAGTGGTTCATAGAGCACATATGTCCAAAGATAAGTTAGCGCGTTTTTACTCGCATATTAATCCTTTCTGTGATAGATGTTCGGGGCAGATAGCCTCTTTAACTCATATGCTTTGGTCTTGCCCTACTTTGGAAACTTTTTGGAGAGATATTTTCAATATTATTTCTAAGGTATTAAATATAGATATCTCTCCTCACCCTATTACTGCTATCTTTGGACTACCTAAAATTTCTAGTAATCTTTCCCCTTCAGCCCGTAGAATGATTGCATTTCTTACTTTAATGGCGAAAAGATGTATTTTACAACATTGGAAAGAGCTTAATGCTCCAACTACCTTTTTTTGGTTTTCTCAGACGATTTTATGTTTGAATTTGGAGAAAATTCAAAGTAACCTTTATGATTCTTCATTTAAATTTGAACAGATTTGGGGACCTTTTATTCGATATTTTCATTTAATGTAATATTTACCCTTCTTGTTTTTTTTTCACTGTTTTAATGGAGGTCGGGATTGAGGACGTGATTTTAAGTTTAACTCTGTTTGGTTTCAAGTTAGCCCATTGCTTTGCCTTGCTTTTAGTTAGCTGCACGGTGGGTTTTTTTTTGGGGGGTTTTTTTTTCTTTTTTTCCATTGATATATATAAAATTTAGTATACTATTATGTTATCTTGGTTTCTTATGCTTAAATTACATTGTTTGTAGTATTTTCTTTTTGGCATTGTTATCTTTTGGAATTTTATTATACTTTAACATTGTATTAATGTTTATATGGCTTACCTTTTTTGTATACTTACTCAATAAAAAGATTTAAAAAGAAAAAAAAAAGGGATCCTATTCTGGTTGTTTGCCAGTTACCAGTGGTGTTCCACAGGGGTCCGTGTTGGGGCCGCTTCTTTTTACATTGTACATCAACGATTTGGATTATGGAATATATGGCTTTGTGGCTAAGATTGCTGACGATACGAAGATAGGTGGAGGGGTTGGTAGTGCTGAGGAAATGGAGTGTCTGCAGAGAGACATGGATAGATTGGAAGAATGGACAGAGAAGTGGCAAATGAAGTACAATGTTGGAAAGTGTATGGTTATGCACTTTGGCAGAAAAAATAAACGGGCAGACTATTATTTAAATGGGGAAAGAATTCAAAGTTCTGAGATGCAGCGGGACTTGGGAGTCCTCGTACAGGATTTCCTTAAAGTTAACCTCCAGGTTGAGTCAGTGGTGAAGAAGGCGAATGCAATGTTGGATTTCATTTCTAGAGGATTAGAGTATAGGAGCAGGGATGTGATGTTGAGGCTCTATAAGGCGCTGGTGAGACCTCACTTGGAGTACTGTGGGCAGTTTTGGTCTCCTTATTTAAGAAAGGATGTGCTGACGTTGGAGAGGGTACAGAGAAGATTCACTAGAATGATTCCGGGAATGAGAGGGTTAACATATGAGGAACGTTTGTCCGCTCTTGGACGATATTCCTTGGAGTTTAGAAGAATGAGGGGAGAGCTCATAGAAATGTTTTGAATGTTAAAAGGCATGGACAGAGTGGATGTGGCAAGGTTGTTTCCCATGATGGGGCAGTCTAGTACAAGAGAGCATGACTTAAGGATTGAAGGGCGCCCATTCTGAACAGAAATGCGAAGAAATTTTTTTAGTCAGAGGGTGGTGAAGCTATGGAATTTGTTGCCACGGGCAGCAGTGAAGGCCAAGTCATTGGGTGTATTTAAGGCAGAGATTGATAGGTATCTGAGTAGCCAGGGCATCAAAGGTTATGGTGAGAAGGCGAGGGAGTGGGACTAAATAGGAGAATGGATCAGCTCATGATAAAATGGCGGAGCAGACTCGATGGGCCGAATAGCCTACTTCTGCTCCTTTGTCTTATGGTCTTATGGACCTACCCAGGACTGCATAAAGTGCACAAAACAGTGCAGGCATTACAATAAATAATAAACAAGACAATATGCACAGTAGAGGGTAGTAGGTTGGTGTCAGACCAGGCTCTGGGTACTGAGGAGTCTGATGGCTTGGGGGAAGAAACTGTTCCATAGTCTGGTTGTGAGAGCCCAAAAACTTTGGTGCCTTTTGCCAGATGGCAGGAGGGAGAAGAGTTTGTATGAGGTCCTTCATAATGCTGTTTGCTTTACGGATGCAGCGTGTGGCGTAAATGTCTCTAATGGCAAGAAGAGAGACCCCAATGATCTTCTTAGCTGACCTCACTATCCGCTGCAGGGTCTTGCGATCCAAGATGGTCCAATTTCTGAACCAGGCAGTGATGCAGCTGCTCAGGATGCTCTCAATACAATCTCTGTAGAATGTGGTGAGGACGGGGGGTGGGAGATGAACTTTTCTCAGCCTTCACAGAAAGTAGAGATGCTGCTGGGCCTTCTTTGCTATGGTGCTTGTGTTGAGGGACTAGGTGAGATTCTCCGCCAGGTGAACACCAAGAAATTTGATGCTCTTAACGATCTCTACGGAGGAGTCGTCAATGTTCAGCGGAGAGTGGTCGTTCCGTGTCCTCCTGAAGTCAACAACCATCTCTTTTGTTTTGTTCACATTCAGAGACAGGTTGTTGGCTCTGCACCAGTCCGTTAGCCACTGCACCTCCTCTCTGTATGCTGACTCATCGTTCTTGCTGATGAGACCCACCACGGTCGTGTTATCAGTGAACTTGATGATGTGGTTCGAGCTGTGTGTTGCAGCACAGTTGTGGGTCAGCAGAGTGAACAGCAGTGGACTGAGCACACAGCCCTGGGGGGCCCCCGTGCTCAGTGTGATGGTGTTGGAGATGCTGCTTCCAATCCGGACTGACTGAGGTCTCCCAGTCAGGAAGTCTAGGATCCAGTTGCAGAGGGAGGTGTTCAGGCCCAGTAGGCTCAGCTGTCCAATCAGTTTCCGAGGAATGATTGTGTTGAATGCTGAACTGAAGTCTACGAACAGCGTTCGAACGTATGTGTCTTTTTTGTCCAGGTAGGTTAGGGCCAGGTGGAGGGTGGTGGCAATGGCGTCGTCTGTTGAACGGTTGGGACGGTACGCAAACTGCAGGGGGTCCAGTGAGGGGGGCAGCAGGGTCTTGATGTGCCTCATGATGAGCCTCTTGAAACACTTCATGATGTTGGATGTGAGTGCGACAGGACGGTAGTCGTTGAGGCAGGACACTGAAGACTTCTTCGGCACGAGGATGATGGTGGCAGCCTTGAAGCACGTAGGAACGATGGCGCTGCTCAGGGAGATGTTGAAGATGTCAGTGAGAATCTCAGCTAGCTGGTCTGCACATCCTGTAAGCACTCTGCCAGGAATATTGTCTGGTCCAGCAGCCTTCCGTGGGTTGACCCTGCACAGGGTTCTCCTCACATTGGCCACAGTAAGACACAGTACCTGGTCGTTTGGAGGAGGGGTGGTCTTCCTCGCCACCATGTCATTTTCTGCCTCAAAACGAACATAGCAGTTATTCAACGCATCTGGGAGGGAGGCATCAGCAGCGCAGGCAGGTGATGTTGTCTTGTAGTTGCTGATGTCCTGAATGCCCTTCCACGTGCGCCGCGTATCGCCGCTGTCCTGGAAGTGGCTGTGGATTCGCTGACCCAAAAAGTCAACGAATGGAATGATCTTATTGGATTATAAAGAAATGTAATTTAGCATGATCAATACAATATATTAATACAAAACACAATAAAGTGTGATGTAAACTGCTACTCTCACTGATCTTCCTCTTGGCCCTCCATCTTTTTGAGCTAGTCGAGGTGTTAAGCCAAAACTGGTATGAAGGACAACTGTCTGCCTTTTCCCCCTTTGTGCAAAACACTTCAATTTCCCCATTTCAAGGAGACTGCAAATGTTCACTGTCCATCATTATCTTTATGAGTCAGCTCACAAGTGAACAAGTTCTCCTGGTCCTCCTCCTCAGGCAATATTGTTGTAAGCCTTCCTGTTTTTAACTTCACAGTGGGTTTGGTGTGTACCACGTTGCTCAGCTCACTCTGGCACTAACTTAATTGATTTGACTATCTTTTTGGTCTGAATGTTTTGACACCAAGGTCTTCCTTTCCCTTATTTACATTCCAGATTATTATACTTTTTCAGTGGAAATTTCACTATTGCTTTTACAGCTCTGCTGAAAAGAAATCCTTTGAAGAATTTAAGTTATTTAATATTGTCACAGTATCCTTGCACACATCCTTGATCACAATATGTTGACAATTAATAATAAATTATATTGTTAATATGTTCATACGATTCATAACTCTTCCTTTATGACTAAAGCCCCATCAAAATATCTGTGGTGCATAACATTAAATATTTAGTATTGATATTGGACCCAAACTTCTATTCAGATAAAAGGAGAAGTATAAAAGGCTTCAATGAAGATCATGGAATTTAGCAGAATAGCAAAGTAAACAATTTGATGTGAAATACTTCGTAGCAGCTTCAGCAAACTGGAGCTCCTGTCTGCCCTCCAGCTAGACACCTTGGCATATACATCAGGACTGAAAGAGGGTAAGCTTTAAGACTACACAATGGAGATTTTAAAAAAGGTAGGAGAAAACTTTCATGATTATAATTGACAGTGTTAGAGAATTTTTTACCGTTCAAACACAAAGTAGGCAAAGACCTCATGGCTAGTTACTGCCTTTCTTTCGTGAATTCAAGGGGAGCCGTTCCACACAACATCCTTGGTCCAATGCAAGAGTTACAATTTCAGTGTATACAGTAAATCTAATCTCACTAGGTCAGCCGGTCTCCAGACACTGTTTCTGCAATTTACACATTAGCACCAAAACAATCAGTTCCCAAACAATACCTTAACCACATCTCTTCCATTTCAGGTACATCTGCTCTTACTCCATCCTCCCACCACCCTACCAGGGATAGGGTTCCTCTTGTCCTCACCTACCACCCACCAGCCTCCGCATCCAGCACATAATTCTCTGAAACTTCCGCCATCTCCAATGGGATCCCACCACCAAGTACAACTCCCTCCACAAACTTTCTGCTTTCCACAGGGATCGCTCCCTATGCAGCTCCCTTGTCCATTCATCCCTCCCCAGTGAACTCCCTCCTGGTAGTTATCCTTGCAGACAGAACAAGTGCTACACATTTTCAGGTCCGGTGCTCCCGATGTGGCCTCCTGTACAAAGGTGAGACCCGACATAGATTGGGAGACGCTTCGCTGGGAATCTACGCTCCATCCACCAGAACAAGTGGGATCTCCCAGTGGCCACCCATTTTAATTCCACTTCCCATTCCCATTCCGATATGCCCATCCATGGCCTCCTCCACTGTCGTGATGAGGCCACACTTAGGTTGGAGGAACACCAATTTATATTCTCTTTGGGCAGCCTCCAACCTGATGGCATGAACATCCATTTCTCTAACTTCTAATAATACCCCCACCCCCTCCCCCTTCACTATTTCCCATCCCCTTCCCCCCCCCCACCTCATCTCCTTGTCCGCCCATCACCTCCCTCTGGTGCTCCTCAACTCCTTTTTCTTTCTTCCATGGACTTCTGTCTCTTTCACCAATCAATTTCCCAGCTCTTTGCTTTGTCCCTCCCCCTCCATATTTCACCTATGACCTACACAAAATACTCTGCGGATGCTGGGGTCAAAGCAACATTCACAACATGCTGGAGGAACCCAGCAGGTCGGGCAGCATCCGTGGAAACGATGAAACATCGACCAATCATTTCCACGGATGCTGCGCGACCTGCTGGGTTCCTCCAGCGTGTTGAGAGTGTTGCTTTTACCTATCACCTGGTGTTTCTCTCTCCCCTCTCCGCACCTTTAAATCTACTCCTCAGCTTCTTTACTTCAGTCCTGCCGAAGGGTTCTGGCCCGAGATGTTGACTGTACTTTTCTTCACTCCCCTCCCCCACAAAATTGATGCTGCCTGTTCAGCTGAGTTCCTCCAGCATTTTGTGCATGTTGCTCAAATCTGTTAATCACATTGGCTCTCAGATAATTAGCACCTATACAATCAGTTCCTCATGTACAACATAATCTATTGTTAGTACAAAGACAGACCGACCTATTCTTTTTTATCATATTCTCCCCATAATTCTACCAACACCCAGTCCTCAAGCTTAATTTTTCCTCCACAGTCCCCTCCTTTTTGATCACTAGATCAACCCTACTCCTCCTCATCGTCCGGATATGGGGCTTCATAATCTGAGGGCAGGGGCCACATGTTTAAGCAAGTATCTCCATCATTCTCAGGATCAAATTATTCTGGTTTCATTTTAGGAAACATCCTGATGGGTCTGGGTCGGGACCTCAGTATCAAGGCACAGTACATCGGATTACCAGTATCACTATTACAATTAACACCAATATCAGCCCATAATGTAAGAACGATCCCCACCATCCTCCAAGAATATTCCCCAGTGACTCCAAGACCCTGGGGAATTATCTTTTCCACTTTCTCCTTAATGTGGCCTGATAGATTAATTATATTCTCAGACTCGTCAGGAATAGAAGTACAGCATTCCTGTTCCTTGATGGCACTAGTGCCTCCTTTCTCAGCTAACACAAAATCTAGGACCATAGGATTCTGTAAAGCCACAGTTCAGTGGCTAATTCTTTTATCTGGAATTGCGTACCCACCGGGGTTAAGGCAGTGTCATTAGCCACCTTTGAGGGCTGAAGTTCTGTCAATTTTTGAGCCACTTTGCCTGCCTCATACATAGGAAACATAACCATCCAGAACATTTCTGAAACCGTAATTGCCCTCCTCCCTCGCAGATGGGTAAGGGGGTATGACTCATGAGAGTGACGTACGACAAATCCAGGGTAACAGCATCCGGTCCAGTTGAGAGGTAATCAGGGGTAAGCTTAATCCCCACATATCCAGTATGTGCCATTTAATAACTGCGGGGACCTTTCAGAGGTGCTGTGAATACCCCGCCATAAATCAGTCTTTCTCTGCACCTACTCCTTCCCATTAACTAACCTGTCTTGTTTTCCTGGCACCAGTACTTTTCAACTGTTTGAGTAGCTACTTGCAACCTAGGCACATTATGATTCGTTAAATTACTGTATAATTATATCTATCAAAGCCACTTTCCTTAAAGAATACCGATCCGATCGACATCCATGTAGCCTTGTTCTTCTGTTGATTATCTATTCCCTCCTGTATCCACTCCTTCCCTTTGTCTGGCCGGTAATAGTTTTTAAAACTGCTGGTTATTTTATCGAAGCATTCTTGCTTCTTCTCATTGAAGAGAATTGGCCACAAGGCTACACCTCCTGCTTCATGCATAGGAATCCCCAAACACACCCAACAACTAACTACAATAGTCCGTGTGACATATTCGTAAACTAGGCCCAAGTAAGTATTATAGGTTATCCCCAGCATATTAAACCCCAATTGTCCACACAACAAAAGTAATTTCTTCATTATTCAGTTTTCCTTCTTCCCTTCTTCGGGAGAAGATAACTTGCACTTGGTTCCGTGTATCCAGTCCAGCTTCCCCGGACATTCACAGCAGTCCTCATCCCCAGAATCACCTGACAGGGCCCTTTCCACCCAGGAGAAAGAGAATCTTTCTTAAGCGTCTTTACAGATACATAGTCTCCAGGTTTAAAGGGGAGAGTGTTTTCTTCCCCGGCTGAGATTCCCGTCCTTGATCTGCTCTTATTGCTTCGCCTGAGGTTTGAACACTTTCTATGGTTTTCTCACCAGTCCAGACCAAGGGCGTTTGTGTACGAGTCAAAGGGAGCCGAGACTCCATCGGTACCGGCCTTCCCATTAATACCTCGAAGGGAGTCAGTTTATTTGTCCGGCTCACCTGATTTCTTAGAGTGTATAATGTTATGGGAAGAACCTCTGACCATTTCAGTCTAGTTTCCCTACATACCTTACCAATGTATCTTATAATGCTCCATTCATTCTTCGTACTGGTCCTGAGGACTGGGGCTGATATGGAAAGTGATATTCCCAGGTAAATGGTGAACGCAGCAGGCCAGGCAGCATCTCTAGGAAGAGGTGCAGTCGACGTTTCAGGCCGAGACCCATCGTCAGGATGAAGGGTCTCGGCCTGAAACGTCGACTGCACATCTTCCTAGAGATGCTGCCTGGCCTGCTGCGTTCACCAGCAACTTTGATGTGTGTTGCTTGAATTTCCAGCATCTGCAGAATTCCTGTTGTTTCCAGGTAAATGCTAACTGGCCCAATTCCTTAATTAATTTACTTGTAAAGTATGTTCCTCTGTTACTGTTAAATGTATATGGAACCCCAAATCTGGGAATAATTTCATTAATGTCTTATAGGAGTATCATCTTTTCTAGTAGGAATTGCCTCCACCCACTTGAAGAACATGTCCACTATTACTAATCGGTATTTATAAACCCACTGACAGGCATGTGCACAAAGTCTATCTGTAATTTAGCAAATGGAGTCTCCGTAGGTGGCAAATGGTCAAATTTAGCAGGCGGCTTACTCCTATTGTTTCTCTGGCAAATTCTCACAGCTTCGCACAGTCTGTCCCGCAATGACTGTAAACCATTGCTGTTGTGTTTGATGTACAATACCCCCTTCCCTTTCCTACATGTCCTTTCCCAGGTACTAGACAAACAAGGTCTTGTAGGAGATTCCTAGAACACACAGGGCGATTATCCTGATGCCTCCACACCCACCCCCACCCCCCACCCCCCCAGTCTCTAAAACTCTGCTTTTTCTTCCACACTCCCTTCTCCTTTTCCGGTGTCCCATCTTGGGTAGAAATTAGATCTTGCAGGTTTGGGGTAGGGGTTACAGGGGTACATTGTAGCTCCATATGTACCAGCATAGACTTCCCCACATCAGCGGCATTTCCAGCAGCTGTGCCAGCAACAGCGTCTCCTTTAGTCTTGGAGTCTGAGGCATTAGTGTCAGCGTCACACTTAACGACAACTATGTGTTTGGGCAACTGCAGTGCTGGTAACAGGTTTTCAATGAGATTCGCATGCTGGATGGGTCACACTGACGCAATGAGTTGAGGAGCAGCATTACAACATGAGGTATCAGTACCGTACAGGCATGGTCTGGTATTAGCGGTGCGGCCTTTTCAACCATTACCACTCTCGCTGCCACCGCCCTTAAACTTTTCCTGGCGTTCCTCCAACCACTGGAGGCAATAATGTGCCACTGGTTTTCGTAAGCCACTATGTTCTTGGGTTAATACTACACTTTGAAACCCTCCTTTTCATTCACATACAGCCGGAACGGCTGGTTATTGTCAGGCAATCCCATGGCGGGGTACTCGGGCACCTGTTACTGCCTCGTAAGCTTGCTCCATATCCTCAGCCCATTGTATGGTATCAGGTCCAGCTTGGGTTACTGTGACTCCTAGGGCAGAGTCATAGATACGGCATTCAGCTACCCAATCTCGGCAGTAATCTCAGACATCCCACCCTGCAAAATCTCATTTCAGGGAGGTATCACCACTATTTCAGGGAGGTAGCACCCCGCCCCCCCCCCGCAACTCCATATCCCCCGCCCCTCCCCGATCGACCTCCAAGGCTGTATGTAATACTTTGTTTACTGATTTTGTTATTTTGTCTAATCTGTAAACCAAATTGGGTATATGCAGAAAATGTGACATTAAAATATGTGCTTCTATTATATTATATTATCATGTTTATTCTATTACAACTTTAAGCAAGTCTACAGGGAGTTTGGCCTCATTACGTCGGACATCAATAGAGTAGCTCCTTAGCAGCCAGCCAGCTAGCTTAAATAACGTTAGCTATGCTAATGAACGAATGACACCTGTTAAACTCACCTCAACATGTCTTTTACATTTTAACCCACCATGAACAATAGAAAAGTCACTGTTGCAAACAGTGCAGCGAGCAACACTGTCATTATTTTTTAGGTCGACTGTAAAGCCCACCCACAGAAAACTGATAGGTCTACTTAGCAGGGGTCCCCAACATTTTTTGCACCGCAGACCGGTTTAATATTGACAATATTCTTGCGGACTGGCCGACCGTGGGCGGGGGGTGGTGTTAATCACGACCGGAATATAGGTGATAAATCAATAGCATCATAACATTTTAAGCAACATTTGGATATTAAACACACAGCGCATATTTTCCCCGTATGAACATATAAGATCACTGCAACACACCAATATCGCTGAATCAGTGGGAGCCCTGGGCTTGTTTTCCTGCAACAAGACGGTCCCATCGAGGGGTGATGGGAGACAGCGATACTCGAAGGGGGTTCCTTATGCAATTTAGTCTATTCTGCAATTTAGTTTTCGTTGCATTCATTGCAGACAACTCTGCTTCGCAGCGATATGATGCTGGAAATGGAAGCAACGGTTTCAGTGCTTACATAGCTATCTCAGGATATTTAGCCTTGACTTTGATCCAGAATGCCGGCAGAGATGTTATGTCAGACATACTTTTCAGCCCGCCGTCATTTGCAAGCTCGAGGAGTTGATCTTCTCCCTGTGCTGACATGGATGACGCGCGGGTAATGACCTCGCGTGCGTTCAAGCCCAACAGTGCGTGACAGGGAATGAGGAAAGGTGCAGCTGACTCATATCGCCAAATCATATTGTTTCCTCGCGGCCCGGTGGATGGGGACCACTCTCAGCACGAAGGGAGACCAATCAGGATGCTCGTTCTCCCTCTCCCGCTCTTTCTCACAAAAATCTATTTCCGGGATATTGCATGTAATTTCCGGGCATCAGGGAGCCACTATCGAAATACGGGAGACTCCCGGAACTTCCAGGAGAGGTGGGATGTCTGTAATCTATCATTCCCAGGAAAGCCATCATCTGCTTTTGGTTGCAGGTCTGGGAGCCTGCAATGGCAGTCACACAATCGGGCACATATCGGCGGGTTCCCTTATGCAGTACATTCCTCAGATAGGTTACTGTAGGCTGGCAGAGTTGTAATTTTGACAGGGAGTCTCTGTGTCCTCTGGCGGCCAAATGATTCAGCAACGTCTGCGAGTCTTTCTACAACCAGTCAGTGTCTGTGAGGCAACAATAACTCGTCTGCATATTGTAAAATCATGCTGCCTCCGGCCAGTAGTGAATGTGCGAGAACACCCCGGACAGCGGCTGTGTAGACAGCCGGGCTTTCTGTATAACCCTGCGGTAATCTTGTCCACGTGTATTGCTGTTCATTTTATGCAAATGCAAACTGATGCTGACTGCCCTCATGCAGTGGTACGGAGACAAAGGCGGAGCGCAAATTAATCATCGTATACCAACTGGAATCCGAAAGGGGTAGAGGCCAGTATCACATTCGTGTCCGGAATCACCGGTGAAATGGGTTTTGTGATCTGATTTATCGCCCGCAATCCCTGAACACACCGCCACTCACCTGGTGTACCCGGCTTGGGGATGGGTAATATCGGTGTATTGCAAGAGCTCTGAATTAGTCGCAAAAGAGTCTCTGTGACGGGTTCAATGCCGCTGACGGTCCCTGGAGATCGGCAACATTGTCTGATGGACGTTTCAAGAGTCACCTGATGGGGAGCTACGGATTCCACTAACCCTACATGATACTTATGCTGAGCCCACAATACTGGATCCACCCCACGATTACCTTGTGGATCGCTCAATTAGCGTGCGGGGGGGGGGGGTCTCTGTCTATGGAATTCACAGTCGGTATGGAACAGAGTTGCTGTGATTACCCCTGTATCTGGTCCATAATAAGTCACCCCTCTGTGGTTAGGTGACATTCTCTATTCCAGCAGCTGTCTCACCATAGTTCCCAAATCTTTAGGCTGGAAAGGGGGTTTCACTGCCAGTGAGACATGCGGCAGTGAATGTGAGCCCTCGAGAAAGAGCTCCTCCTGTTTTCTGTTGAGCTGAACCTCAGCCGCTATTCCCTCAAAGCCAAAAATTACCCTACACTATAAGGATATTAGCCTCTCTTGCCTTCATGTTGATTGGTTTGGCTTCTATAATCTTCATTAGAATCTCGATCCCGGAAGGCCGCAGTACAATGTAGTGCCATTACTAGTTTATAAGTTCCAATTAAATTGTCCAGGATTTCCCCTCCTTTAATGTCAGCTTCAATTTGCTGCCATAGCCATTTTCCCCAGAGAGTTCCCACAATACGCCAGCTATAGAGAGCAGCTGGTTCAGCTTTTTGTAGCATCATAGTGTGGAGTTCAGGCAGTCTGCTTTCGGGGATTTCAAGATACAATCCTTCGCAGGTACAATGAATTACACTGAGGTACATTTACAATGAGGTACATTTAATTTAGAGAGAGTTTGGTGTCCAAGCAAATTAACAGGTGAGTTCTCAGCTGTAACAAAATTTTCATCAATCAAATTGCTCCCTGTCTTTATTTCAACCGGCTGGGACAGGGGTTCTATCATAGGAACTTTGGCTACAGTCTTACAGTAAATCTTTTACTGCCTTTTCGTGTCACAGAAGGGTGTACTGACGATACTGTAGTGCTGGAATCGATCAGGATTTGTATTCTTCTATTATCTGTCTCTAAGTCTAAGCACCGGCCTGATGGGCCACAAGGCTTGGGACAGACTTTAACTTTATGTCTAACATGGGGTCCCCTAGCGGGCCCCCTATTGTTGGTTAAAGGGGTAACGATTAAATGGTTCGTGCATAATAAAGGAGGCTCCTCTTAATTCCCCTCTCTTGTCTTTATCAGGGTCTCTTCCCTTTCACTCCGTCTGGTTGGGCACTCGTTAGCCTTTCTTCCCACCGCCTAACTCTTTGACCCTTCTCTCGAATCACAATCTCTTCTTTGCTGCACATACTGTCCCTTTTCTCTTTGATTTGTGAGTAGTCTCTTCCTATCCATATTAATGAGGAATGTTCTGACATTCTCCCAATTTTTATTTTGCCACTCCAGATTGGTCAATTTAAAAGGATGTGCTATCTCTGCTTGGAGCCAACTTATAAGTGTTTGCACTATCATTGGGTCGTTTCCTGCCCTGCGCTAGATACCCACGTACATATCTTTAAACCGATCAGCAATAGTCTTCCCCTTCTCTTGCTGATATCTAGTTACTTCTCCAAAGTCACTGTGAGACCTGGCTGCTACGAGAATGGCATTTTTTGCTCCGTTCAGCCGATCATTCATTCCACCAGCAGGACGCCCATCACAATTCTCCTCGTTCCCCGGTGGGGGGGGGGGGGCAGTACCCTTGTGTCCTTGGGAAATCTGCTCTAACTCCTGGCCAGGAAGTTCCATAGGCTACCTTAAGCAATGCCTGGACATCGCCAGATAATTAACTAAAAATTTGGCAAGTCTGGACCAGGCAACTACTGAAGGCTACTGGTTTGGGTAGTGGACTGAGGGCTTCGCTAATCATGATGGGGCCCTCAGCCGGGGTGCAGGGTTTAACTCTCGGGACATTCCCCCCATTATGCGAGGAGCCTGGAAGAGAGAGTCTGAGCTAATCGCCACCACCCCCCCCCCCATGTTCGGTTTAACCTCCACGTCCTAGTGTGGTTGTGATCTTGTCACAGGTCCTTCTCTTGACACGGTTTGTGATGGTTCTACCCCATTAGTCCCTGGGTCGTGCCTTCACGATCCCCGCTCTCTCCTCCTCCTCCCCCTCCCGGGAACCGGCGGTTGTTGCCGCTGCTTTTGGCGGTCACGATGCCGGGGCACCCCAAGAGCCATGTCCAATATTTCCATATCATCCGGAAGTTCCAGACAAGAGGGAGGGGTGCTATCCGAGGATATAGTCCGGAGCTGAGGCCCCTCGGTATTTTGCTTAATTTGTTCTTCCTCTTTTTTGGGGTTTAACCTTTGGAGGTTGGTATCATTTAGCCACCTCTCCCTATTTGTTAAAACACCACATCATATACACTAAATCCCAATTAGGATTTCCGCCCCCAGTGTTTGTTTCGTTTCGCCAATACTGATCTGTTTTATAGACCAAAGGCTCTGCCGTAAAGCCAATCCCTTTAACTCCACCCGTAGAGATCACGAGAAAGAGTACCCGCTATCTCCCGTTTCCAACGAAACCTTGTCCGCGGGAGACCCCGGGGGAACCAACGCGTCTCCTAAAACTGCTTCGTCTTCCTATGTTTTTCTGTCTTCTTTTGGATGTTCGGTTCATGGGTGTGTCGTTTGGGGACCAGCAGGTCGAGTCCTGGCATGTAATGTTGACCCAGAATTGCTTTTCCGATTCCCTCTCCGGGGTTTACCGTTCCTGTTGCCCATCTTAATTACCTGCTAAGTATTCTCTCAAAGGACGTAAACACTTAAAACGTACTAAATAATATTCTATATATCCCTTTTCCATTGGCCAGTGGCACAGGTTCTAATCTGGAGGTTTTAATTACCTTCGTTTTAATACCGTCTTTTAATCAGAACTCTCAAGCCGAAGAGCGAAGACACACACAGTTAGATCGGTGCTGGCCAGAGTTGAGGGTTGTGGAAAGAGAGAGTCGAGTTGTGACTGGAAAATGGCGGAGAGAGAGAACATCAAGGAAAGAGCCAAGCTGTTGAAGGAAGTAACATACATCAAAGTTGCTGGTGAACGCAGCAGGCCAGGCAGCATCTATAGGAAGAAGCACAGTCGACGTTTCAGGCCGAGACCCTTCGTCAGGACTAACTGAAACGTCGACTGCGCTTCTTCCTATAGATGCTGCCTGGCCTGCTGCGTTCACCAGCAACTTTGATGTATGTTGCTTGAATTTCCAGCATCTGCAGAATTCCTGTTGTTTGCTGTTGAAGGAAGTTTTTGGTGAGAGTGGAAGTGAACTAGAGATGGGGGTTGGCGGGAAAGAAAAACGGAATGGAAAGAGGAAGAAAAGAAAGCAGAGGTACGGGATATCAAACCCTGAGCAGTCAGCGGATGATCAAAACAGGACAGCAAAACAATGGAAAGAAGATGAGATTAAAGCAATTATAAAACTAAGTGAAGACGGGGCGTCATTTGGTGATTGGAACCCGATTCGTTTGACGAAGATGCTCAACAAAATTATAGGCGACATTAAAGGAGCAAAGATTTTACGAAATGGATCGCTATTAGTGATTTGTTGGGACAGCGCTCAGCAAGGTAAGGTGATAAGACGGCAAAGAAGTACAACGCTCAATATCCAGCAATAGAAAGTGGACTAGAGGAGTTATTTCGGGGATACCAACAAAAGTTACTAAGGATGTGTCATGGTCCGGATTGGGGTCCCCTTAAATTTAACTTGTTCATGTTACGATCCGGACCGTTGATTCCCTGTTTTCCTGTTTCCCTCGACTTTGGTGATTAGAGGCAATTAACACTCGGCTGAACCGGTAGTTTATAGTCTCCGGCTTTCAGCCGTTCGGCGTGGGAGCGTTTGCAAAGTCATCCCAGGTACGGTGTGCCGATGTCATTTGGCCGGAGCAAGCTTTGTCTCTGCCGAAGTGAGTGCCGGTAATTCGCCTCTCCTCACCGGAGCAACCCTGTCCAATTACCTCGCCAAAGCGAGCCTGCGAAGTTTCCTCACCGAGGTGGGTCCATCAGTTAACCCGCCGGAGGGAATCAAGAACCGCCGTCTACTGTTCCCGGGCCGAGTCAAGAGCTCGCCACTACTCGGAGGCTCCAAGTCAAGTCCTGGCTCCGGCAGCATTCAAGTTCGAAGTCAAGTCCTGGTCCTGGCGGCATTCGAGCACCAAGTCAAGTACTGTCCCTGGTGGCATTCGAGACCAAGTCAAGTCCTGTCCCTGGCGGCTTCCCAGTTCTGAGTCAAGTCCTGGCCCTGGTGGTCTGTGATTCCTGTCCTACCCCCTTGTCTGAATCCCTTCTCTGCCCTTCTTGCCTCTAGCCCTTGTCTGCAGCCCCCGCCTGCACTTCGATCTAGTTCCATCACCGGAGCAAGATAGGTACTGTCTGGTGTTCATTCATGTTGGTCTTGTCTTGTCCTCGCCTCCGTGGAGTAAATCAGGCCATCTTGCTGTTGCTCTGCCAGGGGTCATGTCTTGTCTTGTCTGGTCCTCACCTCTGTGGGGGTAAATCTGGCCATCCTGCCGTTGCCCCGCGGGGAGTCATGTCTTGTCCTCGCCTCCGTGGGGTAAGTCAGGCCGTCTTGCCATTGCCCCGCAGAGGGTTATGATTCCTGGCCCTATGTCCTGTACCCAAGGAGGGGACCCGGCTCTCTGTTCTGTGTGTGAGTCCCGGCCCTATGTCCTGTACCCAAGGAGGGGTCCTGACTCTGTGTTCTGTGTATGTGTCCATGGTTCCATGTATCTGTTCCCTGAGACCGAGGATCTGTGTTCCCATGTTCCTCCTCTCCCTAGCCCATGTTATGTCCTTGCCTGGTTCTGGGGTCTGAGCTCGAGGCAAGACCCAGGTGCTGGGTCCTTGCCCAGTCTCTGGCTCGGAGTCCATACCCTAGCCTCTTCATGTCTCCTCCAGTTCTGGGAGCCGATTCTGAGTCCAAGCCCAGACCCTTGTTTCCAGCCTAGTCGTAGTCCTTGTCCAGTTCGCTATTTCCTGCTCCTGCCTTGCTCTCCTGGTATCGAACAATTAACTAAATCTAAGTAACCTCACAAGATGTGTCTTGCATTTGGGTCCACCCTTGCTCCCAATACCTGCCATTGTGACAGGATGAGATTAAACTGAACATAAAAGGAACAAAAATTATTGAGGCCAAGCGTTTGAAAGTTACAAGAATCGGGAAAAAGTGTGATAGTTTATCGGTAATGATTAACTTTGATGAAGAGAGATTGCCGACTAATGTTTACTTAGGGTATATGTGTTATGTGGTTAGGATATATATACCACCGCCTTTAAGATGCTATAAGCGTCAGAAATTTGGGCACATTGTGGCAGTCGGCAGAGGAAAACAAAGATGTGGGAGATGTGCTGGAGAACACGAATATAGGAAATGTGAAGCGGGAGCTAGGCTGAAATTCTGCAATTGTGGCGAGAAACACAGGCAGCTTATCGAGGGTGCATTTATAGCAAGAAGGCGGCTGAGATACAGTATGTAAAAGTAACTCAAGGAATCAGTTATGCAGAGGCAGTGAAAGAATTTGGTGAAAAAAAGGCTGTCAAACAAACAAATACAGGGAATAATAAGCCAGTGAATTGTGAGTTTTGTAAAATGAAAAATAAGGATACACTATTAATGAGTAGAAAGGAGTTCGTGCTTTTTATGGTGGATGCAATTAATTGTTCAGCGCAAACAAGCAAAAGAACTGAGAAAATTAAAATTATCATCAAGTTTGCAGAAAAGTATCTTGGTAGTAAAGGGATTAGGTGGGAAGAAATCAAAGAAACGCTGAATGGAGGATCCAACAGTTCACAGGCAGGGGAGATGGAATCTTATGGGCAGTATATTTATCGCAAATGGTCAAGAATTTAAGAAATGTTTCAGAACTTAAGGAAAATCCTCAGATTTTATGGTTGAAACCCAGGGTAAATGTGCAGAACTCCAACAACAAATAGAAGTATCCAACAAGAACAACAGTGAGTTGGAAAGAGATTGGAAAATGGAGGAAATTATTACAAGGATACAAAAGGAAAAGGAATTTGTTGCAAAGTGAATTATCTACATTCAGATTATGAAATGAAAATATGGAAGCAAATGAAGAAGAACTCCGAGATCTCAGTAAGCAACTGCAGGCTACGATCCGAGAAAAGGAAAACCTGAAAAAGCAGATAGACTTGGAAAAACAGCAATTTTTAAAGTATAACGTGTGATAATTACTATACTTTAACAAGAGGATTTTAGTCTTACAAGGGATGTAGATGAAATCAATATAATTGAGGTAATGCAACTACGCAAAAACATGTGACATAATTAGGGAAGAATAGCAGTTTGCAGCATTATCTAATGAGCGCATTAAGCATTCACGAGGAATTGCAACTACAGAGTGGGGCTAATAGAGAACTGCAGGCTGAACTAGGTTGCCTAAAGTAGAGAACTCCAGGATATATTTAGTTGGAACACCACAAGTCTAGCAGATGGTGGTAATGCACTGAAAACTAGTTGCCAACAGCCATGAAACGAAGAAGAAGAAGAAGAAGTCGTCCCAAGCCCTGCCTTATTTTGAGTCTGAATTCAATGGTGGTCACAGGCCGGAATGGGCAGCTCCACTCCCTACCCCGGTCTTGCCTTCTATCTTTCAAGCAAGTCTCATGGGTTGGTACCATGGTCTGATCTTGATGATAATAAATTCGTTGAGATTCCATCCTTGTCGCCAGATTCTATGGGAGAACTTCATACTGATCGAACACGAATAAAGATAGTTGCTACCTCTATTTCGTTAGTTCTCAGGGAGCTGTTCTGCACGTCTCCTCCAACGCAAGGTTACAATTCCAGTTTATACTGTAAATCCAATCACACAAGATCAGCCGGTCTCCAGACACTTTTCCCGCAGTTTACACAACAATCCTATACAATCAGTTCCTCATTGCTCTGAGTACCAAACAAGCCGTTTATCACATTGCCTCTCATATGATTAGCCCCTATACAATCGGTTCCTCATTGTTAACATAATCTATTGTTTGTTAGTACCAAGAAGATAGACCCATCCTGTTTAAATAATCTTGTTCTCTCCACGATTTTTCCAATATTCCTCTCCCTCACCGTCCTCAAGCTTAATAAGTTTAATATTTCCTCCTCAGCTACAGTGGTGGCACTAAAACTTACTCTCGCTTTCAGTGGATGGAATAACTACTATAAGCTGCCATTTGAAACGTGCACCAACAGTGCTTTTGTAAAGTTTCCCTGTAATTTCTATCCTACATCTATCATGTATTGCTAAAGCTAAGTCGATTGCTCACTGGCGCAGAGAGTGAGCAGAAAGCTAACTTATCATTATAAAATATGAAGGTTCGCTATAAAAGTGACCAGTTTATTTTGCCCTTTTTAAAGTTCAGAAGAAAGTTGTCCACGATTTCTTCTAGTAGTACTTTGGCAACTAGAAGAGTACATGTCTCTGCTGATTGATGGCAATTCGGTATTGAGACAATGCCACCGTGGAGGAGAAATCTAGGTTCTGATTCTTGAGCTCATATTGAATCCATGTGTCACCAACATTATAATAGGAAGTTGTCGAAGGAAAATTCTTCAGATGCTATTATGTAGGCAGTCAGCATTCAAACAGTTATGTAACTGTATATGAACAACTGAATTGTGGACTCTTTTCAAAACACTAACAAGAAAATCTGCAGATGCTGGAAATCCGAGGACAACACACAAAATGCTGCTTCAGTTGTTTTAACTCTGGCCTGAAGGTTTACTGTTATGATCACTCTGACTTGGTGTATAACACTTTATAGGAAGTTGTACTGAGGTAATGACCTTGACTTGGTGTATAACACTTTAGAGGAAGAGTGTGAAATGAATCTAGTTCAGCACGGTTGAGCTGTTTGTAAGTGAATTTGTGGGTAGAAATTGGTAATGACTTTTGCTGCAAATGTTAGGCATATTCTGTTTTTTTTTATGTAAATACAAGTCATTTCTTGGCATAGTGCTGAAAAAGCAGAAGATTCTTCCTATAGTCTAACAATATTTATCTAGTAACCAATAACAAAGAAATAAAATACTCCTGGGATACTTCATGGGACGTTGGTCTATGAAAATTGGTTTCTGTTTTCTTGCATGAAAGAAAAGTGAGTACACTTCGAAGTTACTTTTATTAGTTGTAATGCCCTTTTGGCTGAAGTCACCAAATATGGTTTAGAAATGCAAATATCTCCTGCTTGAATTTGGAATACATTTTGAGATTATTAATGAACTGATCAACTTGAAATTTCTTGTATCACCCATAAAGAGTTATTAACATTAATTCAAATTTTGCTGTAATTAAATCATTTTGAAGGCTAATTAAATTTGACTTTTCTCTGTTGTGATTGCAGGGAATCATGTACACTAGCTGAAAAGTAAGATGGGAACAAAATTGTGTGTTATTAATCTCTGTTCCCTCTGACATTTTCCTGAGGATGTCTGCAATTGAGGGGACTGGGGGTGCTGGAAGGTGACTGCTTGTGTCCAAAGTGACATGAGACAGAAGATGGAGCGATGTTTTCCTGGCTCTAATTCAGTGAGGTTACTCAGCAACAGCAGCACTTGGGTCTTTTTGCCTGCAACAGTGACCACATGATCTTGCACTTCTAAGCAATTCTCTAAGCACTTGCTTATTCTCAGTGCTGAAGGACTTCCTGGATTAAAATTCTGATCCAGTTTCCAGGTGTGGAGAGGGCATTGACTGAACCAACATTAAAACAGTGAAAATTGCTTAGTCAGAATTCACATGATTTGAAGCAGGAGAAAATAAGTCCAGCAGAATTTCAAAAAAAAAACACAATACTGCACTTGCTCAGTACCTCAGATAGCGTCTGTGGAAAAAGTTTCCAGTTGACTCGTTCTTCATCTCAGTTTGGCAATATCAGTGAGAAGTTTTAAGAAGCAACAGGAAGAAAAAGAAGAGGAGAGAGAAAAAGGAAGACCAGTGACATGATGGAAAAAAGGAGAGGTTACACAAAAAAAGGTGTGAGAGTAATTGCTTAGGGAATAAGGGTAATGGGACAGTAGAGTCACACAGTATGAAACAGCTTCGTCCACCCACCCTCTATTAAAAACCCATTTTGTTTTCTATGTTCCCATGAGTTACTCCCTGATTCAAACACTCAGTACACATTTGAGGTATTTTACAGTGGGGCTTCCACATAAACAAGTCAAGTGAACTCTGTGTTTGACATGTAAAGAAAACTGGAAGACCATGCAAACTCCACACAGGCAAGTAAGATCAATATGAGGGGAACAGGAACTACATACCAATCGGGGAAATTCTAGAATAATTAAGAAGTGATAATGGGATGGAGCAGAGTTGAGGTGGATTCATGAAGAGGGACCCATGGAAGAAGAATTTAAAATGTTTGAGTTTTTAACTGGAAGAATAGTTATGGGTGAATTATTGTGGTGTGTTTGCATTCTCGGGTAAAGTGTCACATGAAATTATTAAACAAAATTATTTAGGGGGTAATGTAGTTGTCTGGTTGAAGACTGATTAGCAGAGAACAGAGTAGAAATATCATCAGTATTATTGGATTTATTTCACTCTGGATTCCTTTTACCCTAAAGCACTGTGGAATTTCAGTTACTGATATAACCAAAATGACTAGATTTTAAGGGAATCAAGGAATATGGGGTAGAGACTGTGATGTTTCTGCACATGAGAAACATCGATTTAGTCACATGGATTTGAAGGGTTTCTGGTTCTTAAACTCTTAGAAGCAGGATTATTTGAAATTGTTGAAGGAAAATTCTGTGCTCAATTATATGAAGAAGAAAGTCAGGAAATGCTGATTATCCCCATGGAATAGTTGCTCAAAGGAGAATTTAAATGGCATACTAAAAGTACTGCGGAGAATGGAATAAATATAAACTCTGTAATATGGAAAATTGTGGTGAAAGCTTGTAACAGAATGGTTATATTTTTGCTCCTGTAGGTACATGGCCATTATACATCCTCTACAACCAAGAATGTCATCAACTGTAACGAAAGTCATCATTGCAAGCATCTGGAGCCTGGCCACCATTCTTGCATTCCCTCTGTGCTATTACTCCAAAATCAAGCAACTGCCAAAACGTGTTCTTTGTCAACTGAATTGGCCAGGAGATTTCATGTAAGCGTGAGCCATCTTTATAGCAGAGGTTCCCATAAGAACAGCATTGAATTAGCTTTTGCTTTACAACATGCAGGCAGTAATCAAAGAGAAAATGATGTGCACATCTAGGATCACACAGTGAGTGAGTGGCATTAATCTCTGCACGAGTATAGAATGCCAGAAGTTCTAAGACTGCTGGAACTTACTTTTAGTATCATCATTAAAAACATGATGAGGAAGAGAATACATTTTCAGTTCAACTAGCCAGGCTCAACATCAGTATATTACCATAAAAACTCTATCTTGTCTCGCCAATGGATCAGGCCAATAGACACTCTAATTTATTTATTTAGAGATACAGCGTGCATCAGGCCCTCTGCCCTGCCCAGCAACCCACCTAGATAACACTAGCCTAATCACAGGACAATTTACAATGACCAATTAATCTACCAGCCAGTGGGAGGAAACTAAAGCACCCGGAGAAAACCCGTACATTCATACTCCTTCTGCAAACTCCTTACAGACGGTGCTGGAATTGAACTCCAAACGCCGTAATCCCCCAAGTTGTGATGGCGTTAACTGCTACACTACCATGGTGCCCTTTGCAGTGTGGGCACATTTAGTCATTCTTCCACTTCTCCAGGGTGAACATCATAGAAGACCCTTCCCAACAGCTTTGTGGTAGCACTTTCACAAGGATTACCGTGCTTCAAGGTTTCTCTCGGGACAACTAGACCTGACCAATAAGTTGGTCTTGACTACAATGCCCATTTTTCCACTACATTTTTCCAAAGCTCTTGTGTACATTTTGTAAGGCCCATTGGATACCCTTGAGACATAAGTCTGGGATGACCAATTTAAGGTTTCGGTTTCTGTTGTCTTTCTGTCAATTTGCTTTTATGTAACAACATACATGCTATATTTCTCCATTTTATTTCCCTTAAGTTATTTTGCCAGCACCAAGCAGTGTGATAAATGACTTGCTTGGTTCCAATCAGAAACATTCATCTAGATATATACATGAAGTAGTCCAATGGATAACCAATGTTAATGTCCTAACAGATGTATTAAAATAACAAAAAAGATTTATTTCTGAACATAGGAAGCTATATCTATAAGACCATAAGAGCATAATTAGTCTGCTCCACCATTTGATCATGGTTAATCCATTTCCCTCTAGGCTCTATTCTCCTGTCTTCTCCCCATAACCTTTCGCACCCTGAATTATCAAGAACCTATCAATCTCTGCCTTAAGTAAATCCAATAACCTGGCCTCCACAGCCACCTGTGGCATAGACATCCATAAATTTACCACCATTTGGTTAAAGAAATTCCTCCCAATCTCTGTTTTAAATGGACGTACCTCTATTCTGAAATTGTGTCTTCTGGTCCTAGGCTCCCCCACTATAGGAAACGCCTTCTCCACATCCACTCTATCTTGGCCTTTCAACATTCAATAGGTTTCAGTGAGACTCCCCCGCAACCCCCTTCCATTCTTCTAAATTCCAGTGAGTAAAGATGCAGAACCATCAATCGCTTCCCATACAATAACCCTTTCATTCCTGGAATCATTCTCACAAACCTCCTCTGAACCCTCTCCAATGTCAGCACATCCTTTCTTAGATAAGAGGCCCAAAACTGTTCACAATACTCCAAGTGAGGCCTCAGCATAGCATCCTTGCTTTTATATTCTAGTCTTCTCAAAATGAACACTAACATTGCATTTGTCTTCCTCACCACTGACTCAATCTGCAAGTTAACCTGAAGAGAATCCTGCACAAGGACTCCCAAATCACTTTGCACCTCCATTTTTTGAACTTTGTCCCCATTTTGAAAATAGTCCACACTTTTATTCCTTCTACCAAAGTGTATAACCATATACTTCCCGACAGTGTATTCCATCTGCCACTTCTTTGTGCAGTCTTCTAACCTGTTTAAGTATTTCTGCAGACTCCCTGCTTCCTCAATACTACCTTCCCCTCCATCTATCTTCGTATCAAGAGACTCAGCAGCAGACTTATTTAAAACTTGCTCCCTTTCCTAAGTGTAAGTCATCAATATCATTGGTTCCTTAGGGCTGTTGTTGGCAAGGCCTAAATTTCTGATCTTTCCTGTAGCCCCACACCAGTTGACACATGGCACAGAGACAACTTTACTAAGCATGGCAAATTTACTAAAGGCTGACCTAAGTAAGTAGGTCCCATTATTGAGAGGCACATACAATTTGACATCCGTTCTAGTACTCTGCTAAGAGAGCAGATAGATACCAGGGATGGATGGGCAGAAGCTCCTGTGGTAGAAGGTATCATGTCCCTAAGTATAATTCTAATCCTACAATGTCATCACACTGACTTTGTATACGTGTGTAGAATTTTTATGGAAGGATACGTACCTTTTTAATAATTGCCTTCTAGTCATCTATAAGTTGGAGGCTAAACTGAGTCATGCTGAGCATGTTTCTAATTGGGCATGACATAGATAAATATTTAGGATCTTGGGCCACTGCTACCTGGAACTGATTAGGAACAGTCAACATGGATTTGTGCGTAGAAGGTCATGTTTGACAAATCTTATTGAATTTTTTGATGAGGTTACTAGGGAAGTTAATGAGGGTAAAGCAGTGGATGTTGTCTATATGGACTTCAGTAAGGCCTTTGACAAGGTTCCACATGGAAGGTTAGTTAGGAAGGTTCAATCGTTAGGTATTAATATTGAAGTAGTAAAATGGATGGGAGATGCCAGAGAGTAGTGGTGGATAACTGTTTGTCAGATTGGAGGCCGGTGACTAGTGGTGTGCCTCAGGGATCTGTACTGGGTCCAATGTTGTTTGTCATATACATTAATGATCTGGATGATGGGGTGGTAAATTGGATGAGTAAGTATGCAGGTGATACTAAGATAGGTGGAGTTGTGGATAATGAAGTAGGTTTTCAAAGCTTGCAGAGAGATTTAGGCCAGTTAGAAGAGTGGGCTGAAAGATGGCAGATGGAGTTTAATGCTGAAAAATGTGAGCTGCTACACTTTGGTAGGACTAATCAAAATAGGACATACGTGGTAAGTGGTAGGGCATTGAAGAATACAGCAGAACAGAGGGATCTAGGGATAATGGTGCATAGTTCCCTGAAGGTGGAATCTCATGTGGATAGGGTGGTGAAGAAAGCTTTTTGGTATGCTGGCCTTTATAAATCAGAGCATTGAGTATAGGAGTTGGGATGTAATGTTGAAATTGTTTAAGGCATTGGTGAGGCCAAATTTGGAGTATTGTGTACAGTTTTGGTCACCGAATATAGGAAAGATATCAACAAAATAGAGAGAGTACAGAGAAGATTTACTAGAATGTTACCTGGGTTTCATCACCTAAGTTACAGAGAAAGGTTGAACAAGTTGGGTCTTTACTCTTTGGAGTGTAGAAGGTTGAGGGGGGACTTGATAGAGGTATTTAAAATTATGAGGGGGATAGATAGAGTTGACGTGGATAGGCTTTTTCCATTGAGAGTGGGGGAGATTCAAACAAGAGGACATGAGTTGAGAGTTAAAGGGCAAAAGTTTAGGGGTAACATGTGGGGGAAGTCCTTTACTCAGAGTGGTAGCTGTGTGGAACGTGCTTCCAGCAGAAGTGGTTGAGGCAGATTCAATGTTGTTTAAAGTTAAATTGGACAACTATATGGACAGGAAAGGAATGGAGGGTTATGGGCTGAGTGCGGGTCGGTGGGACTAGGTGAGAGTAAGAGTTCGGCATGGACTAAAAGGGCTGAGATGGCCTGTTTCCATGCTGTAATTGTTATATGGTTATATAGTGCAGTAAGGAACATCCTTGAACAATGCTGTTGTTTGAAGATGTTCTATAATACAGTGGGCGCAAGTAAAAGATGACCTGATTTCCAAAAGGCATAAAGTTAAAGATGACACATTTCTTTAATATTTTAAGCAAGAAAACTTTTTTATTTCCATCTTTTACAGTTTCAAAATAACAAAAAAGGAAAAGGGCCCGAAGCAAAAGTTAGGCACCCTGCATGGCAGTACTTAGAAACACCCCCTTTGGCAAGTATCACAGCTTGTAAATACTTTTTGTAGCCAGCTAAGTGTCTTTCAATTCTTGTTTGGGGGATTTTCACACATTCTTCCTTGCAAAAGGCTTCTAGTTCTGTAAGATTCTTGGGCCGTCTTGCATCTTGCATGCACTGCTCTTTTGAGGTCGAGCCACAGATTCTCGATGATGTTTAGGTCAGGGGACTGTGAGGCCCATGGCAAAACCTTCAGCTTGCACCTCTTGAGGTAGTCCATTGTGGATTTTAAGGTGTATTTAGGTTTATTATCCTGTTGTAGAAGCCATCTTCTTTTCATCTTCTGCTTTTTTACAGACGGTTTGTTGTTTGCTTCCAGAATTTGCTGGTATTTAAATGAATTCATTTTTCACTCTACCAGTAAATGTCCCCCATGCCGCTGGCTGCAACACAAAACCAAAGCATGATCAATCAACCCCCGTGCTTAACAGTTGGAGAGGGGTTCTTTTCATGAAATTCTGCACCATTTTTTCTCCAAACATACCTTTGCTCATTGCGGCCAAAAAGTTCTATTTTAACTTCATCAGTCCACAGGACTTGTTTCCAAAATGCATCAGGCTTGTTTAGATGTTCCTTTGAACCTTTTGAATAGAACTTTCTGGCCGTAATGAGCAAAGGTATGTTTGGAGAAAAAAGGGTGCAGAGTTTCATGAAAAGAACCCCTCTCCAACTGTTAAGCTTGGGGATGGATCGATCATGCTTTGGTTTTGTGTTGCAGCCAGTGGCACGGGAAACATTTACTTGTAGAGGGAAGAATGAATTCAATTAAATACCAGCAAATTCTGGAAGCAAACATCACACTGTCTGTAAAAAAGCCGAAGATGAAAAGAGGATGGCTTCTAAAACAGGATAGTGATCCTAAACACACCTCAAAATCCACAATGGACTACCTCAAGAGGTGCAAGCTGAAGGTTTTGCCATGGCCCTCACAGCCCCCTGACCTAAACATCATCGAAAATCTGTGGATAGACCTCAAAAGAGCAGTGCATGCAAGATGCAAGACGGCCCAAGAATCTCACAGAACTAGAAGCCTTTTGCAAGGAAGAATGGGCAAAAATCCCCCAAACAAGAATTGAAAGACTCTTAGCTGGCTACAAAAAGCATTTACAAGCTGTGATACTTGCCAAAGGGGGTGTTACTACGTACTGCCATGCAGGGTGCTCTAACTTTTGCTTCGGGCCCTTTTCCTTTTTTGTTATTTTGAAACTGTAAAAGATGGAAATAAAAAAAGTTTTCTTAAAATATTAAAGAAATGTGTCATCTTGAACTGATTTCCAAAAGGCATAAAGTTAATCTTTTACTGGCTTAGCTATTCACAGTAACAGAAATTTTGACCATGGGTGCCCAAACATTTGCATACACTGTAAGCATTTCTGACTCTAGAAGTGAACCATGCTTCTGAAATAACCAGTTTGAAACTTATGGTGAGATGCTACATTGCTCTGAGGAAGAATGCTTGCCATCAAATATTAGAGGAGAAAGTGATGAACAGAAGCACAAGACAGGTAAAGAGTGCTGCAGGGAAGAATAGAAGGATGGATACAGAAAGCTCCTCACAGTTGGTTCTGTGTGATTAGGAGTGAACCTGTAACCAGAATCAAAATAATTCAGGCACTTCCATAGAACCATAGAAACTACAGCACAGAAACAGGCCTTTTGGCCCTTCTTGGCTGTGCCGAACCATTTTCTGCCTAGTCCCACTGACCTGCACACGGACCATATCCCTCCATACACCTCCCATCCATGTATCTGTCCAATATATTCTTAAATGTTAAAAAAGAACCTGCATTTACCACCTCGTCTGGCAGCTCATTCCATACTCCCACCACTCTCTGTGTGAAGAAGCCCCCACTAGTGTTCTCTTTAAACTTTTCCCCCCTCACCCTTAACCCATGTCCTCTGTTTTTTTTCTCCCCTTGCCTCAGTGGAAAAAGCCTGCTTGCATTCACTCTGTCTATACCCATCATAATTTTATATACCTCTATCAAATCTCCCCTCATTCTTCTACGCTCCAGGGAATAAAGTCCTAACCTATTCAACCTTTCTCTGTAACTGAGTTTCTCAAGTCCCGGCAACATCCTTGTAAACCTTCTCTGCACTCTTTCAACCTTATTAATATCCTTCCTGTAATTTGGTGACCAAAACTGAACACAATACTCCATATTCGGCCTCACCAATGCCTTATACAACCTCATCATAACATTCCAGCTCTTATACTCAATACTTTGAGTAATAAAGGCCAATGTACCAAAAGCTCTCTTTACGACCCTATCTACCTGTGATGCCACTTTTAGGGAATTTTGTATCTGTATTCCCAGATCCCTCTGTTCCACTGCACTCCTCAGTGTCTTACCATTAACCCTGTATGTTCTACCTTGGTTTGTCCTTCCAACGTGCAATACCTTACACTTGTCTGTATTAAACTCCATCTGCCATTTTTCAGCCCATTTTTCCAGCTGGTCCAAGTCCCTCTGCAGGCTCTGAAAACCTTCCTCACTGTCTACTACACCTCCAATCTTTTTATCATCAGCAAATTTGCTGATCCAGTTTACCACATTATCATCCAGATCATTGATATAGATGACAAATAACAATGGACCCAGCACTGATCCCTGTGGCACACCACTAGTCACAGGCCTCCACTCGGAGAAGCAATTATCTACTACCACTCTTTGTCTTCTTCCATTGAGCCAATGTCTAATCCAATTTACCACCTCTCCATGTATACCAATCCCACATACCTGAGATCTTTGTCATGACTTTCACAAGTGTGCTTATGTAAGATCAGACCCAAATATTTCAGCAAGCTCTCTCAGTACTTCAGCGATTTGACCCACTGCCCTGTTTGGTTTTAGACTCCTGCTTGCTGGCTGAATGCCTTCAAAATGATTCACTAAGCATGTGTGTGCATCCTCAGTGATCAGAGGGAAAATGTATTCCTTATGTGCAGACGAAAACTTTCACCTTCATCTTTGGTTACTCTTTCTCATTTGACCTAGAAGCACAAATCTAGGCCGTCACCCCATGGTGTAACTAACTGAATATAATACTGCTGAAGAAACTAGCTGTTGGGTGAAACATCAAGATGGGGCTCCAGCCACACACAGGTGTATGTAATGCAGTTCAAGGATTGAATTTTAAAGATCAGGGAAGATATTTCTGATGATTTAATCAACATTTAGCCCTTAATTAGCTGCCTTGTTTCTTACATTACAGCAGTACTAAAGTTTCAAAATGTAGAAGACTTTAGGGTGAATTGGAGTTGTTAAAGTAGCAATAAATTAAAGCTTCCTTCTTTCAAAGTGTTTTACAATCAAGGTCCAATGTACATTTATTATCAAAGTATGTATACATTATGCAACTTTGAGTTTGTCTCCTAACAGGCAGCCAGGAAACAAAACAAAAGAATCCTTTTTTAAAAAAAGAAAACTGTCAAACACCCGATGTGCAGGGGGAGAAAAACAAATCATACAAACAAGTAGTGTGCTGAACAGGTCCACAAAGAGAGTCAACCCACGAACCCTTAATTCAGAGCAGAACAGCAGACTGAGCCAGCCCGTCTCAACACCCTGACCTTTTCAATCTGGCTTGGAGCCTGAATTGTCATCCAGACATCGGGTTCAATCACTTCAAAATGCTCCGGGGCCTGGACCCCACCACATCGATTTGCTCGATCAGTGATACATTTGGAGTGTTGGTATATTGAAAAGTCACAATGCTATTTGCAAAGTAATGTCTCAACGTCTCCAGAATTACATATTAACCAAAACTCCTGTTCTTTTTACAATAATGCTTGACATCCTCAAGATAGTCTGGTAAGTTAGTCCAAAGTTGCAGAAAACTGCTGGAGGAGTTTAGCAGTGGTCCAGCAGCATCTGTGAATCAGATTTTGGGTTGGTTTTGTTCTAGATTCCAGTTTCATTAGCCACTCTTTTGCAGTCCAATGTGATTGTGTAGAAATCCCTCAGCACTGCTCTTAGATGTCAAGTTCTGCACTGAGATACTTGGAGCAGTGCTTGATCTTGCATTGTAAAGGCAAGAGTGCTACCCTTAATCCAAGGCAAAATCAATCATTTGCTACACATTGAGGTCTATAAATTCCTGAGTATTGATGATAATGTTTGTGATAGCTCAGTTCTCTAGATGAGTGTAGGTTTCAAGACTATTCATTGCAGGAAGTTGTTGGTGATTCTTTTATTTTGAATCAACAACATAATCTGGTAAATTTGTGCTGAGAGATACTGTAATATAAATAATAGAGCATCTTTGAAAGCATCATACCAAAAAATTCCTATGTCTGAAGACATTGCACAGATTTTCCAGGTGCTGCTCACCAGTATTTCTAGGTGCAGTTTTCCCATTTGTAGAGGGCTGTCCCATTTTGCAGGTTTGATGTTTCCTGCAGGTAAAGTCATGCAGGTTGGATCCTTTGAGATATTCACCTCCCTCAAAATTCCAATTTACCAGTTTAATTGTTTCTGCAGTGAATCCTCACAGTTCCTTGGCCTCAACCTAGAACACTGCTGAAGGTATATTAAGGCATATCCCAGACACAACTATCTTCTTTCTTTTCAGTGAATTTATGTTAATCATCAAGATCAGGACTAACAACAGTATTAACATTGTTATATCAACACTGTTAGTTTTTGGTAAAGCTGTAAAGATTAGCTTTATTTGTCACATGTACATTGAAACATCAAAACATGCTACTAATTAAATAGGGACCTAGTGAGCTCTACTGGAAGGAATTCTCCAGTATCTCTTAATTTTTAAATTAACTTTGAGTTTCTTTTGCAAACTTTATTCCCTTAAATAATAGACCTCCTCATCCAGTGTTCACAAGGGGCTTTGCATGCTGTGTGCTGCATTCCACAATTATGCCAACTCTTTCTAATCAGTCAGTGTATCAGTAGGTTACTGTTATTTATGTTAAACATGAATTGTTTTTGAAATATCAGTAGTTCAGAGAAATGCAAGGTAGCAAAGTGTTAAATAGTTCCGATGGAAGATCAAGCAACACACATCAAAGTTGCTGGTGAACGCAGCAGGCTAGGCAGCATCTCTAGGAAGAGGTACAGTCGACCTTTCAGGCTGAGACCCTTCGTCAGGACTAACTGAAGGAAGAGCTAGTAAGAGATTTGAAAGTGGGAGGGGGAGATCCAAAATGATAGGAGAAGACAGGAGGGGGAGGGAGGAGCCAAGAGCTGGACAGTTGATTGGCAAAAGGGATAAGAGAGGATGCTCTACTAGAACAGGTATCATGGGACCCAGTGGAAATACTCTCCTAAAATGGAGGGCAGGTAGCTTTTAGCTTTTAACTTTCAAAGAAAGGATATATGCACTTTTATATGATGTCTTTCGTAGAGCACTTTGATTGCTTGATGATGGCATCCGTCAGTCTTGAACGACACAAACACGAGGAAATCTGCAGATGCTGGAATTTCAAGCAACACATATATAAGTTACTGGTGAACGCAGCAGGCCAGGCAGCATCTCTAGGAAGAGGTACAGTCGACGCTTCGGACCAAGACTAACAAAGTTAGTCCTAACAAAGGGTCTCGGCCCAAAACATCGACTGTACCTCTTCCTAGAGATGCTGCCTGGCCTGCTGCGTTCACCAGCAACTTTGATGTGTGAGTCTTGAACGACAATGGCTCTGCTTCACTGAAGTGACGTCTCCAGAGCTGAAGCCTGGGTGGAGGGTATTGAGATCCTGAGATGCCCAGTCATCAAGATCCCCCTTCCGGCCTCACCGACGTAGTCCAAAGGAAAGCAAAGCGATACGTTCGACACCAGCTTGGTTGCAGGAGCTGCTGGAAGGATGTTCAATGACATCCAGCCGCCTTGGAGGCTCTGCTCTGGACTTTCTGTCTGGGTTTACTCCCTCAGCCTTCGCCTCTCCCAAGGCTGCCCACAAGGTAGTGGGGCTACTCACCCGTAGCTGGGGATCTGGTTCACGAGCACCGGGGCACGTCCACACACCGGTGAGCTTGCGTGCCACGGGTGCAGGGGCAAGACCTCCTCCCTGTCCTCTGTAATTCAGCCTGAGTCTAAAACGAGTTCAGTTTCCGTGTTGCCAGCGAGGAGGCTCTACATGAGGCTTGCTGTTGGAGAGGCTGTGTACTTGCAGGGAGAGACTTGCACATTCAGCTCTCCTTTTTGCGAGGCTGCTTGCCAGCAGTGGAAGCTGAAAGTGAGGGAGACAAATGCTATTCACTACACTACCACACTAGATACATCACAGCAACAGTTTGACACACAGAGCACTTTACAGCCAATTGTTTATTATTGTAATGTTTCAGCACAGCTACCAATATGAGCAGTGCAGGAGGCACCTATGATCAGTCATCTGATTTAGTATGTCGCTTGTTGAGTTCCTGGTCAACATGTATACAATGGAATAAGTGCCCCATTTCTTCCTTGAAATACTTTCCTGAGATTGTTTATATTCACTTGAGAATGCAAAGAGGAGCTCAGTGTGATATTTCCTCTGATAAAAAATACATCAAAAAATGAAGGAATTTTTAAACTTCTCTGTGTGCCCTGGTTCTTGAGAGTAACTTGATCCACAGACTTCCTAATGGACACCCCTCTGCCTTCATCTCAAATAATTTTGTTTAGTTCTCTAAACTCAAGTCAAGAAAAATAAGTGATATATGCAAAGACCAAGTACAACTGAATATTTTAAACAGAAGCCTGCAGTAGGTTATTAATCTCTAGCTAGCATATGCTCAATCATTATAGCACTGATAAAGAAAGAAAAATCAGAGGGAGGAATAGTCCTTACTGCAGCATGAGAGACTGGTGTTCCTCAGCCTGTCAATAGCTTTGGTTGAGAATCTTGAACCTTAACTGTACGAGAACCCTTACATTGCCTCAGGCCGCTGAAGTTTGCCGTTTCTTAATGTCTTGCACAACTTTTTCCATTCATGGCAACTGAAGTAATATTAACTTCAGGGAGAACAGTGTGGGGACAAGATGCAGGCACCAGGCAGGAACTTCAAAGGGCCTCAATGATGTTGTCAGAGGTTTACCAAAAATAAGAAGTGTATTAGTAGGAAAAATAACATAAAGACAGTAAATGAATGATTAAATTCAAAGTTAGAGCACGAGAGGTGGAGAACCAGTGTAAAATATATCAGGGAATCAAAGCTGTGGAGTTGGATACAAAATTCAGCAAACCTTAAATAAGGTGGGCAAGACATGAAAGAATTTCGAGTTCATTTGGATAAGCACAAGCCTGAGGGTAACGGTCAGCACGATGAGAGTGAAGGACTGCAGAGAGTGTCTGGGCTAGGATTCAAACCCCACTGAGACAAGGGGAAAGGAGGTCAAAGGGAGATGATAGTAAGTAAGAAGGAAAGAAGACAACTTATTTCTTTTAAATATTCAACATGACTTCAACAGGTAAGATGGCTAAGGAAATTAGACGGAGTAGCCATGTAGGTCAATAGTCAGACTGCCAGAAGTGACTCGTATAAATACACTGAGCGTTATTCGTTCATGTGAAATTGCTGTCCTTTTGGTAATCAGTTTGTGTTATTTATTATCTGACTTTCACTTATAGATACCAAATTGCTTTGTTGATCCTGGGATACGTGCTGCCTTTGGTTGTGATGGGTATCACGTATGCCATCATTGGAATCACGCTGTGGGGCGGGGCAATTCCAGGTGATACATCAGAAAGCTACCATGAGCAGCTCAAAGCTAAGCGAAAGGTAATAACAAGATCTGCTCTGAAGCAAATAATGTTACATTTCTCTGCCAGAACTTGTCACATTTAATGTAGCATTGAACTTTACATGGTGTGAAATGTTCCTAAAGATGAGACAAATAATTTCACATTGGAATAAGACACAGGTGGACATATTTTATTACTTGATCTTATAGCATACAGCCATTATCCTTGGATATAATTATTAAATTTTATATTATCGCAATGCTGACGTTGAAAATTTTGTGTCTGCAATCTTTCTAACACGAAGACCAAAAGTATAACCCAAGCCCGAAGCCCTCCACCAGTGACCTTTCTCCTGACATCTCAAATAATTAGATCTGAGATCTGAAGTTAAGCATGGATCTGCAAAGTACATCCTCATGCCTTTGAATATCCAAAATGGTCTTGGCTGAATTTCTGTGTTGTTTTCCACTATTTCACCATTGCTTTAAATATGTCGAAGGGCAAATAGCCCCATTTTACTCCTACACTTTAGGGTTTTATATACAGCTTTACTTGATCTTAATCTGGATGTTGATATCCTTAGTCAAAATGACAGCTGAATGACACAGAAGCACAGCTGATGCGGTGGAGTCACTGCTCTACTGTAGGGAAACATGGAAGGTAATTTACACCATTTTACTTCACTGACATTTAACATTATATTCAGCGTCTCGAGGCACTTCATTCACGATTCAAGATTGATAAATGTAATTTTCAGTACACAAGTGTAAAGGAGAATGAAATACTTGTTTCTCAATCTGATGTCACAATAAAGAACAGATTTTTCAAAAAAATCACAATAAATATAGATACATAAGATAGCTTATATACGTAGATTTTTTGTTTGTCCATAAATTGACACTAGGCACAGGATTATTGGCTACAGTGTCTGTACATAAGGTGACTGACAGGAAATGATAAAGTAGTGGTGGTTGGGGGTGTGCGGGCATGGGTTAGTGGGTGGAGGTGCTGATTAGTATTACTGCTTAGGGAAAGTAACTATTTTGAGTCTGGTGGTCTGGTATGGCATCATCCCTGATGGAACTGGAATTTCAATGTGGGGCATAGGCAGCTGATGCAGGCAGAGGAGTAGAATGATGGGAAGTAACACAGGACCTCAAACCAGAGTTCTTGAGATGTCTAGAGTTGAGCATTGAATGTGGGGAATGGTGAGTTCTGATGGGATATTATTGTGAATTTGGGAATTTCAAATTAGAATCACTTAGGCACAGAGAATCCAGGAAGGTTAACGAGGCCAGGGAGAACATTGAAATCACCAAGGGTCGCATGTTTCATTAAGAAACCTATAGTGGAACAAGCATAGGAGTTGGTGAGTAAAGCCCCAGGTGAAGGCTGGAATGGATGTAATGCTCAAGTTACAGATTGAAACCTTAAGAGCATGGTCAATCTGGTAAGGAAATTGGACATTGCAGATACTTCACAAGTGGTTGCTGTGCAAACTGATGCAGTGTAAGGTGATTTGGGCCAAAGGTAAAGAGGTCATTGGCCTTCCCTCAATCTATATTTTGATTGCCTGATACATACAAACCTATGAGATAAAAACAGGAGTAGGATACTGGGACCCTTCCCCTGGTCTTCTGTTTAAAAAAAGTCGGAGCTGATCTGATTGTAAACTCATCCCCTTAATTCCCTCCCTTTCTTATCTAGTATGTACTGACTTTTCCCTACAAATATTCAGATTATTTCACTGACCTGTCAGGAGGCAAGTACCAAAGTCTCATTGCCCTCTGAGAGAAAAAAAATTCACCTGTCGAAATGGACAACTTCGTATTTTGAACAGTGAAGTGACCTCTAGTTCTAGATTCTCCTACAAGATATCCTGTCAAGACCGCTCAATATCCCATGTGTTTCCATCAGTTTCTCTTATCTAAACTCAATAAATGCAAGCCTAGTCTTTCCGATCTTTCCTCACAATATGATCTGCCCATTCCAGTAACCCTAGATGGGTAAGTTCATACAGACTGGAACAAAACCCTGTCCACTAGGACCTCTATTCACCGGAATTCATTTCAAACTGAGGGGTGATTTGTATGAGTTAATGTAGCAACAGCTTTCTGGTTAGGTTGAGTGTGTGCAATATTTGAAATGAAATTTCCCCATTGGATGGAAAATAAAGCATTCCTTAAATAAATAATTCCTTACAATGCTTCTGAGGGACTTCAGATGTTACACAGCTCTTTCTACTTCATAAGTGCTTATTAGCAATAACATAGGAGCCATGCCTATCAGTTTCAGTACAGCAAGCTTCAATGACTTACATTGCACTATTGCTTGGATTGCCTAAGCATTAGAATTGTTCACACGGTGATGAGTATCACCCAAAACAAATGAGTATCCTGTTCTGTCATTGGTTTGTGAGATGTATTTGAGAGGGCAGAACCTCAGAACCTCATCCTTCCCTAATGCAAGCAGCTCCAATAGTACAGCTGTTGCTCTGTCAGCACAGAAAATCGAATATATATCTTTAAGAAATCCCATAAAGCAGACCCACATTGTCTGATTATCTTAAACATTGCATTACCTCATTCCATTTCTAAACGATGACCACATTTCAAATCAGCATATTTATTTTGTTTTCAGCTTGTGTGTCACTCAGAGCACAGTAGTCAAAGGCTCTGTGTATTTGTCATGACAGAAGCTATCATGGTGCTTTTGGGGAGATTTAAAAAAACTTGTAAAAGAAAAAAGATCAGGTTTGGTGCAGGACTTGTTTTAAGTGGCAGAAATCATGGTGCTACCTGCAGTCTGAGCTGGATGTAAAATGACCCGTAACACCGATTGGTGCCCTGATGCAGTTATTGCTTGACTGCCCTGATGCCAAGTGACTGATCTAAATTGCTAACTCTGTTTCAATTCTGCTGGGTATTTTGGAGATTATTGTTATGTATTATTGTGAGATCTGACTGTGAAATTTGTTCCTGTTTCCTTCTCTCTGACAATAGGAGTGACTCCTAAAGCTGTAAAGTGCTTTGTGATGTCCTGAGGTACTAAAGAGCTGTATTTAATGTATTACATCACTTTGCCACTGTTTAGAAATAATGAATGGGTGACATCATTGATTGTTATTCATCTGCTCATTTGTTTTCTTCTATAGGTTGTTAAAATGATGATTGTGGTAGTTTTCACCTTCACCATTTGCTGGCTTCCCTACCACATCTTCTTTCTTGTCACCAAACAGTACCCAGATGTGACTCAATGGAAGCCCATACAGCAAGTTTTCTTGGCTGTGTTCTTACTGGCAATGAGTTCCAACATGCACAACCCTGTCATATACTGCTGCCTCAACAACAGGTAGGTCAACTCATCTAGGGTGAAGATGTCTCTCTGCTCAGCATTCAAATTCAAATGATTTGTGAGCAAGTCCCTGGTGCTTTAATTGGTTAGTGATGAATTTGAAGACTGCTCAAAACAATACCTTCACATTTAAGCTGCAGGTAATAATGAGACCAAAAATACTGTACCCTAAGTCATTCTGCTGAGTGTTATTCAACAAAATTTGTTATAAAGGTGTCATAGCAGATTTACAAAAGCTTGGGTAAGATGGGGAGTGATGGACGGATATAGAAATTGAATTGTAAACTGAAGGCCTTAGCAGCAAACTGCACCTCAGTCAATGATAAGCGTTTAAAGTCATTGAGTCGAAACATTGAGAAATGGACGTCTCCGCGCCTGGAGGAGTTTAGAAGTGGGGTGGGTAGGGACGAAGTGCTAGATTGCTTAATGAGAAACTATTATTGCAGAGAGCACAGAAGTGATGGGTAGACGGGAGTTACAAAAGAAAGTGAAACGTGGTTGTCAACACTAGATGAACAGCAGCTGGACAATGTCATGGAAAAGCAAGCAGATGTTCTTAATGAAGGCACAAATATTTAAATTAAAATTTTCACCTTTGGGTCAAACATAACAAAAAAAAGCCAAAGTGGGAATAGCAAAAGGCTTCAAGGCTATGTCAATAGGGTGGTGAAATGGATTGGAAGAATGCTGAGTAATGCTAAGAAGGAGGAGTGATATTGTCAATGATATGGCACAATTCCCAAAGAGACATAGAAAGAGAACAAACGAGGTATATGCGCGTATGTTCTTGAAAGTGGCATGCCCACGATATTTAAGCATAGAAATATAGAAACATAGAAAATAGGTGCAGGAGTAGGCCATTCGGCCCTTCGAGCCTGCACCACCATTTATTATGATCATGGTTGATCATCCAACTCAGAACCCCGCCCCAGCCTTCCCTCCATACCCCCTGACCCCCGTAGCCACAAGGGCCATATCTAACTCCCTCTTAAGTATAGCCAATGAACTGGCCTCAACAGTTTCCTGTGGCAGAGAATTCCACAGATTCACCACTCTCTGTGTGAAGAAGTTTTTCCTAATCTCGGTCCTAAAAGGCTTCCCCTCTATCCTCAAACTGTGACCCCTCGTTCTGGACTTCCCCAACATCGGGAACAATCTTCCTGCATCTAGCCTGTCCAATCCCTTTAGGATCTTATACGTTTCAATCAGATCCCCCCTCAATCTTCTAAATTCCAACGAGTACAAGCCCAATTCATCCAGTCTTTCTTCATATGAAAGTCCTGCCATCCCAGGAATCAATCTGGTGAACCTTCTTTGTACTCCCTCTGTGGCAAAGATGTCTTTCCTCAGATTAGGGGACCAAAACTGCACACAATACTCCAGGTGTGGTCTCACCAAGGCCTTGTACAACTGCAGTAGTACCTCCCTGCTCCTGTACTCGAATCCTCTCGCTATAAATGCCAGCATATGATCACTTCGAATTGCCAAGACACAGAGGAGTACAGACCATGTGTAGGTGAATGGGATTAGCATTAATAGGCACTTGATAGTCAGCGTAGTCCTGGTGGGGTAAAGAGCTTATTTCAATGCACTATGGTCCTATAGCTCTATGACTCCAGGAGTAAGGAAGTCAAAGCATGTTTATGAAGCTTTGGCTCCAGATGACATTGTTTGCCTTCAGTTAAGGGAATGTTGAAGAGACAAGGAAAGATTTTGTAGTTGAAAAAAGAAGGCAGGAATATCCAATTCCATGTGAATCCTGAAGTTGTACAGAATTATGGCAGGGCTAATAGTGCTTGATATAACCCAATCAGTTGTGCCAATACGAAGCAAACCTGTGGAAGTAGTTTGGGTCTGCATTCCTTGGACAAGGCAGTGAAGATGAGTTCTGTACTGGATGTCAGAATGCGATGGTTTAGTGGGAACTGTGGCACAGAAGCTGAGGATTTGTTTGAGCAGATTAATAGCTGAGGGTCCAGAGGGTTTTCTTTACAATATCAGAAAGAGAAGCGAGCTTACATATCACAAGTTATGTTGGCAATGAGTCGAATTTAATGATCTGACTCATTACCCACATAACATGGGATATTAGGTGGACCCATCAGTCTAATGGGTGGTGAACTTTTTATATAGTGTTTGATCATGTTCAGTATAACACTGGAAATATTAGAGAGCTCCAAAGGTTGTAGAATCTTTTTAAGGGCCTGTGTCATGTTTTAGTGACAAATTGTAGCAAATGCCATCCATCACGCAATATTGGCTTCCTGAGATTGTAGAGAATCCTGTCCTTTCCCTTAGTAACATTGATTATTCAAGATCACTGCTATACTCACAATTTCATTTTTAATATCACTTTTTAGTTTTTAAGGTGCCTACATTGCTCCTGACCATTTCCTTCTCAGTAAATAATAGTTTAAGATCTCTTCTGCAATTATTTCAATACCTTTTGCAAAATTTACCTGCTCTTTTCGTAGATCAATCAATTTTGTTACCTTTATCTTGTTCTTTGCTTCCCTGATGCTCAGAATTGTGCCAGTTTTTTCTTTTCATTTTATATGCTTGATTTTGGTTTATGTAAAGCATTAGTCACCAGTGATTGTTTTCCATTTCAAGCAATGTTCTTGCCCTTTAGGGGCTCAAAATGATTTCCTATCATATTAAGTATTTTCTTGAACATCTCCCATGACTACACCATCATTTTACCCATTAACAGATTTGCCCTGTTTACCATGAATAATCTCTGTCTCATCATACCAAAGTCAGTCCTGGTCAAATCCAGAACTGTTGCATTTATAACTCATTCAGATCATGGGAGAGAAAACCATATATCTACCTGTACACAAACACAAAGAGCTGACATGTTGTCTCTAGTATAGATGAAAGCATTAAATTACAAAATAGATGGCCTTACGTTTGTTCACACAGAAGTCTATTTCCCAGAGATTTTCCCATTTAATTATCAGTAATTTAAGCAAAAGGATAAAAAGAAAACTCTTACAAGTAGATTTCTTTGCAAACAAAAGCAAGGTAATCCATTTTGGACCTAAATAGAATAATGGAATAGAAAAGAGTGTTTCCAAAACAAAGAAAGGTGAGAAGCTACAAAGATCCAAGGAGGCTTACTGGAAGGTACAGAAAACAAGCAAAAGGCCTCATGAAATTCTGGCCTATATAAAGGGCTAGGAAACTACTGATCTGAACTGGGGATAATAAATTAAACTTGCCTCAATGACTATCGTCCAGTAGCACGTACATCCACTGTGATGGAGTGCTTTGAGGCTGGTGGTGGAACATTTCAACTCCTGCTTCAGAGCCCACTTGGATCTGCTCCAGTTTGCCTGCTATCACAAGTCAACAGCAGATGCCATTTCATCGGCTCTTCACTCGACTCCAGAACATCTGGACAGTGAAGGTGCATACATCAGGATGCTCTTTATCGTCTATAGCTTGGCATTCAATACCACCATCCCTTCAAAACTAATCAGTAAACTCCAAGCCCTAAGCCTCACTACATTCTCGTGCAACTGGATCTTTGATTTCCTCACTTACACAACCCAACATCTCCACCACAATCTCCATCAGCACAGGTGCACCACAAGGCTGTGTGCTTATCCCACTGCTCGACCCTCTGTACACCCATGACTGTGTGCTTATCCCACTGCTCGACCCTCTGTACACCCATCACTGTGTGCTTATCCCACTGCTCGACCCTCTGTACACCCATCACTGTGTGCTTATCCCACTGCTCGACCCTCTGTACACCCATCACTGTGTGCTTATCCCACTGCTCGACCCTCTGTACACCCATCACTGTGTGCTTATCCCACTGCTCGACCCTCTGTACACCCATCACTGTGTGCTTATCCCACTGCTCGACCCTCTGTACACCCATCACTGTGTGCTTAGCCCACTGCTCGACCCTCTGTACACCCATCACTGTGTGCTTATCCCACTGCTCGACCCTCTGTACACCCATGACTGTGTGCTTAGCCCACTGCTCGACCCTCTGTACACCCATCACTGTGTGCTTATCCCACTGCTCGACCCTCTGTACACCCATGACTGTGTGCTTAGCCCACTGCTCGACCCTCTGTACACCCATCACTGTGTGCTTATCCCACTGCTCGACCCTCTGTACACCCATCACTGTGTGCTTAGCCCACTGCTCGACCCTCTGTACACCCATCACTGTGTGCTTATCCCACTGCTCGACCCTCTGTACACCCATCACTGTGTGCTTATCCCACTGCTCGACCCTCTGTACACCCATCACTGTGTGCTTATCCCACTGCTCGACCCTCTGTACACCCATCACTGTGTGCTTATCCCACTGCTCGACCCTCTGTACACCCATCACTGTGTGCTTATCCCACTGCTCGACCCTCTGTACACCCATGACTGTGTGCTTATCCCACTGCTCGACCCTCTGTACACCCATGACTGTGTGCTTATCCCACTGCTCGACCCTCTGTACACCCATCACTGTGTGCTTATCCCACTGCTCGACCCTCTGTACACCCATGACTGTGTGCTTATCCCACTGCTCGACCCTCTGTACACCCATGACTGTGTGCTTAGCCCACTGCTCGACCCTCTGTACACCCATCACTGTGTGCTTATCCCACTGCTCGACCCTCTGTACACCCATCACTGTGTGCTTATCCCACTGCTCGACCCTCTGTACACCCATCACTGTGTGCTTATCCCACTGCTCGACCCTCTGTACACCCATCACTGTGTGCTTATCCCACTGCTCGACCCTCTGTACACCCATCACTGTGTGCTTATCCCACTGCTCGACCCTCTGTACACCCATCACTGTGTGCTTAGCCCACTGCTCGACCCTCTGTACACCCATCACTGTGTGCTTATCCCACTGCTCGACCCTCTGTACACCCATCACTGTGTGCTTATCCCACTGCTCGACCCTCTGTACACCCATGACTGTGTGCTTATCCCACTGCTCGACCCTCTGTACACCCATCACTGTGTGCTTAGCCCACTGCTCGACCCTCTGTACACCCATCACTGTGTGCTTATCCCACTGCTCGACCCTCTGTACACCCATGACTGTGTGCTTATCCCACTGCTCGACCCTCTGTACACCCATGACTGTGTGCTTATCCCACTGCTCGACCCTCTGTACACCCATCACTGTGTGCTTATCCCACTGCTCGACCCTCTGTACACCCATCACTGTGTGCTTATCCCACTGCTCGACCCTCTGTACACCCATGACTGTGTGCTTAGCCCACTGCTCGACCCTCTGTACACCCATCACTGTGTGCTTATCCCACTGCTCGACCCTCTGTACACCCATGACTGTGTGCTTAGCCCACTGCTCGACCCTCTGTACACCCATCACTGTGTGCTTATCCCACTGCTCGACCCTCTGTACACCCATCACTGTGTGCTTAGCCCACTGCTCGACCCTCTGTACACCCATCACTGTGTGCTTATCCCACTGCTCGACCCTCTGTACACCCATCACTGTGTGCTTATCCCACTGCTCGACCCTCTGTACACCCATGACTGTGTGCTTATCCCACTGCTCGACCCTCTGTACACCCATCACTGTGTGCTTATCCCACTGCTCGACCCTCTGTACACCCATCACTGTGTGCTTATCCCACTGCTCGACCCTCTGTACACCCATGACTGTGTGCTTAGCCCACTGCTCGACCCTCTGTACACCCATCACTGTGTGCTTATCCCACTGCTCGACCCTCTGTACACCCATCACTGTGTGCTTATCCCACTGCTCGACCCTCTGTACACCCATCACTGTGTGCTTATCCCACTGCTCGACCCTCTGTACACCCATCACTGTGTGCTTATCCCACTGCTCGACCCTCTGTACACCCATCACTGTGTGCTTATCCCACTGCTCGACCCTCTGTACACCCATCACTGTGTGCTTATCCCACTGCTCGACCCTCTGTACACCCATCACTGTGTGCTTAGCCCACTGCTCGACCCTCTGTACACCCATCACTGTGTGCTTATCCCACTGCTCGACCCTCTGTACACCCATCACTGTGTGCTTATCCCACTGCTCGACCCTCTGTACACCCATGACTGTGTGCTTATCCCACTGCTCGACCCTCTGTACACCCATCACTGTGTGCTTAGCCCACTGCTCGACCCTCTGTACACCCATGACTGTGTGCTTAGCCCACTGCTCGACCCTCTGTACACCCATCACTGTGTGCTTATCCCACTGCTCGACCCTCTGTACACCCATCACTGTGTGCTTATCCCACTGCTCGACCCTCTGTACACCCATCACTGTGTGCTTATCCCACTGCTCGACCCTCTGTACACCCATCACTGTGTGCTTAGCCCACTGCTCGACCCTCTGTACACCCATCACTGTGTGCTTATCCCACTGCTCGACCCTCTGTACACCCATCACTGTGTGCTTATCCCACTGCTCGACCCTCTGTACACCCATCACTGTGTGCTTAGCCCACTGCTCGACCCTCTGTACACCCATCACTGTGTGCTTATCCCACTGCTCGACCCTCTGTACACCCATCACTGTGTGCTTATCCCACTGCTCGACCCTCTGTACACCCATCACTGTGTGCTTATCCCACTGCTCGACCCTCTGTACACCCATCACTGTGTGCTTATCCCACTGCTCGACCCTCTGTACACCCATCACTGTGTGCTTATCCCACTGCTCGACCCTCTGTACACCCATCACTGTGTGCTTATCCCACTGCTCGACCCTCTGTACACCCATGACTGTGTGCTTATCCCACTGCTCGACCCTCTGTACACCCATCACTGTGTGCTTATCCCACTGCTCGACCCTCTGTACACCCATCACTGTGTGCTTATCCCACTGCTCGACCCTCTGTACACCCATCACTGTGTGCTTATCCCACTGCTCGACCCTCTGTACACCCATCACTGTGTGCTTATCCCACTGCTCGACCCTCTGTACACCCATCACTGTGTGCTTATCCCACTGCTCGACCCTCTGTACACCCATCACTGTGTGCTTAGCCCACTGCTCGACCCTCTGTACACCCATCACTGTGTGCTTATCCCACTGCTCGACCCTCTGTACACCCATCACTGTGTGCTTATCCCACTGCTCGACCCTCTGTACACCCATGACTGTGTGCTTATCCCACTGCTCGACCCTCTGTACACCCATCACTGTGTGCTTAGCCCACTGCTCGACCCTCTGTACACCCATCACTGTGTGCTTAGCCCACTGCTCGACCCTCTGTACACCCATGACTGTGTGCTTAGCCCACTGCTCGACCCTCTGTACACCCATCACTGTGTGCTTATCCCACTGCTCGACCCTCTGTACACCCATCACTGTGTGCTTATCCCACTGCTCGACCCTCTGTACACCCATCACTGTGTGCTTATCCCACTGCTCGACCCTCTGTACACCCATGACTGTGTGCTTATCCCACTGCTCGACCCTCTGTACACCCATCACTGTGTGCTTATCCCACTGCTCGACCCTCTGTACACCCATCACTGTGTGCTTATCCCACTGCTCGACCCTCTGTACACCCATCACTGTGTGCTTAGCCCACTGCTCGACCCTCTGTACACCCATCACTGTGTGCTTATCCCACTGCTCGACCCTCTGTACACCCATCACTGTGTGCTTATCCCACTGCTCGACCCTCTGTACACCCATCACTGTGTGCTTAGCCCACTGCTCGACCCTCTGTACACCCATGACTGTGTGCTTAGCCCCTGCTCTACTCTACTTATGACTTGTAGAGTTTTTCAATGAAGTTACCAGGAAAAAAAATTCAAGGCATATAGAAACATAACAAACCTACAGCACATTACAGGCCCGTCAGCCCACAATGCTATGCCGAACATTTACTTTCTTTAGGACTTACCTAGGGTTACCCATAGCCCTCTATTTTTCTAAGCTCCATGCACCTATCCATGAGTCTCTTAAAAGACTCTATTGTGTCCTCCTTCACCACATTCGCCAGCAGCCTATTCCACGCACTCACCACTCTCTGCGTAAAAAAAACTTACCCCTGACATCTCCTCTGTATCTACTTTCAAGCACCTTAAAACTGTGCCCTCTCATGTTAGCCATTTCAGCCCTGGGAAAAAGCCTCTATTTTGACCATTTTGACCTACCAAGATGAACCACCTCCCACTTATCTGGGTTGAACTCTATCTGCCACTTCTCAGCCCAGTTTTGCATCCTATCAATGTCCCGCTGTAACCTTTGATAGCCCTCCACACTATCCACAACACCCACAACCTTTGTGTCATCAGCAAATTTACTAACCCATCCCTCCACTTCCGCATCCACGTCATTTACAAAAATCACAAGAAAAGGGGTCCCAGAACAGATCCCTGAGGCACTCCACTGGTAATTGACCTCCATGCAGAATATGACTCATCTGCAACCACTCTTTGCCTTCTGTGGGCAAGCCAATTCTGGATCCACAAAGCAAGGTCCCCTTGGATCATATGCCTCCTTATTTTCTCAATAAACCCTGCATGGGGTACCTTATCAAATGCCTTGCTGAGATCCATATACACTACATCTACTGCTCTACCTTCATCAACGTGTTTAGTCACATCCTCAAAAACTTCAATCAGGCTTGTAAGGCACGACCTGCCTTTGACAAAGCCATGATGACCATTCCTAATCATATTATGCTTCTCCAAAGGTTCATAAATCCTGCCTCTCAAGATCTTTTCCATCAACTTACTAACCAATGAAGTAAGACTCACCGGTCTATAATTTCCTGGGCTATCTCTACTTCCTTTCTTGAATAAAGGAATAACATCTGCAACCCTCCAATCCTATGGAATCTCTCCCGTCCCTATTGATGATGCAAAGATCATTGCCAGAGGCTCAGCAGTCTTCTCCCTTGCCTCTCACAGTAGCTTCGGATACATCTCATCCAGTCCCAGAGATATCTAACTTGATGCTTCCCAAAAGCTCCAGCACATCCTCTTTCTTAATGTCTACATGCTCAAGCTTTTCAATCTATTGTAAGTCATCCCTACAATCACAAAGATCCTTTTCCATAGTGAATACTAAAGCATTATATTGTATACAATTCTCTGACATTAAATGTACCGATTGAACCTAATGAAACCTATTGAAATTTGATGAAGGCGAGACAGTGGATGTTGTCTACATGGACTTCAGCAAGGCATTTGACAAGGTCCCGTATGGGAGGTTGGTCAAGAAGGTTCAGTCACTTGGCATTGAGGTAGAAAATTGGATTAGATATTGGCATTGCAGCAGAAGCCAGATGGTGGTAGTAGGTGGTTGCCTCTAATTGGAGGCCTGTGACCAGTAGAGTGCCACAGGGATCGATGCTTGGTCCATTGTTGTTTGTCATCTCTATCAACAATCTGAATAATCGTGCTTAACTGGATCAGTGGGCATGTGGCCAAGTGGTTAAGGCGTTCGACTAGCAATCTGAAGGTCGTGAGTTCGAGCCCCAGCCAAGGAAACATGTGTTGTGTCCTTGAGCAAGGCACTTAATCACACAGTGCTCTGCGATGACACTGGTGCCAAGCTGTATGGGTCCTAATGCCCTTCCCTTGGACAACATCGGTGTCGTGGAGAGGGGAGACTTGCAGCATGGGCAACTGCCAGTCTTCCATACAACCTTGCCCAGGCCTGTGCCCTGGAGAGTGAAGACTTTCCAGGTACAGATCCATGGTCTTGCAAGACTAACGGATGCCCTTATTATAACTGGATCAGCAAGTTTGCGGATGACACCAAGACTGGTGGTGTAGTGGACAGCAAGGAAGACTATTAAAGTTTGTAGCGGGATCTAGACCAGCTGTAAAAATGGATCGAAGAATAACGGGTGGAATTTAATGTAGATATGTGTGAGGTGTTGCACTTTGCTAAGACCAATCGCGGTAGGTCTTACATTGCTAGGATATTGAGGATTATGCTAGAACAAAGGGATCTGGGATTACAGATCCATAGTTCATTGAATGTGTCATCACAGGTAGATAGGTTCATAAAGAAAGCTTTTGACACCCTGGCCTTCATAAATCAAAGTATTGTTACAGGAGTTGGGATGTTATGTTGAAGTTGTATAAGACACTGGTTTAATTGTTCCATTTAATATCAGAGAATGTATACAGTATACAACCTGAAATTCTTACTCTCCACAGACATCCTTGAAACAGTGAGCCCTAATTTGGAATATTGATTTAGTTTTGGTCACCTACCTACAGGAAAGATGTAAATAAGATTGAAAGAATACAGAGAAATTTTTCAAGGATGTTGCTGGGTCTGGAGGACCTGAGTTATAAGGAAAGATTGAATAGGTTAGAACTTCATTCCCTAGAACATATTGAGGGGAGATTTGATAGAGCTATATAAAATTATGAGTGGTATAGATAGGGTATTTCTTCTGAGGTTGAGTAAGACAATGGCTAGAGGTCATGGATTAAGGGTGAAAGGAGAAATGTTTAAGGGGACTATAAGGGCGAACTTCTTTACTCAGAGGTTGGTAAGAGTGTGGAACGAGCTGCCAGCACAAGTGGTGGATATGATTTCAATTGCAATGTTTAAGAGAAGTTTGGATGGGAACATGGATAGTAGGAGTATGGAGGGCTACGGTTATGGTGCAGGTCGATGAATTAGGCAGTTGAAATGGTTTGGCATGGACTAGTTGGACTGAAGGGCCTGTTTCTGTGCTGTAGTTTTTTGTCACTCTATGACAAGGGCAATCCTTCCCAACTCACCTCTGAAGTTCAGCTTTTTAGATGAGTAATGAGGGGATAAGGTCTGAACTGTTGGACCTGCAAAATGCCAAACTGGGCATTAGTGAAGAGACTACTGGTGAGTAAATATTGCTTGATGGAAGTGTTGATGACTGTTGATGATGATGAGAGTAGAAGGATTGTGCAGTATTAGCAATGGATTTGTTCTGTGTTTTTATGAGCAGGACATTACCTAGCCAGGTTTTCACATTGGCAGATAGATGCCAGTGTTATAACTGAACTGGAACAGCTTGAAGCTCACTGGGGTATTGTCTGGTTCTATAGCCTTTTTTGGTAACCAATCATTACATTTTTAAGCACGAAGCTCAAAATGCATTAACGGCTACATTATTTTCACTGTTTCTGTGCTTGCAGATTTCGAGCAGGGTTCAAAAAAGCTTTCCAGTGGTGTCCCTTCATTCAATTTTCCAACTATGATGAACTTGAACTAGAAATGAACAGATTTCACCCCACCCGACAGAACAGCGCTTACACAGTCACCCGCATGGAATCCAACATGACAGTGGAGGTTGACACATCTGAAAGTGATGGTGCCGAGGCACACAGGAAAAAGGAATTACGAAACATGAATTTCAATGGACACTCTTGAAATAATTCCAAAAACACTTCCAGAAGTTCGAGCTCCTTCATCCAGACGAACACATCTTTGGATGAATACTTATAGAGTAACATAATGCATTGTCTCATAAGTCACCTGGGCTTGCTCAGTTGGTTTTGTTCAACATGGAGGCAGTTTCTCTAATGTCACTTTGGCTTAGTTGGTGGAACTCTCCCTTCCTCAGACTCATAGTCTTGAGTTCAATCCCATTTCATTCTGGAGAAGTGAGCATAGCTTTTGCTACATTGGTATCATTTGTGTAAGGACATGGGCCCAGTTCTGATAGCCTCCACAGGGAGCAAGCAGAGCTCCATTTCACACTGCTGATTCCAGCCTGCTGCACAACCGCACTGCTACGGTTCATTCTTGATTCTGCAAATTGGTCTCCATTGCTGTTTGGAAGTGCAGGATTTTTAGGAAAGCAACTAGAAATGGGATTGAGCCCATGTGTAGAATTGTCAAGCCAATACTCCATAAAGACCTGCATAAAGAGTTAGCTTGATTAATAATAAGCTATCAACCAACAAGTAGATTAGATGGGCACTTACTATTTCTGGCAAACTGCTGTCCACAGTTTTGTCATCTTTCCCAAATAAAAGGGCAGTAACGATACTTAGAAAGTAATTAACTGAAGCCAGGAGGTTGAAAGTACAGAATGTAAAGTGCTGTCAAATTTCACAGTTGTTCTTTTCCTGACCCAAAAAAAGTAAGGAACGAGAAAACAGGGCCAAGGAATCCTGGATACCTCGTGGAGTGCTCAGTAAAAGGTGGATGTGTGTCATGTGCTATTTCTGTTCTCTCACTACCAAGACTGTACATACAGTATTTTTTTGTTAAAATAGAAACATGTTGGCTTTTAAAATTATATTGTTTTTACTTGTTCATTAAACATATTTAAGAGTAAATGTATAAATGGAAATGTGATATGTGCAACAGTTTATTGTCTACTAGACTGATCTTTGCATTTCACAAGTAATTATTAGATTCATTCACCCCATTTGAGCTTTACTAATGGGAGAATGAAAGTTTTTCTGCTAAGTTCCCTAGGCTTGTGGTTCCTTAAGTGTATTTTAGAGAAAACATACAGCATTTGAAGTAGAGAAAAAGAAGAAATAAGTTATCAAAAAAGGAAAAAAAGCATTTATTAATTGTGTAGTAAGTCCAATATTTCAAAATGACCTTCTGAAGTGAAGACAGGAGGATTTTGTCTGTTGTACAAAGCAGCTAATTAAAGTGTTAGTGATGACACATCAGCAACTATAAGAGTCAGAAGTTGTTCAGTGCTCATAGTGACTAACAGACATTGCCAGCTCCCTAAGGCACTGAGAGATCTTTAATATGACCTGTAGTCATATGACTTTTAATATGACCCAATAGTCTCACTGCATATTTAGCCATTCTGTGCAAGATATTAGAATTAGATCTTAAATGAGGATATTCATGATAGCATACAATTTGTTTCTATTTATTACTGAGTGACATTGAACTTTAATCAGTTAAGGTTTAAAAGGCCATACAAAATAATGCCCAAAGCTGTAGAAGATCTTATATTACTGTCTTTTCCCTATCCCATCATAACTGGGTCATCATGACAGCATATCATGTTATATAAAAGCAGGACAAATCTGATCATTGCTTATGGAAGACAGAAAAGCCAAAGACAATAATTGTTGTATTTGCAGTTTTATGTATCATGCTGCAAATTTATGAACATTTCAAAGATATTAGATTTTGTTTTCAAAAGAAAGTAGCTACATATTGTCTATCTATGGTTTCTCAGAGACGTAACAGTTTTTATGAACTGTTACATTTATGAATGGTTTTTAATGGAACTCAATGTCTTACCAGCCTATTTCATTAAGGTAGTCGAGATTCAAGCACGTTGTTGGAACTGCAGTTACATCTCCTGTTATTATGTAAGGATTTCAGGTTAATCATGCTAATCTGTCAGAAGTCTTCATTATTCAGCAGGTTTTATAGGCTAGTATCCTAAAATTCAAGTTTTTAAATGAGCAACTTTGAGATTTGGACTTGTGTTTATTGCACAAACTAATTTACTGACAAAGGTACAGACTCTTCTGTTCTACGGTACTTTCTTTAAGGTATCCATATCTCAGTGAAATAAATTCCATTCACTACTGAACCCTAATGAGCACATCAGCCATCACATTACATATTACTGACCACTCCTTTTCAACACATAACATGTCATGTGATCAGTAGTTCATGAAATTAAATATATAGACTGTCATTTGGAAATGGGTATGTAGAATTTATATCAATGCTGTCAGGTGCATTCCGACTTGATTGTTGTACTTTCAAGTCCATGGGGGGGTGGTCTCTGTTTCCCAATGTGTTTGTCTAAGCAAATCAAAGCAATAAAAACCTGAAAGGCTGAAGTTTCATTGTTCCCAATTAGATGGCAAGTTGGAAAAAAATGCTTTATTAGATGGCTAGTGGATTTCTCAATAAGTAACTAAAGTGTTCTCTAAAATCAAGTTTTCTGAATAGCAAAGGCTACCATCCCCAGCTGTGTGGCAAAAATTCTCCCTAGTTGTAAAATGAGAGTAATGAACGTTATCAGAAACACTAATCACCTCCTCAGCACAGTCCACTTCTGCATATCCTCGCCCCTTCCATTCCCACAACATGCAGAGGTGCTGATACTAATCAGCTGTGCGCAGCATTGATGTCCTTGTGACCACACGCTGAATATATTTAAACTGAAGCTTCCAAACTTTGCAAAATTCTATTTTTTACAGACAGTCACACCATGAGACAGTCATTGTTCTTTTTGGAGTCTGATGGATAGTTCAGTGGTTTTACTGTTATTATCTATTTAGACAGAAGCAAACAATTTTCCAGTACTTTGTTGAAATTATTTCTTTCTTTCAGGGTGGATGGCCTATTCACTCCATTTTATGTTGATCATTTCAGTTCATGCTAGGCTTCATCATCACAGAGAGTTGGTGGTCTTCATGTTAAGATGAAGCTAGCAATTTTGACTTCTTTCTCAGCAAATTCTTAGCCTTCATCAGTCCTTGAGCAGGTGAGAGTTATGATTCTGATGCTGCACCTGTGGAGTTATGTAGAAATCTGTATTACTCAACAGAATAAATACAACAGGGTGGTAGGAAGGTCCAAATCAAGGTACTGGAGGCAACACCTTGCTGAGACATCACCTCAGCTGACCCACTATATTCACTGTTCATGAGATCTGTACAGTGGCAAATTCAAGTTCAGTTTAGTTGACCCTATCCTGAACATCTGTGCCCTGCTTTACTAATATTGCATGTTTCTGATTCCCATATTCTACCATTGAATGCTTGGTGTTGTGCAGATGTATTTATTTTCCCTTGTCACTTCTATTCTGCCATTCAATTATCTCCTGTCCTTTACAGAAGCATTACATAAGTCTTCCAATTCTTTCTCCTATCACCCAGCACTGCCGTTTCACTTGCTATTTTCTGAATCTATGACATCTCAGAGTCTTCACAAAAGGACAAAGACTTGAGAAGTCGAGTGTTGTTTCTCCACAGAGTGTGCTTGGTATATTGAGTTTTTTTTTCAGATTTTTCTAATTCATTTTACTAATTAATCTATGTGGAGCATAATTGTAACGTAATCTAAAATACTTCAATTTTAAATGTATTTGAATGGGGTCATTAACTTGCAATGTTGTGTGTATTGAAAGTTATTACCACCCAAAGGATTAGATTTTTTTACAGCTTACAATATTTAATTCATGTAATATGAACAGAGAAGTAATGATGTACATTCTTTACTGTAAATCATTATTATTGTGGTTAATGAATTTATGTCCTTCAGTATTGTTTATGTGACAAAATGTGAAAAGTGTGATCTTAATATATGTTAATATGTGTTTCAAAGATATTTTTAGCATGATTTTAAGTATACTATATAATGAGAATAAAACCAATTATCTGGAACAATTAAAATATCAAAGGTTGTGAATTTCAGTATGTGGTAACTCCAAATAAGGCAAATTTCAAGAATTTCACAGTCATCATCTGTGGAGAGAAAAGAATTGTCAGTGCATCAAGTCAAAACACTACATCCATGCAGGGTTTTGACCCAAAATGTGGACAATTCCTGTCCCTCCACCAATGCTGCTTAACCCAATAAAAGAAAGATTATGTAGGAAAAATGAGTAAATTAAGTACAGAGAAGATTGGGTAAGGATCTAATCATGTAGGAGGCAGAAGCTCTTCTGCTCAGCCTTACTCCAAGCCTGAAATCTTGTTGTCCTCATCATTATAGCAAACAGAGTCCTACTGGGAAACCCAGAACTCACTGTGCAACAGTCAACCTTGAAGAATTGTTTAACTCTCATCTTTCAGTTCACTTGTTGGGATTCTATTCCAACTCCAAGATCTTAAAGAAACAATCCAGGTCATTTTTTGGTGAGATTTTACAGCAAGGTTCCATCTGCTGCTCCATGTGCATCTAAGAACAGGGAGGGTTCTCCTCTCCTAACGTTCGTTCCTCACCCAGCGTCATCAATTACAACAAAATTTACTTAATCGTCAACTCAGTTCTGTTCGTGGGACCTTGTTGCATCAGTCTTCTGGCATTGCTAGATGCAGGTAGAGAAAGAGATGGATGAGAATGACAGTGAAATGCAGAAGGTACAAGTGGGAAAAAGAAACAAGAATGCTTAAACAATGAGATGAAAAATAAGAGATTGTTTTGAAAACTGTTCCCACTACAGATCTTCTGCAGTTTCTTCTGTTGTTTCCCAAGCATGCATCTCAACTGCACCATGTGTTTCATGCATTTTAAACGCAGAAGGACTTTCTGAAACCAACTCTTGATCCATTTATAGCCCATCTGGAATCTCAACTAGAATCTGGATGTGGTACTGATGCGCACAAGTGTCCGGTCACAAAAGGAACATATGAGGAGTCAGTTATATGGGGCCCTTTTACACTGTTGTAACTTCAGCTGATTTTTGGTAGAACAAAAGACATAGGAGAAGAATGAGGCCATTTGGCCCATTGAGTCTGCTCCGCCATTCAATCATGGCTGATCCTTCATTCTCCTCCTCAACCCCACTCCCCAGCCTTCTCCCCGTCACCTTTGATGCCATGTCCAAACAAGAACCTATCAAGCTCTGCCTTCAATACACCCAACGACCTGGCTTCCACAGCTGCCTGTGGCAATAAATTCCATAAATTCACCACCCTCTGGCTAAAGAAATTTCTCCACATCTCTGTTTTAAATGGACGCCCCTCTATCCTGAGGTTGTGTCCTCTTGTCCTAGACTCCCCCACCATGGGAAACATCCTTTCCATATCTCCTCTGTCTAGGCCTTTCAACATTCGAAAGGTTTCAATGAGATCCCCCCCCCATCCTTCTAAATTCCAACAAGTACAGATCCAGAGCAATCCAACTTTCCTTGTATGAGAACCCTTTAATTCCTGGAATCATCCTTGTGAACCACCTCTGGACCCTCTCCAATGCCAGTACATCTTTTCTTAAAGGAGAAACACAAAACTGTTCACAATACTCAGGTGAGGCTTCACCAGTGCCTTATAAAGCCTCAGCATCACATCCCTGCTCTTGTATTCATGACCTCTTGAAATGAACGCTAACATTGCATTTGCCTTCCTCACACCAACTCTACCTGCAAGTTAACCTTGAAGGTATTCTGCACAAGAACTTCCAAGTCCTTTGCATCTCACAATTTTGGATTTTCTCCCCATTTAGTAAATAGTCTGCACATTTATTTCTACGGCCAAAGTGCATGGCCATGCATTTTCCAACATTGTATTTCATTTGCCACTCTCTTGCCTTTTCTTTTAATCCATCAAAGTCCTTCTGCAGTGTACCTGTCCCTTAACAAATCTTCATACCATCTGCAAATTTGGCAGCAAAGCCATCTACTCCATCATCTAAAACATGGATATACAGCATAAAAAGAAGCGGTCCCAACACCAACCCCTGCAGAACATCACTAGTCACTGCAGCCAATCAGAAAAGGATCCCTTTATTTTCACTCACTGCCTCCTACCAATCAGCCAATGCTCTAACCATGCCAGTAACTTTGCTGTAATACCATGGGCTCTTAACTTGGTAACCAGCCTCATGTGTGGCACCTTGTCAAAGGCCTTCTGTTGTTACAAGGGGCATTGGACAGGAGCAAACCCAAGTGCAGGACGCAGGCACGGAAACAGACTTGGACTTGACTTGGAACTCGGAACCAGGACCTGGACTTGACTTGGAACTCGGAACCAGGACCTGGACTTGACTTGGAACTCAGAACCAGGACTTGGACTTGACTTGGGCTCTGAGCCTGAACTGGACTCAAAGCCTTGACTGGACTCAGAGCCTTGACTTGGACCTGGGACTCAGAGCCTAGAACTGGAATACGGAGATGACAACACCAAACAAAGACACATGATTCATTCCTTAGCAATCCTTAGCTAGACACGAAGAGACAGAATTCCTGACTCGGAGTAGCAGCAAACAGCTGGACCTACTCAGCTGGGAATGAGACGACTAAAACAACCAATGACTGACAATGTGAATCTTGACACAGAGTAGCCCATGAAGCGGCAAATGGCCGGCAATCACTTAGCTGGAAATGAAGAGACAGAATTCCCAACTCGGAGTAGCAGCAAACAGCCGGACTTACTCAGCTGGAAATGAGATGACAGAAACCAAACAATGACAGTCCATTTGTATCAAGACACGGAGAAGCTCGTGAAGATGATCCCTTATTCTTGGTGGCTCGGAAGATGGTCCCTTATTCTTGACAGCTCGGAAGATGGTCCCTTATTCCTGGCGGCTCAGACTGTCATCAATCGGTCAGCAAATCTCAGCCGAACATGAAATGACAGAATTTGCATCTTAGCTCAGAGTAACGGCAAAACAGCTGGCAACTCAGCTGGACACGAAAATGACTGAATTCACTAAGCAGCGACAGGCACCGAAGCAACTAGAGTCCACGATTCTTGGCTGCCGCGGGACGAGTATAGCAACACTGGCTATGGTGACAAACCAGCAGCGAGTAGGTGAAAACTGGATTCTTTAAGCTGCTTGTTCGAATGAGGATCAGGTGCCCTAATCAAGGAGCCCAGTGGAACACAGGGAAAAGGAAATTAACTGGAATGAGTAGTTAACGGACTGGACTATGACATCTGTAAGTCCAAATATACAACATCCATTGCATCCTCTTGATCTATCCTACATGTAATCTCCTCAAAGAATTCCAACAGGTTCGTCAGGCAAGATTTTCCCTTAAGGAAACAATACTGACTTTGTGCTATCTTGTCCTGTGTCACCAAGTACTCCATAACTTCATCCTTAACAATTAACTCCAACATCTTTCCGACCACTGAGGTCAGACTAACTGGTCTATAATTCCCTTTCTGCTACCTTCTTCCTTTCTTAAAGAGTGGAATGACATTTGCAATTTTTCAGTCCTCTGGCACCATGCCAGAGTCCAGTGATTTTTTTTTTGGAAGATTGTTACTAAAGCCTCTACAATCACTACCGCTACCTCTTTCAGAACCCTAGGGTGCAACTGATCTGGTCTGGGTGACTTATGTACCCTTAGGTCCTTCAGCTTTTTGAGGATCATCTCTCTTGTATAGTAACTGCACTCACTTCTCTTCCCTCACACCCTTCAAAACCAGGAACACTGCTAGTGTCTTCCACAATGAAGACTGTTGCAAAATACTTATTCAGTTCATCTGCCATCTCCTTGGCCCCTGTTATTATTTCTCTAGCCTCATTTTCTAGCAGTCCTATAAGAACTCTTATCTCTTTTATTTTTTACATACTTGTAAAAGCTTTTACTATCTACTTTGATATTGTTTACTATCTTGCTTTCATATTTCATCTTTTCCCTGCTAATAATTATTTTAGTTACTCTCTTTAGGCTTTTAAAAGCTTCCCAATCCTCTATATTCCTGCTAATTTTTGCTTTGTTGTATGCCCGCTCCTTTGTTTTTACATTATCTTTGACTTCACTTGTCAGCCACAGTTGTACTATTTTGCCATTTGAGTATTTCTTCATTTTTTGGAATACATCTGTCCTACATCTTCCTCATTTTTCCCAGAAACTCACGCCATTGCTGCTCTGCTGTCACCCCTGTCAGCATCTCCTTCCAGTTTACTTTGGCCAACTCCTCTCTCATACCACTGCAATTCCCTTAACTCCACTGAAATACTGCTACATCACACTTTACTTTCTCCCTATCAAATTTCACATTGAATTCAGTCATATCATGATCACCATCTCCTAAGAATTCTTTTACCTTAAGCTCCCTAATCACCTCTGGTTCATTACATAACACCCAATCCAGTATAGCTGATCCAACCTCATTTTCCCAATCGACCTGCATGTTGAAGTCTCCCATGACTATCAGAGCATTGCCCTTTTGACACAACTTTTCTATTTCCTGTTGAAATCTGTGATCCTTAAATTGGTCACCTCTTTCAATATCATTGATTGGACAAATTAATTCTATTAAAATGAATATTCTACCTAGATTTATATATCTTTTTCAGGCTTTACTGGATTTTGTTCCTAAATCCTTTTTTGACTCTATTGATTCTTTTTTATCCTTTATAGGTGGAAAAATAAACGTTCTCCATTAAACAAAGCTCATCTTCAAATATCTAAAGAGTCTGGAGGTTTAGCCTTACCTAATTTTAGGTTTTACTACTGGGCAGTTAATATATGATATCTTACATTTTGGCTATATTATATTAATCGTGTAGACTGTCTGGTATGGGTTTCTTTAGAAGCTAACTCTGTTAATAAATTTTCTATTATTTCTCTTCTTGGATCCTCACTTCCTTTATTTGTAAGCAAACTAACTGATAATTTAATAGTTAAACATACTCTGAGGATCTGGATACAATTTAGAAAACACTTTGGTTTATTGAGATTTTCCCTTTCAAGTCCCATTTATTCTAACTTCATTTTAAACCCTCCATGACTGATTTAGTTTTTAAAGAATGGGACAGGTTGGATATTAAATGCTTTTGGGATTTGTTTGTTGGAGGAATTGTCAGCTAAATATAGCTTACCTAAAACTCACTTTTTTAGATATTTACAAATCAGAGACTTTCTAAAATCTCAGTTATGCACATTTCCTATAAGCTACGATAAGAACTTACTAGACGTAATTTTTAATTTGACGCCTTTTCATAATGGTTCAATATCTAATATTTATGGCACGTTACTGGAGACGAGGAACGTTCCTTTCGACAAAATTAAGAATCTCTGAGAACAAGGTTTACAGGCATCAATATCTGAGGGAACTTGGAATGAAATTTTTAAACTGGTTAATATTTCATCATTATGTGCTTGCCATTCCCTCATACAATTTAAGGTGGTACATAGAGCTCATATGACTAAGGATAAGCTATCTCGTTTTTATTCGGATATATCTCCCTACTGTGACAGATGTAGTAATGGAGAAGTTTCATTAATTCATATGTTTTGGACTTGTCCGAGTCTTGAAAATATTGGAAAGAAGTTTTTAAAACTTTCTCTTTACTTTTCAAAGTCAATTTTAAGCCTAATCCTCTGTCGGCCCTATTTGGTATTGCTGCAGGACAAGACATCAAGCTGAAGACATTTGATTTACATATTTTGGTTTTTAGCTCTCTTATACCAAGGAGGGCGCTTTTGTTTAAATGGAAAGATGTTTTTCCTCCTACTCATGTCAACGGTTATGTGATGTTATGTCATGCTTAGATTTAGAGAAGATTCGTTGTTCAATTTCTGAATCTCATCAAGACTTTCAAACATTGTGGGGACCTATTCTGAATTATTTTCAAAACCTTCAATTCATTGTTTAGATTCAGATGTTGGCTATTATTATTTTTTATTATATGAGAAGGTATTTTACCTTTTTTTCTCCTTAATAAACAGCTTTGGTCTTGGTAGGGGTTAGATTCTTTTTTTTGTAATAAATTAATGTACTTCAATATAACTATGTGATTAACTTACAAGAATGCGGGGTAATGAGATTGTTATTATGAATAGATATAATGTAATTGGTAGTTTTTAAAAATCTTTTTTGACCTTTTATATATTCTTGTACTCTGTATTCTTCTATGTAAAAACTAATAAAAATATTGGAAAGAAATCTGTGATCCTCATCCCAGCTACTGTTGGGAGGCCTGTATATTACTGCCATCGTGGTCCTTTTACCTTTGCAGTTTCGTAACTCAACCCACAAGTATTCAACATCTTTCAATCCTATGTCACATCTTTCTACTGATTTGATGCCATTCTTTACCAGCAGAGCTACAGCACCCCCTCTGCCTATCTTTCTGTCTCTCCAGTACAACATATAACCTTGGACATTCAGCTCTCAACTACAACCACCCTTCAGCCATGATTCAGTGATGGCCACAACATCATACTTGACAATTTATAATAGTGCAACAAAATCATCCACCTTATACTTTGTGCATTGAAATGTAACACTTTGAGCACTGTATTTTTTTGCCATTTTTGATTCTACATCCCTAATGCACTGATACTCACCCTGGCTGCAATATTTTTCCTGTCATCTGCCTGCCTTTCCTAAATCATCCTGTTTCTACCCTCACTGGCACGTGGCACGGGCAACAATCCAGAAATTAGATCCCTAACACAGACTTCATGGAGCTGCAGCTGGATGCACTACATGCAAATGTAATTCCCTGGGAGACTCTGGGTCTCCCAGGTCTCTACCATCTGGCATGAAGAACACGCAATGTCCATTTACTACACTAGGTACAGTAAGAGACAAAAAAAGGAATCTCAGCAGAAGCTTACCCAGAGCCAACGCCACTTCTGAGCAGAAGCCTGACACTCCTACTCTCACCACTGGCCGCTCCGTTTGTCCCTTCTGGACTTTTAAACAAGCGTCGCCGACCTGCAAGAAACCTTGTCACCGTGGCCTGTTCCTGCCGGTGATTGAACCGTCAGAATTCATTAATTATTCGTGTAATTGATGCACATCTTTTACATAGTTCAGATTATGTTATAGCTGAGCATGAACACACAAACTTTTACAAAGTTCTGCCAGTATTATGGAGTGAAATACCTAAGGTATGAATCTACAGATGTATTCCAAACTGGAAATGAATGAACAAACTGCCTGCTTGAACATCTAGTTGCAAAATTTAGTTTATTTGTGTTGCTTGAGAATTTCCAGGGAATTAAATTTAATGTCAAATTTAATTGGCTCCACGCACCTAGATTCCATGTACAGGTCGACCTTCACTAATCCGGCACCATTGGGACCTGAGGAGTGCCAGATTAGTGAAAATGCCGAATTACAGAAGGATCACATTAAGCATAATCAGTGCCAGATTATCAAAGGAACCGAATTGCAGGTAGTCAGATTAGTGAAGGTCGACCTGTATTAAAAGTAGTTAAGTGCACAATTTGGTCTTTTTTCAGGTTATAAATTAAATCTTAGTAAGAGTGAACTTTTCCCGATTAATAAACAACTTCCCTTATATCATAACTTTTCATTTAAATTGATTAATAATTATTTTTCATATCTTGGGATTAAAATTACTTGTAAGTACAAGGATTTATTTAAGATTAACTTTTTACCATATTATTCAACTATTTTTCATATCTTGGGATTAAAATTACTTGTAAATACAAAGATTTATTTAAGATTAACTTTTTACCATATTATTCAACTTTCATCTAAATGGTTTCCTTTATATTTAACTTTGATTGGTCGTATTAATGCAGTTAAGATGTTTCTTTTGCCAAAATTTTTATATATATTTCAGGCATTACCAATCTTTGTTCCAAAATCTTTTTTTGACAAAGTCGACTCTAAAATTTCTTCATTTATTTGGCAAAATAAAAACCCGAGACTGGGTGAAATACATTTACAGAAAGCTAAGAGAGATGGAGGCTTAGCATTACCTAACTTTAGATTTTATTATTGGGCAATTAATATTCGACATATGAAATTCTGGTTACTTGACCAGGATATACTATCCATTCCTAAATGGGTAGCATTGGAATTACAATCTGTTCAGGGTTATACGCTTGGCTCTATTTTAGGTTCCTCTCTTCCTTTTGATTTGAAACGCCTTAAACAGGTGTCTAACCCGATAGTTAAATATACCTTACGTATTTGGTTTCAATTCAGAAAATTTTTTGATCTTAATCAATTTGGGTTAGCGATTCCTATTTTAGGTAACACATATTTTCCTCCCTCTTTTACGGATCGTGCTTTTCAAATTTGGAAGACTAAGGGTATTTCACGGTTTTTGGATTTATTTTTAGATGGTTCCCTTATGTCTTTTGAACAATTATCTAATAAATATAACTTATCAAGAATACATTTTTTTAGATATCTACAAGTTAGAAATTTCCTAAGTACTATACTTTCTTCCTTTCCAATGCTTCCTCCTACATACATTTTAGATACTATAATTAACCTTAATCCATGTCAGAAAGGTGCATCGGCTATGATTTATAATATTATTATGAAACTTAGGAAAGCTCCATTTGATAAGATTAGGGTATATTGGGAACAGGAATTGGGGTTTATCATTTCTGAGGATGACTGGGGACAGATTTTACAATTAGTCAATACTTCCTCTATCTGTGCTAAACATTCCCTAATTCAATTTAAAGTTGTTCATAGAGCACATATGTCCAAAGATAAATTAGCGCGCTTTTATTCTCATATTAATCCTTTTTGTGATAGATGTCCAGGGCAGATAGCCTCTTTAACTCATATGTTTTGGTCTTGCCCTACTCTGGAAACTTTTTGGAGAGACATTTTTAATATTATCTCCAAGGTATTGACTATAGATATCCCTCCTCACCCTATTACTGCTATCTTTGGACTACCTAAAATTTCCAGTAATCTTTCCCCTTCGTAGAATGATTGCATTTCTTACTTTAATGGCGAAAAGATGTATCTTACAACATTGGAAAGAGCTCAATGCTCCATCTACCTTTTTTTGGTTTTCTCAGACGATATTATGCTTGAATTTGGAGAAAATTAGAAGCAATCTTTATGACTCCTCATTTAAATTTGAACAGACCTGGAGATCTTTTATTCAATATTTTCATTTAATGTAATATATACCTTTTTTGTTTTTTTTTACTGTTTTTAATGGAGGTCGGGATTGAGGACGTGATTTTAAGTTTTTTAACTCTGTTTGGTTTCAAGTTAGCCCATTGCTTTGCTTTGCTTTTAGTTAGTTGCACGGTGGGTTTTTTTGGGGGTTTTTTTTTTCCTTTTCTCTATTGATATATATATATAAATTAGTATACTATTATGTTACCTTGGTACGTTATGTTTAAATTACATTGTTTGTAGTATTTTTTTTGTATTAATATCTTCTGTAATTTTATTATATTCTAACAGTGTATTAAGTGCCTATATGGCTTACCTTTTTGTATACTTATTCAATAAAAAGATTTAAAGAAAAAAGTAGTTAAGTAACCGTACCAGGTCAAGTACTTGAAGATGGCAGCACACTTACAACACCAACTCATCATGTCAATGTTTTGTCATATCTATTCCACATGATGCTCCCTCACTCAATTTCCTTGCAGGTACAATTAAGCAAATTTCTTCCACACACCCTCAGCTCCCTCTCATAGTTATGCTAACCAATGCACAGAGGATCATCACATGTCATTTTACTTAGCGTGCATCCTTGAAAGAGGAGGGCAGAAACATCAGGGGGAAGGAGGGAAGCACAGTTCACTCAGTTAACAGCACCAGAGAAGGAGGGAAGGGATTCCTGCCTGACATACGTGGGAATGTGCAAATACAAGGAGCTACCCAGTGATACAGTTTACCCGGGTCACAGGCATCCTTTCATGTTGACTTGGCTACCGTTCCAAATGAGGTCTGCTTATTCTTATAACGATAACATGCAGCATATTCTTCCCTGGCCAAGAATAAATTGCAGAAGCAAAACACTTACATTTAGTCTGCAGGTGTGATCTTGTAATTCCATTCGCCTGTCACCTTAATTTCCATCCATTCCCACTGAATTCTCTGCCTTTGTTCTCTTAAAATGTACTAATAAGGTTTGGCGGGAGAACAGAAAACAGCATCTCTTGTCGCATCATGGAACATTTCTGACCCATCAGAGCTTAATGAATTCAATATTTTATGGGACCCAGTCTTTTCAGTTTACATTTTAAAAAATCACCATCCTCTGAGAAGAACAAACCTCTGTTTTCCTGATCTGCTGACTAGTCCAGTGTTTTCTGTTTATGTATTGGTTTTATTACACCTTCCATGTTTTGGTTCTCCATTACTCTTATCCATTTGGGAGAATTGCTTTATCCTGGATAGCTTCACCCTTTGTAAGAGTTGCTGGTGCTGCACTCTTCCAGGTCAGTGAGGAGTATTCCTTCACACTCCTGGCTTGTACATTCAAGTGGATCTAAAGGCTGTGTGATGCAAGGACGTAAATAATTTGCTAAAGAATAGACCAAACTCTGACTTCTCTTGTTGCCATGATATTTATGTGGCTGATCCTGCTGAGATTGTGGTCAATGCTGACCTCTGAGCTGTTCATTGAAGGGAAATCAATGCTGAACGTCGAGGGCAGTGCTCAGACACATTCCTGTTGCAAATGCTCAGGAGTTTTTCAGTTGGAAATATTATTTGTCACTTATTTGCCTATGTCTGAATGCTGCCTGGTTCATGCTCAGTATAGACCTCTTCTTCTGCTGAGTGAGATTGAACATTATGTAGTGATCAGTAAACACCTCCACTTAACATGGTGGTGCCAACCATGTAACCTGCTCTAGAAACTGCCTAGAATTTCCTACCGCATATCCTTCTATTTTTCTAAACTCCATGTACCTATCTAAAAGTCTCTTAGAGGACCTTATTGTATCCACCATCCACCACCTTCGCTGACAGTGCATTCCATACACCCACCACTCACTGTGTGAAAAACTTACCTCTGACATCCCCCTTGTACCTCCTTCCAAACACCTTAAAACTGTGCCCTCTCATGCTAGCTATTTCAGCACTGGGAAAAAGCTTCTGGCTATCCACATGATCAATGCCTCTCATCATCTTGTACACCTTTATCAGGTCATCTCTCATGGAAGAAATGTGGCAAATGTTCACGGAACACTTGCATGGCATTCTGCATAGGTATGTTCCATTGAGGCAGGGAAAGGATGGTAGGGTAAAAGAACCATGATGTACAAATGATGTAGAAGGTCTTGTTGCAAAAAAAAGAAAAGCTTATGAAGTTCAAGAAATCAGATACTGATAGAGTTCTAGAAAATGACAAGGTTGCCAGGAAGGAACTTAAGAATGTGGAGAAATTAGGAGAGCCAGAAGGGGCCATGAGAAGGCCTTGGTGTCCAGGATTAAGGAAAACCCCAAGGCATTCTACAAGTATGTGAAGAGCAAGGGGATGACCCGTGTGAGAATAGGAGTAAGAGCAGAAACATGTGCATGGAGCTAGAGGAGGTAGTGGAGGTACTTAATTAATACTGTCCTTCAGTATTCAACAGTGAAAAAGACCTTGGCAACTGTGGAGATGACTTACAGCCGACTGAAAACCTTGAGTGTATAAATATTAAGAAACAGAATGTGCCGGAGCTTTTGAAAGGTATTAAGTTAGATAAGTTGCCTAGAGCAGATGAGATATACCCCAAGCTACTAGGCTACTGTGGGAAGCAAGGGAGGAGATTGCTGAGCCTCTGGCATTGATCTTTGCATCATCAATAGGGATGGAAGAAGTACCAGAGGATTGGAAGGCTGTAAATGTTGTTCCCTTGTTCAAGAAAGGGAGTAGAGATAACCCAAGAAATTATAGACCAGTGAGTCTTACTTCAATGGTGGGCAAGTTGTTGGAGAAGATCCTGAAAGGCAGGACTTATGAGCATTTGGAGAGACATAATCTGATTAGGGATAGTCAGTATGGCTTTGTCAACTGCAGGTCGTGCCTTACGAACCTGATTGAATACTTTGAGGATGTAGCAAAACATATTGATGAAGGTAGAGCAGTGGATGTAGTGTATATGGATTTCAGTAAGGCATTTGATAAGGTTCCCCATGCGAGACTCATTCAGAAAGAAATGAGACATGGGATCTAAGAAGACCTTGCTTTTGTGGATCCAAAATTGAGTTGCTCACAGAAGTCAAAGGGCAGTTGTGGATGGTTCGAATTCTACATGGGGGTTCTGCAGGGATCTGTTCTGGGACCTCTCCTCTTTGTGATTTTTATAAATGGCCTGCATGAGGAACTAGAAGGGTGGGATCGTAAGTTTGCTGATGACGCAAAAGTGTTGTGGATAGTCTGGAGGGTTGTCAGAGATTACAGCAGAACATCAATAGAATGCAGAACTAGGCTGAGAAGTGGTAGATGGAGTTCAACCGAAGTGGTTCATTTCGATAGGTCAAATTTGAAGACAGAATATAATATTAATTGTAGACTCTTGGCAGTGTAGAGGATCAGCGAGATCTTGGGATCCGTGTCCATAGGACATTCAAAGCTGCTGAGCGTTGTTAAGAAGGCATATGGTGTGTTGGCCTTCATCAACTGTGGGATTCAGTTCAAGAGCCGTGAGGTAATGTTACAGCTATATAGGACCCCAGTCAGACCCCACTTGGAGTACTGTGCTCAGTTCTGGTCACCTCACTACAGGAAGGATGTGGATACTATAGAGAGAGTGCAGAGGAGATTTATGAGGATGTTGCCTGGATTGGAGAGCATGCCTTATGAGAATAGGTTGAGTGAACTTGGCCTTTTGTCTTTGGAGCGATGGAGGATGAGAACATCTGCTCCTAATTTATGCTCCCAGGTTCCTGCCTAATAGCATCATATTTCCCCCTACCTCAATTAAATATTTTCCCAAATTGTCTGCTCCTATCCCACTCCAGTGCTATGGTAGAGGAGATAGAGTTGTGATCAATACCTCCAAAATACTCTCCCACTAAGAGATCTGACACCTGACCAGGTTCATTTCCCAATGCCAGATCAAGTATGGCCTCTCCTCTAGTTGGCTAATCTGGATATTGTGTCAGGAAACCTTCCTGAACACCCCTAACAAACTCCACCCCATCTAAAGACTTTCCTCTAAGGAGATGCTAGTCAATATTCGGAAAGTTAAAATCACCCATCACTACAACCCTATTATTATTGCACCATTCCAGAATCTGCCTCTCTATCTGCTCCTCGATGTCTCTGTTACTATTGTACATAAAAATCACCCAGAAGAGTTATTGCCTTCTTCCTGTTTCTGACTTCCAGCCACAATGACTCTGTAGACAATCCCTCCATGACTTCCTCCTTTTCTGCAGCCGTGATACTATCCCTGATTAGCAATGCCACTCCCCCACCTCTTTTACCTCCCTCTATGTTCTTTTTGAAACATCTAAAGCCTGGCACACTCAGCAACCATTCCTGCTCCTGAGACATCCAAGTCTCTATCATGGCCACAACATCATAGTTCCATGTATTGATCCACGTTCTAAGTGCATCCACCTTCCATTAAAATCAACACATTTCAAACCATCTGACTAAGTGCTTCTTTGCTCTATCTTCTGCCTTGGGTGAGTCACCTCTTACAACCACAACTTTCACCTTGACAGGAGTTTTTTTCCTGAATCTCGCTGGGCTGCCCCAATTTACTTCAATTTCATATTTCCAGTGTCTGCAATTTGTTTTGCTTTTTAGGTTCCATCATTGACCACTCACAATCAGGATGGAAGTCCTGAGGACAGAGTCGACATGTACTGACTTGTTCTCTGTCTATGACATAGTATAAAACACAAATAATCTATGAAATCCAACAAAATTATTTGCCTACCATGCTCAACCCAATTTATTCCATCAGCAGCAGCTGTCTGATCTCTGTGCATCCTGAAGATAAAATCAGTCACCCACACACAGTTATGAAATCAATCCTGGCACTAGATATTGACAACTTAAACACCCAGAGTCATGGCTCCTCACACAAGATGACGAGTAAAGGAATTCCAGAATATTAGATTAGATAATGAGAACACTCAGTCCTCTTTTATTGTCATATAGAAATGCATACATGCATCAAGAAATGATACAATGTTTCTCTGGAGTGATATCACAGAAAACAGGACAAACCAAAGACTAACACTGACAGTACCACATAATTATAACATATAGTTACAGCAGTGCAAAGCAATATCATAATTTGATGAAGAACAAACTATGAGCACGGTAAAAATAGTCTCAAAGGCCCCGAGTCCCCAATAGCAGGCGGCAAAAGGGAGAAACTCTCTCTGCCATAAACCTCCAGGCACCGTCAACTTGCCGATGCCTTGGAAGCAGCTGACCACAGCCAACACTGAGTCCGTCCGTCCGAAAACTTCGAGCCTCCGACCAGCCCCTCCGGTACAGCCTCCCGAGCGCCATCCTCTGCCGAGCGCCTTCGACCTAGCCCCAGCCGCTGAAACAAGCAAAGCCAAGGATTCGGGGCCCTCTGCTCCGGAGGTTCCGGTTACTACACAGTAGCTGCTGCAGCGAAGCGGGCATTTCAGAAGTTTTCCAGATGTTCCTCCGTACCCTCACGTCCGTCTCCATCAAATCAGACTTGTGCACGGTCCCCTACTTGACAGATTACAGATAATATTCACCGGAGAGACCGCGCGCACTGCTGTCGTACTGCCATCTTCTCCTCCCGGATTGAATGAAATCACTCAGTATACTTTGAAAACCCAATGTAGAAAATGGAAACTTAACCAAACACTACCAAATTAATCCATCTGAATAACCTGAAATCTAGGGAAGCACTTACAGTTCTGGCCATTCACCCTAACACCAAAATACCTTGGCTTCACTCTTGACCACACACTGTCTTATCAACAATATCTCTACAACATGGGAGTTAAGTCAAGACAAGAGTAAAGCTCATTCGCAAACAGTGAGTCTCACCCAGGACAGCAGAGACAATTTTATATCCTGGCCTACACAACTGTAAAATACAGTTGCATGCTACCTCAGTAGACATCCCTCACTAGGAAGCTGTGACAGTCATCTCTACAGCACTGAAGCCTACATCATCAAGAACCAACTAAGATGGAGCGGTCATGTTGTTCAGATGAAAGATGAACATCTACCAAAACAAATCTTCTACTCCCAGCTTAAAGAAGGCAAACGTAAAAAGGCGGACAACAGAAGAGATTCAAAGCCAACATGAAGAAATGTAACATCGACATCAACAATTGGGAAACCAATGCCAAGGACAGGAATCTCTTGCAAGCCATCAGCCGAGAAGGAACAGCAACTTTCGAAGCCAACAGATGTGAAGAATTAGAAGAAAAGAGAAGAAAATGGAAAGAGAGGCAACAACAACCAAAGCCCGATTTGCCAACTGGAACTACCTGTCCTGAATGCAGAAGAACTTTCAAAGCCAAGATTGGACTCATAAGCCACTTGAGAGCCCATAAGTAGATCAACAGTATGAAGACCGTTATCCTCGACCTCGAGGGATAGCCATGACGGTGACAATGACAGCACTGAACTCAAATAACTTTCTGTGCTATCATGAACTAAACCTCCTGATGCCCAGTGACAAAAACATTGTTCTTAGAAATCACCAATGGCTGACAGCCAAACAGGACTACCACAGAGAGAAGACTTTAAAAACACCACACACTGACTGAAGTCTGCACAGGCCAAACTCCAAAAACTAACAACTGGCTAACCTGTAAACATTGCCAATATTAAACATCATCCATTGCAATGAAATGTTGGGACTTGAGACTTTTCTTTACCGTGCCCATGGTCTGTTCTTTATCAAATTACGGTTTTGCTTTGCACTGTTGTAACTATATGTTACAATTATGTGGTTTTTGTCAGTTCTTTAGTCTTGGTCTGTCTTGTGTTTCTGTGATATCATTCTGGAGGAACATTGTATCATTTCTTAATGCATGCATTACTAAATGACAATAAACAGTATATGACTCACAGTTGAAGTGTCGCCTCACCTGGAACATCCGTTTATGGCCTGAATGGTAGTGAGGGAGGAAGTGTAGGAGTAAGTGTTACAGGATAAGTGCCAGGAGGGAGATCAGTGGGGAGGGACGAATGGACAAGGGGGCCACATAGAGAACAATCCCTGTGGAAAGCAGGAAGTGGGGGGTGGGGGAAGCTGCACTTGGTGGCGGGACCCCGTTGGAGATGGCAGAAGTTTCAGGGAATTATGTGCTAGATGCGGAGCCTGGTGGGTGGTAGGTGAGGACAAGAGGAACCCTATCCCTGGCGGGGTGGTGGGAGGATAGGGTGGGAGCAGACATACATGAAATGGAAGAGATGCAGTTGAGGGCAGTGTTGATGGTGGAGGAAGAGAAGCCCCTTTCTTTGAAGAAGGAGGACACCTCCTTCGATCTGGAATAAAAAGCCTCATCCTGAGAGCAGATGCGGTAGAAATGGAGGAATTGAGAGAAGAGGATGGCGTTTTTACAAGTAACAGGATGAAGGAGGTGTAGTCCAGTTAGCTGTGAGAGTCTCTGGGTCTGTAATAGACATCGGTGGATAAGCTGTTTCCGGAGAGAGAGACAGTGAGATCGAGAAAGGGGAGGGAGGTGTTGAAAATGGACCAGGTGAATTTGAGGGCAGGGTGGAAATTGGAGGCAAAGTGGATGAAGTCGATGAGTTCTGCATGGGTGCAGGAGGCAGCAACAGTGCAGTCATCGATGTAGCATTGGAAAAGTGCAGGACAGTCACCAGTGTAGGCTTGGAACATAGGCTGTTCCATGTAGCTCACAAACAGGCAGGCATAGCTGGGACCCATGTGAGTGCCCATGGCTATATCTCCTGTTTGATAGAAGTGGGAGGAGCCAAAGGAGAAATTATTTAGAGTGAGGACAAGTTCCACTATGCAGAGAAATCATTGAAAAGATCCAGAGCGTGTGAAGTGTCATGGACGTAGGTAGGAAGGGACTGAACTGGGGCGGGGGGGGGGAATAAAACAGAGTTGGAGTATGCAGATAATTCAGTGGGGCAGGAACAAGCTGAAACAATAGGTCTACCTAGACAAGCCAGGTGGTTGATCTTGGGTAGGAGGTAAAAACGGGAGGTGTCAGGTGTGAGAACTATGAGGTTGGTGGCGGTGGATGGATGATCCCCAGAGTTGATAAGGTTAGTGATGGTGTGGGAGACAATGGCCTGGTGTTCCTTAGTGCGGTCCTATTTGAAGGATAAGTAAGAGGATGTGTGTCTGAGAATTGTCGCTGGGCACCAGCAAGGTAGAAGTCAGTATGCCAGACTACTACAGCAGCCCCCTCATCTGTGGGTTTGATGGTGAGGTTAGGATTAGTACAGAGGGAGTGGAGAGCAGAGCGTTTGGAAGGAGTGAGGTTGGAATAGGAGAGAGGAGTGTTAAAGTCTAGACAATTAATGTCCCATTGGCAATTGGCAATGAAGCAGGCAGAAGATCAGGGTAGGATACCCAGGAAGAGGAGAAGGGTTGAGGGTTGAAGATGGGAGAAGGGGTCATTAGTGCGGGGTGGAGAGTCCTCGCCAACAAAATAGGCCTCGGAGTCAGAGACAGTGGAAGAAGAGCTCTGCATCACGACAGACACAGAGGTAGGCGCTGGGGGACAAAGGTGAAGCCCTTACAGAGGACAGAATGTTCTGCCTCAGAGAGGGGAGGTCAGAGGCGAAGGGCACGGAGGAGAGCTGAGATCAGAGGGGGGAATGGGGTTGGTAGTGTCTGAGGAGAAGGGAGGTTTGGGGTGTTCATGGATGGTGGGGTGAGAGGAAGATGGAGTCTCCGAGGACCCAAGAGCTGGTGGTGTGACCTGAGAGAGACGGGATTGTGGAATGGTGGTGGAGGAAGGGGAGACGTGGGTTCCAGCGGCAGTGCATCAAGACCCGGCCTGGAGGTGAAAGCTGGAGTCGGAGTTGGAGTTTGCGCAATCAGCACTTTGGACGTGCCGAGGTCATTGGAACCCGTAATGACCTTTACTTGTAATAGCTGTGCCACTGCGTTGTCTACTAGGTTTCTCGATGATAGAAGCAGCTCTGCTAATCTTGAGCAATTTGCTGTGTGGGAGCAATATGCAGCTTTAATGTTTTCTTAACAGCCCTTGTTCTGTAGAATTTTACATTGTACATGCTGTTGGTAATTGTGACAAAGTGGCTGTCTTGATGGCAGATGACAATGCGGTTGCCTGGGTGCCATCGTCTGGATTGTGAGTTCATCCTTGCTCGATCGTATTTGATATTTTGTGTAATACTGTTGGTACTGATGAGCAAACTGTTCTACAAAAGTTATCCCCAGAGGGATCCTATTACTCTTCATCTGCCCTGCTCCATATAATCTCATCACACCGACCCACTCACTGCTCTTCCTTCCAATGCTGGTGTTAAGTTCTTTCAGCAAGATAAATTTGTCATATCTAGACGTTGACTTAGATGAAGTTCAACTCCATATTTAAGTCGAATGGTTAGTGTGAGAGTCCTTGCTGCCACTTAGTTCAGGATGAAGAAAGAGTGGATCCTTCTCCCTTCCATTTAAAACATTCTTCTGCCTCTCCTTCCTCCCACAGCATTGAGCTCCATAGTCAAATCATTGATCAGTGAGGACAGGGCCAATGAACTTAACCTGTTCTTTAACAGATTTGACAGTGTGGCCCTTGTCCATCCCACACATGAGCCATCTGATGTCGGCCCCCAACCAACACATATTCCACCCTCTCCTCCTACCCCTCCTCACAGTCCCCCACCCTGCTCTCATGACTATACCCCTTCCCCACACGAAACCACCACGGTGGGCTTCACAGCTGAACAGGTGAGAAGACAGCTGAAACGTCTCAACCCAAGCAAGGCTGCAGGACCGGATGGTGTCACTACCAGAGTGCTCAAAGCCTGTGCCCCTCAGCTATGTGGAGTACTTTGCCATGTATCCAACCTGAGCCTGAGGCTCCGGAGGGTTCCTGTATTGTGGAAGACGTCCTGCCTCATCCCTGTGCCGAAGACGCCGCGCCCCAGCGGCCTCAATGACTACAGACCGGTGGCATTGACCTCCCACGTCATGAAGACCCAGGAGAGACTTGTTCTGGAGCTGCTCCAGCCTATGGTCAGGCCACAGTTAGATCCCCTCCAGTTCGCCTACCAGCCCCGACTAAGAGTTGAGGATGCCATCGTCTTCCTGCTGAACCATGTCTACACCCACTTGGACAAGCCAGCAAGCACTGTGAGGGTCATGTTTTTTGACTTTTCCAGTGCGTTCAACACCATCCGCCCTGCTCTGCTGGGGGAGAAGCTGACAGCAATGCAGGTGGATGCTTCCCTGGTATCGTGGATTCTTGATTACCTGACTGGCAGACCACAGTACGTGTGCTTGCAACACTGTGTGTCCGACAGAGTGATCAGCAGCACTGGGGCTCCACAGGGGACTACCTTGTCTCCCTTTCTCTTCACCATTTACACCTCGGACTTCAACTACTGCACAGAGTCTTGTCATCTTCAGAAGTTTTCGGATGACTCTGTCATAGTTGGATGCATCAGCAAGGGAGATGAGGCTGAGTACAGGGCTACGGTAGGAAACTTTGTCATGTGGTGTGAGCAGAATTATCTGCAGCTTAATGTGAAAAAGACTAAGGAGCTGGTGGTAGACCTGAGGAGAGCTAAGGTACCAGTGACCCCTGTTTCCATCCAGGGGTCAGTGTGAACATGGTGGAGGATTACAAATACCTGGGGATACCAATTGACAATAAACTGGACTGGTCAAAGAACACTGAGGCTGTCTACAAGAAGGGTCAGAGCCGTCTCTATTTCCTGAGGAGACTGAGGTCCTTTAACACCTGCCGGACGATGCTGAGGTTGTTCTACGAGTCTGTGGTGGCCAGTGCTATCATGTTTGCTGTTGTGTGCTGGGGCAGCAGGCTGAGGGTGGCAGACACCAACAGAATCAACAAACTCATTCGTAAGGCCAGTGATGTTGTGGGGATGGAACTGGACTCTCTCACGGTGGTGTCTGAAAAGAGGATGCTGTCTAAGTTGCATGCCTTCTTGGTCAATGTCTCCCATCCACTACATAATGTACTGGGTGGGCACAGGAGTACATTCAGCCAGAGACTCATTCCACCGAGATACAACACAGAGCGTCATAGGAAGTCATTCCTGCCTGTGTCCATCAAACTTTACAATTCCTCCCTTGGAGGGTCAGACATCCTGAGCCAACAGGCTGGTCCTGGACTTATTTCATAATTTACTGGCATAATTTACATAGTACTATTTAACTATTTATGGTTCTATTACTATTTATTATTTATGGAACAACTGTAACGAAAACCAATTTCCCCTCAGGATTAATACAGTATGACTATGACTATGACTATGACTATGATCTCAAATTCTCAATGTACTTCAGTGCTGTTGCAGTTCCCTCATCGAAACAAATGTTTATATACATCACTTGAATCTTTCAGATAATAAAGAGATTTCTATGAACTTCCAATCCCACTTTACCTTTGTTTTTGAAGCTTTAAGTTGATGTTGTTGTTGTCCATTTCAGCTTCTGAGCAGGAGATGGGCCTTTAAATGGCATCAATGCTGCTAGATTAAATAGTTGATTTAAGATTGGATTTTGTTTTGCGGGGTGGGGTCCGAATGTTATCCAGCAAGGGCTATGCTATTGTGAAACTGTGAAAGCAGTTGATAAAGACTCCTGCAGGGCAGTTTAGATTTGTGTTGATTGCAGTTCAATAAATCACGTGGAAAGGCTCAGAATTCCATGGAGTGTGACTCAGGTCCTCACTCCCAAATCCTTTTCCGTATCTACAAGTGACCCCATTAATAATGGCAGCACAAACAACTCAAGTGGTTTGGCAATATCCAGGACAAACCAATCACCATAAAGGACATTGCATTCTCTCTTCTTAAACAGTCACTCCCACCATCTCTGATGCTCTGTGCCTGTGCCTTCAACAAAATACACCACTCTCATAAGCCAAGGCTTCTTCCTCAGCACCAACCAAAAAATCCACAGGCTTAACTGCTCAGAGGCTGGTTAATGCAAGGGAACACTAAGATTTAAAAGCAACACTCACAACAAGCTGGAGAAACTCAGCAGGTCGGGCAGCATCCGTGGAAAAGATCAGTCGACGTTTTGGGCCAGAACCTTTCGTCAGGACTGACTAAGATTTAAGATTTAAAACTTCTTTTAACTCGCATACCATCCTGATTTGGAAATATGCTGCATCATTGTCGTTTTATCATCACTGATTCAAAATTGCTTTAAAGGTTTCAAAGATACACTTAATGTCAGAGAAATGTATACAATATACATCCTGAAATTCCTTTTCTACACAAACATCCACAAAAACAGAAGAGTGTCCCAAAGAATGAATGACAGTTAAATGTCAGAACTCCAAAGTCCCCCCATCTCCTCCCCACCCACACATAAGCAGCAGCAAAGTAACGACTCCCCCCACCAGCAAAAAGCCAACGATGCCCCCCACCGAGCACTCAAGAGTGCATCAAAGCATCAGTAAAGACACAGATCTGCAGTACCTCAAAGACTACTTGTTCACCCAGTAATTCAACATACCACAAGCTCTCTCTCTCCCCAATAAGGCATTATTCTGGAGCTATGCAATTATGCATAACTATCGTTTGTTCATTATGTGCCGTGTTGTATGATGTGGGCAATCATGATCTTTCCACAACCATGACTGTTCTTAGCAAATTTTTCTAGGAAAAGAGGTTTACCATCGCCTTCTTCTGGGCGGTGTCTTTACAAGATGGGTGACCCCAGTCATTATCAATACTCTTCAGAGATTGACTGCCTGTTGTCAGTGGTCGCATAACCAGAACTTGTGTTATCACCTGCTGCTCATACGACCATTCACCACCTGCTCCCATGGCTTCACATGATTGGGGGAGGGGGGTGGGGGGGCTACGCAGGGGCTACATTTTGCCCAAGAGTGACCTGCAGACCAGCGGAGGGAAGGTGCACCTTACACCTCCCTTGGTAGAGACATATTTTCACCCTGCCACCTGGTACATAACGATAAAACATTAAAAACCATAAAATAAAACATTAAAAAGAGACCAGTCTTTAGGAAATAAAATCTTTTCACAATTTAACTTCACCACAGTCCCTTGTCTTGATTATGTGCTATATAGTACTCTTAGAGGAAGCTATCAGGAAGGACTAGAGCACGAGGGGGTTGATGCAATCAGAGAGTGGAGGGACCCAAGTGAAAACGTTCCTGTACTTGTCCATCCTGAGCTTGGATCCGAGGTCAATTTTACAGATTGATCAGCATCTACAACCAGCTTGAGCTGGTATCAAGGGTCAGATTTAACCCACACGAAGAGTGAAGCCATGCTCTTTGGCAACTGGCCCGATTGATCCAGTGTCTCCTTTACCGTCAGATCTGATTACGTGAAGCTGCTGGGGATCTGATTCAGAGAACAATAATTAGCTGGAGCAGATTGGGAATGTAAAGCAGAAATTGGGACTGTGGGCAGGGTACTCCCAATCGACACTGGGAAGAGCCTGGTCTTCAGGTTTGTGGTGATCTCAAAGCTGCTGTCCTTGGCACAAATGTGGCCAACCCCTATTCTTCCAGTTTGGGAGTCACCCGAGCTGTCTTCAGTTTCATATGGAGACTTAAGATGGAGGTCACACTGCTCAGCAAACTGTTCAGACCATCTGACAATTGTTAGTCTGTCAGCACACTGAGATGTCCATGGAGGAATGCTGCTGACTGGCACATTCCAGATTGCAGGCGTACGTGCTGAGGGACACACTCACGCTTGGTGCAGCCACAAGTTCTCGGTGGGGAAGGACACAGTGTAGGGCTCTTCTCCTGAAGAGGAGGGGCCAAGTTGGGGGGTGGAGGGGAGAAGCCCCTCAAGTACTGAAATAAGATACCACCCCATGGGCAGTAGTGCTGTTGATTGATGTGTAGGAATGTCATAGAACACTACTGAACGCATCGACTTTTTATTCTTGAATTTTTTTTTATTATGAATAAAGTTTTATCTTGTTAATAAAAGTCATCGCGTGCGGACATCCTGATTCTATACTGTTGAATCTATGCAGGTGAAGACAACATTAACAGCTAGTCATTGAAAGTTTCAGGTTAAGATTAGGTATTCATCTCATATGTTCACACACAGTTAAAGGGTGATCCCTGGCATTTAATGCATAACTCAGGACAGAGCTGCAGGGTCATTGAATATTCTGGCTAGTGGTATATTCAGGTAGCCAACCCCAACACTGTAACATAGACACATGCACACAAAATGCTGGAAGAACTCCACAAGTCAGAAGATATCTGTAGAGGGTGAGGAAGAAGCAGTCAATGCTTTGGGCTGAGTAGGGTTTCAGCCTGAAATATCGACCACTTATTCCCTTCCATAGATGCTGCCTGACTTGCTGAGTTCTTCAAGTATTTATTTATTTATTTACTGAGCTACAGCCCTTCCAGCTCTTCAAGCCCAGCAATTCCCTGATTTCATCCTAGCCACAGGACAATTTACAATGACCAATTAACCTACCAATCGGTCGCTCTTCGGACTGTGGGAGGAAACCCGAGCACCAAGAGTGAGTCCACACGGTCATGGAGAGAACATACAGACTCCTTACAGGCAGCACCGGGAATTAAACCTGCGTCACCTATACTGCAAAGTGTCAGGTTAACCAGTAGGCTACTTTGTCCCCCCGTTGTGTGTGTGTTGCTTAAGATTACAGCATCTGCAGAATCTCTTGTATATATCAACAACTTCGGTATTTTTAGCATCTCTGGATTTTGTGCTAAGAAGCTTCAAAGTGCAAATTACAAAGTTTTTTTGTAGATTTATAATCAAAGTACATATATGTCACTATATGCAACCCTGAGATTCATTTTCTTGTGGGAATTCACAGCAAATAATAATTAACAATAGAATCAATGAATAAGCTCAAACAAACACAGACAAACAACCGTATGCAAAAGACAACAAATTATGCAAATATAAAAAACATTTCCCTCCAATACATCAATCTTGCCTTTAGGTCCTCTCTCTTGCTCTCCCGTGATTGAACGTTTGCTAACAAGATGTCAGGTAGAGGAAATTTTACAACTTAACATTCTGAAATCCTCCCCTCCTCTCTCTCTTCTGGCAATGACAATGGACACTGACTATCATCCTCTTATAGGTGCTATACCTTAATTCCTGAGAATCAAGTCCACTGAGTCCTTCAGGAAATCAGAAAGTAGTTAGGTGGTTTAGACGGTTCAAAAGTATGTTTCTTGTAGGAAAATTACAGATTGCAGCTTGCAGCAATAGTAGTTCAGAAGAAATATATCTAGATGTTTTGTGAGCTGCCCGCAAAACGTGCTTCAATTTTCTCCTACTTGGCAAAGATTTGTGGATTGATAGATTAATTGGTCACTTGTTGTAAGTTGCCCCTAATATGTAGATGATGAAGGAATGTGGGGGAAATTGATGGAAGTGTGGACTGAAAAATAAATAATGAGTTGTGTAAATGGTTAGTCAGTGGTCAGCACAGACTCAGTGGGTCAAAGAGCACATTCCTTTGTCGTATAACTCTAAAACAGTGTTATTGCTTATTACAAAGATAAATGAATACGAAAGAAGGGAGATAATGTTTCAGCTATACGGGGCTTTGATGAGGTCAGATTTGCAATACTGTGTGCAATAGGGTGTACTCGTTTAAGAAAAGATGTTAATATATTGGAAGCTGTTCAGAGAAAATTTACTGGACAAATGCCTGGAATTGAAAGGTTGTCTAATAAGGGGAGATTGGACAGACTAGTTCTGAATCCATTGAAGATTAGAAGAGTTTTCAGGGATTTGATTGAAACATACAAGATAAGAGTATTTTCTTTTATGAGATTTCAGGAATTTCTTTAAGGAGCAATTTAAACAGAGTCTTTGAATTTCTTTTAAGTAGAGGTATAAAGAGTCTCTATAAACAAGGAGGCAGGGCAAATGAATGGTTACCACAGGCAGACAAGAATACGGAGTTAAGATCATAATTTTGATCATTCATGATCCTTTTAAATGCCAAAGCATGGCCTATTGTTGTCCATCTGTTCCTAGTTCATTGAACTTTTGATAGGTCCTTAAGTTAGGCAGTGCAATTAGTTATAAAAATGCATACTTGGAAGCTCTATCTATATTACAGAGGATCTAAGGACCCATACTACCGTCATTCCCCAGAATGTAGATGAAGACATTAAGGAGAGGGACGTGGTTATTACAATGACATACAGTGCCACTCAAGTGAGAGCTGCAACATCAACAGCAAAATTAAAGTTCCCATGTTTACAAATTCCATCTACCTTTCTACGTGCAATGGAGCTCATCCTTGCTGAAGCAACAGTACTAGTTACAATATTATAAACACAAGAATTCTGCAGTTGCTGGAAATCCAGAGGAACACAGACAAAATGCTGAGGAAATCAGCAGATCAGGCAGCATCGTGATGAATGGTCATGATGAAGGTCTCGACAATAACATTAGCTATAATTCATAGAAACATAGAAACAGAAAACCTACAGCACAATACAGGCCCTTCAGCCCATAAAGCTGTGCCGAACATGTCCCTACCTTAGAACTACCTAGGCTTTACCCATAGCCCTCGATTTTTCTAAGCTCCATGTAGCCATCCAGGAGTCTCTTAAAAGACCCTATCATTAACAGCTCAACTACTGCCGCCAGCAGCCCATTCCCCGCGCTCACCACTCTCTGTGTAAAAAACTTTTGTACCTACTTCCAAGCACCTTAAAACTATGCCCTCTCATGTTAGCCATTTCAGCCCTGAGGAAAAGCCTCTGACTATCCACATGATCAATGCCTCTCATTATCTTGTATGCCTCTATCAGGACCACTTCTCATCCTCCGTTGCTCCAAGGAGAAAAGGCCGAGTTCACTCAACCTATTCTCATAAGGCATGCTTCCCAATCCAGGCAACATCCTTGTAAAGCTCCTCTGCACCCTTTCTATGGTTTCCACGTCCTTCCTGTAGTGAGGCAACCAGAATTGAGCACAGTATCCCAAGAGGGGTGTGACCAGGATCATATATATCTGCAACATTACCTCTTGGCTCTTAAACTCAATCCCACGATTGATGAAGGCCAAAGCACTGTATGTCTTCTTAACCACAAACACTGCCTGATCTGCTGAGTTCCTCCAGCACTTTGTATGTGTTACTCTAGTAACAGTATTATCTCTGTTCAAGCTAGATCTTCCTTCAGTTTCAGGAACACATGATGAAACATGTGCATGCAGCAAATCTTCAGCTGGTTCATTTGAAGACTGATGTATAATATGTAGCCTTGAAGCTTCAGTGTTAACTGTCATCAACAAAACCACAAATACAAATGGTCCAATGATTTGCCCCACAACCACTTATCTCACATGATATCATACACCAATACAGTACCACTCACTTACAAATAACTATCATAAACCCTCTTGTCATGAAGCACATTGAAGCTCTGCTTTAAAATTGTTCTGGTTTCACCAAATCCTTAAGTGTTCTGACACATCTGCCCAAGAGTAGGTGTTGGTCTTCTTGATGTGTATATGTAATACGAAACAGGCAGTTTGTCTCCTAGTTTCACGTCCTGCCATCTTTCTCATACCATTTTCACTGTCCAAATTATCTTTTCTACCATACTATCTGTGGCTGGATGATATGAAATTGTGTGAACGTGCTTGTCCCCATTCCTTCTGAGGGATATAGCTAAATTAGCCAGAATGACACCTCCACAGTCTGTCATGAGTAACTCTGGAAGCTCGTGAGTACCATTCTCTATTTTGAATTTGTAGCCTGCGATTTAGAAGTAGGTGGATGTAGGAACTCCTTCAGTCCACTTTGAGCACTCAAGTTCAGCACTGAGCCAGGACACAGCCACGGAGCTAGTTCAGAGGCTTTATTCTTGTGTTTCCTTGTTTAGTGGCTGCCTGTAAGAAGATGTATCTCAATGTTGTATATGGAATACATACTTTGATGCTAAATGTACTTTGAACTTTGTAATTTGACCATTACCATTAGCATAATTTGTTTGACTGGGTCATGGATTGGAAGGAGCTGCTGCCAGATTCTTGTGATGTCATCTACTCCAATGTTGTCTGTCTCGGATCACCAAATTCTGTTAACCTGTTTGATATGAGATAAGATAACCAAGGCAGATTAGTCCTGTTGCAGCAAAGTCTTTCTTCAACCATAATCCTTTTTTCTGAATCAAGAAAATATATCAACTAGATTCCCTTTACATTTCCGTTCTGTCTTTCTAGAGAGGATAATATCACGCAGGTGGCCTTTAACAGATGTTAGACTAGAGATAAACATACCCATGGATGTTTGGAAAATTCTTAAATGAGAGTCTGTTTTGAAAGTCCAAGGGTAGTGATAGTTGAGGATTCCTCTGAATCTTTGCAGGGCAGCACGGTAGTGTAGCGGTTGGTGCAATGCTGTACAAATCCAGTCATAAAATCAGGGTTCAATTCCCACTGGTGACTGTATGTTCTCCATGTGACCAGCTGGGTTTCCTCCAAGTGCTCTGGTTTCCTCCCACATTGCAAAGATGAATGGTTAGGGTTAGTAAGTTGTGGGTGTGTTTTGCTGATGCCGGAGAGTTGACTGCGGTTTGTTCAGTGCAATCCTTGCTGATTTGATTTGACACAAACAACACATTTCACTATATGTTTCAATGGACATGTGACAGATAAAACTGATCTTTAATCTTTCCTGGTCTTAAGTGATTTGCCAGTGAACATATGATTGCTCAACATAGAACTGCGAAGATACACAAACAAATGATTAGTCAGTGGTTCCTGTCTATTTTTGCCCTCTCTGTCGAACCTTTTCCCGTGCTCTAACATTGTCTTCTCTATAAAAACAATTGGTGCAGCCCAGTCAGCAAACCCAGCCTGTTCACTGACAAAAGCTTCCAGCAGCTCTTCTCCAGTCTCTTCCCTTGGACTATAAGGAAATAGTCATGCTTTGAGGAACTGAGATGTAGCATTCTTCTTCAGGTGAAACAAGACTTTCAAACCTTGAATGTTTCTATGGGTTGAACTGGGTGTAAATAGGCTGCAGGTGGTGAGTCGGGAACGAGTGGCAGGTGTCAACCTGGAGGTGTCAACAGAAGCAGGTATGTCAGGACAACCACCATCCCCCTGAAAGTCAGCCCCTGACAGCCCTGGGTCCAGTGGAACTCAGCATTGAGCGATGGATCTAAACTATAACCATATGGCACCAACACTTCTCCTCCACGTTGTACCTTTTCCATTTGACCAGGTACTGTACACGCCATTCAAAGCAACGTGAATCTGCGAACCATGTACACTGGATCACCTTCCGCCATACTGTGGTCTGAAGGTGCAGGCTCAGGTCCATAGACAATGAGCTTGAAGCAGAACTTGTGAAAGATAGGTGTGTTCCTAAAAGACGGTAGCAGCTGGAGATGATCGTCATCGTCATACTTTATTGATCCCGGGGGAAATTGGTTTTTGTTACAGTTGCACCATAAATAATAAATAGTAATAGAACTGTAAATAGTTAAATAGTAATATGTAAAGTATGCCAGTAAATTATGAAATAAGTCCAGGACCAGCCTATTGACTCAGGGTGTCTGACCCTCCAGTGGAGGAGTTGTAAAGTTTGATGGCCACAGGCAGGAATGACTTCCTATGACGCTCAGTGCTGCATCTCGGTGGAATGAGTCTCTGGCTGAATGTACTCCTGTGCCCACCCGGTACATTATGTAGTGGATGGGAGACATTGACCAAGATGGCATGCAACTTAGACAGCATCCTCTTTTCAGACACCACCGTGAGAGAGTCCAGTTCCATCCCCACAACATCACTGGATAAGTGACTGGGTTGATGCAATGGGTAATCTTGAAGGGACCAATGAACCAGTGCGAGAGCTTGCAGAAGTTGGCACGGGGAAGTTGCTAGCATGGATTAGCAATTGGCTGATTGATAGGAGGCAAAGATTGGGAATAAAGAGAGCCTTTTCTGGTTGGCTGCCAGTAATTAGTAGTGTTCCACAGGGGTTTGTGTTGGGACCACTTCTTTTTACGTTATATGTCAATGATTTGGATGACGGAATTGATGGTTTTGTCGCAAAGTTTGCAGATGATATGAAGATAGGTGGAGGCTCAGGTAGTTTTGAGGAAGTAAAGATGATATAGAAGGACTTAGATTAGGAGAATAGACAAAGAAATCGCAGATGGAATACAATATCAGGAAGTGTACGGTCTTTCACTTTGGTAGAAGAAATAAATGGGTGGACTATTTTCTAAATGTAGAGAAAATTCCAAAATCTGAGGTGCAAAGGGACTTGGGAGGCCTTGTGCAGGATTCTCTAAAAAACTAACTTGCATGTTGAATCTGTGGTGAGGAAGACAAATGCGATGTTTGCATTAATTTCAAGAGGACTAGAATACAAAAGCAAGGATGTGATATAGAGGCTTTATAAAGCAGTAGTGAAGACTCACTTAGAATAGTGTGAGCAGTTTTGGGCCCCTGATCTTAGAAAGGACATGCTAACATTGGAGAGAGTTCAAAGGGGATTCACAAAGTGGTGAATCTGTTGATTTATTTGCCATAGGCAGCTGTGGGGGCCAAGTCTTTATGTATATTTAAGGCAGAGGTTGAAGGGATATGGGGAGAAGGCAGGAAATTAGAGCTGAGAGGAATAATGCATCAGCCATGATGAAATAGCAGAGCAGACTCGATGGGCCAAATGGCCTAATTCTGCTCCTATATCTTATGGTCTAATGGTCTTATCAGTAGTAAGATGGTGCTGAACAATGGCAATATTTTATGTGCAGTTCCAAAGGGAATCATCAGATATTCCCATTTGAGCCAGTCACAGTAACAGATACTTTAGTAGGTGACATTGTTTCAAAACATTTTAAAATATCTATCAGTCCTCAAATCAGCACATACTAGGCTGCAGACACCCAGGTAACATGCTGTTTCCATTTAAGAAAGTATGGGGGTTAGGCTGGACTGAAGCCCTGGCCCCCTACCATCCTTTGAGCTAGAGTAGTCTATGGAAAATAAAACTGAAAACCTCAGAAAACGACTGCAGTACCAGAGGGACTATCCCCCTCATAATTTTAAATACCTCTATCAAGTCCCCCCTCAACCTTCTACGCTCCAAAGAATAAAGACCTAACTTGTTCAACCTTTCTCTGTAACTTAGGAGATGAAACCCAGGCAACATTTTAGTAAACCTCCTCTGTACTCCCTCAATTTTATTGACATCTTTCCTATAATTCGGTGACCAGAACTGTACACGATACTCCAAAATTGGCCTTACCAATGCCTTATACAATTTCAACATTACATCCCAACTCCTATACTCAATGCTCTGATTAATAAAGGCCAGCATACCAAAAGCTTTCTTCACCACCCTATCCACATGAGATTCCACCTTCAGGGAACTATGCACCATTATTCCTAGATCCCTCTGTTCTCCTGCATTCTTCAATGCCCTACCATTTAGCCGTATGTCCTATTTTGATTAGTCTTACCAAAATGTAGCACCTCACATTTTTCACCATGCCAGCCTATGCCAACACTTTGGCAAATCCCATCACCTGGCTGTACTTCTCCTGTATAACAGGCAGAGACTGAGGACTGCAGCACCAGTGGTGAGGACCATGAAGGTATGATTAAGGGAGGCAGAGGGACACTTATAGATCTGCTTTGAATTGGTGGACTAGACAATATTCATTTCAAATCTGAATGAATATGCTACAGTTGTCATCAACTTCCTCAAGACCTCTGAGGATAAATGTGTGCCTTTGAGAACATACTGGACATTTTCAAATGAAAAGTGATGATGAATGAAGAGATTTGTGGTCTGCTGAGAACTAGATCTGTGACATGCAAGACTGCTGATCCAGTCCAGCTATGAACTACGAAAGCCTATCTTAAGAACAAAAAAAAGCAACTTTGAATGAAGTTGGAGACAAAATTGGATGCACATCAACTCTGGACAGATTTTCGGGCCATTACATCCAACAAGGCGAAACATAATGTCATAAATCGTTGTGACACATCACTGCGTGATGAGCTCAATGTCTGATATGCTGCTCTGAAAGGGAGAATAAATCTACACAAACCAGAGAAGACCTGCAGATGCTGGAAATCAAAGAATAAAACGGCACCGGTGTAAATCCCTGCAGTCTCTGTGATCTCTGTCTTAGAGGCTAGCACCAGAACACCTTTCAAGAGGGTGAACCCTCAAAAGATGTCAGGCCCCGATGGTGTACCTGGCAAGACACCGTAAACCTGTTCCAACCAACTGGCTGGAGTGTTCAAAGACATCTTCAGCTGCTCACTGCTGCAGTCAGAGGTTCCCGTCTGCTTCCAAAGAGCATCAGAAAGAGCAGGTGAGCTGCACCAATGACAATACTCCAGTAGCACTCGCAACTACTGTAATGAAGCGCTTTGAGATTTTGGGCCTGGCTAAAATTAGTCCCTGCCTGAGCAAGGCACTGAACCCACTGCAATTTGCTTACCGCCACAATGTGTCTACTATGGATGCAATCTCGCTGTCTCTCCACAATGGGTCTACTATGGATGCGATCTCGCTGTCTCTCCACACTGTGCCTACAGTGAATGCAATCTCGCTGTCTCTCCAAACTGGGCCTACAGTGGATGCGATCTCACTGGCTCCCCGCACTGGGTCTACGGTGGATGCGATCTCCCTGGCTCCCCGCACTGGGCCTAGAGTGGATGCGATCTCGCTGGCTCCCCGCACTGGGTCTACGGTGGATGCGATCTCCCTGGCTCCCCGCACTGGGCCTAGAGTGGATGCGATCTCGCTGGCTCCCCGCACTGGGTCTACGGTGGATGCGATCTCCCTGGCTCCCCGCACTGGGCCTAGAGTGGATGCGATCTCGCTGGCTCCCGGCACTGGGTCTACGGTGGATGCGATCTCCCTGGCTCCCCGCACTGGGCCTAGAGTGGATGCGATCTCGCTGGCTCCCCGCACTGGGTCTACGGTGGATGCGATCTCCCTGGCTCCCCGCACTGGGCCTAGAGTGGATGCGATCTCGCTGGCTCCCCGCACTGGGTCTACGGTGGATGCGATCTCGCTGGCTCCCCGCACTGGGCCTTCAGTGGATGCGATCTCGCTGGCTCCCCGCACTGGGTCTACAGTGGATGCGATCTCGCTGGCTCCCCGCACTGGGCCTTCAGTGGATGCGATCTCGCTGGCTCCCCGCACTGGGTCTACAGTGGATGCGATCTCGCTGGCTCCCCGCACTGGGCCTTCAGTGGATGCGATCTCGCTGGCTCCCCGCACTGGGTCTACAGTGGATGCGATCTCGCTGGCTCCCCGCACTGGGCCTTCAGTGGATGCGATCTCGCTGGCTCCCCGCACTGGGTCTACAGTGGATGCGATCTCGCTGGCTCCCCGCACTGGGCCTTCAGTGGATGCGATCTCGCTGGCTCCCCGCACTGGGTCTACAGTGGGTGCGATCTCGCTGGCTCCCCGCACTGGGCCTACAGTGGATGCGATCTCGCTGGCTCCCCGCACTGGGTCTACAGTGGGTGCGATCTCGCTGGCTCCCCGCACTGGGCCTACAGTGGATGCGATCTCGCTGGCTCCCCGCACTGGGTCTACAGTGGATGCGATCTCGCTGGCTCCCCGCACTGGGCCTACAGTGGATGCGATCCCGCTGGCTCCCCGCACTGGGTCTACAGTGGATGCGATCTCGCTGTCTCCCCGCACTGTGCCTACAGTGGATGCGATCCCGCTGGCTCCCCGCACTGGGTCTACAGTGGATGCGATCTCACTGGCGCTTCCCCCCCCCCCGCACTGTGCCTACAGTGGATGCGATCCCACTGTCTCTCCAAACTGGGCCTACAGTGGATGCGATCTCACTGGCTCCCCGCACTGGGTCTACGGTGGATGCGATCTCCCTGGCTCCCCGCACTGGGCCTAGAGTGGATGCGATCTCGCTGGCTCCCCGCACTGGGTCTACGGTGGATGCGATCTCCCTGGCTCCCCGCACTGGGCCTAGAGTGGATGCGATCTCGCTGGCTCCCCGCACTGGGTCTACGGTGGATGCGATCTCCCTGGCTCCCCGCACTGGGCCTAGAGTGGATGCGATCTCGCTGGCTCCCCGCACTGGGTCTACGGTGGATGCGATCTCCCTGGCTCCCCGCACTGGGCCTAGAGTGGATGCGATCTCGCTGGCTCCCCGCACTGGGTCTACGGTGGATGCGATCTCCCTGGCTCCCCGCACTGGGCCTTCAGTGGATGCGATCTCGCTGGCTCCCCGCACTGGGCCTTCAGTGGATGCGATCTCGCTGGCTCCCCGCACTGGGTCTACAGTGGATGCGATCTCGCTGGCTCCCCGCACTGGGCCTTCAGTGGATGCGATCTCGCTGGCTCCCCGCACTGGGTCTACAGTGGATGCGATCTCGCTGGCTCCCCGCACTGGGCCTTCAGTGGATGCGATCTCGCTGGCTCCCCGCACTGGGTCTACAGTGGATGCGATCTCGCTGGCTCCCCGCACTGGGCCTTCAGTGGATGCGATCTCGCTGGCTCCCCGCACTGGGTCTACAGTGGATGCGATCTCGCTGGCTCCCCGCACTGGGCCTTCAGTGGATGCGATCTCGCTGGCTCCCCGCACTGGGCCTTCAGTGGATGCGATCTCGCTGGCTCCCCGCACTGGGTCTACAGTGGGTGCGATCTCGCTGGCTCCCCGCACTGGGCCTTCAGTGGATGCGATCTCGCTGGCTCCCCGCACTGGGTCTACAGTGGGTGCGATCTCGCTGGCTCCCCGCACTGGGCCTTCAGTGGATGCGATCTCGCTGGCTCCCCGCACTGGGTCTACAGTGGGTGCGATCTCGCTGGCTCCCCGCACTGGGCCTTCAGTGGATGCGATCTCGCTGGCTCCCCGCACTGGGTCTACAGTGGGTGCGATCTCGCTGGCTCCCCGCACTGGGCCTACAGTGGATGCGATCTCGCTGGCTCCCCGCACTGGGTCTACAGTGGGTGCGATCTCGCTGGCTCCCCGCACTGGGCCTACAGTGGATGCGATCTCGCTGGCTCCCCGCACTGGGTCTACAGTGGATGCGATCTCGCTGGCTCCCCGCACTGGGCCTACAGTGGATGCGATCCCGCTGGCTCCCCGCACTGGGTCTACAGTGGATGCGATCTCGCTGTCTCCCCGCACTGTGCCTACAGTGGATGCGATCCCGCTGGCTCCCCGCACTGGGTCTACAGTGGATGCCATCTCGCTGGCTCCCCGCACTGGGCCTTCAGTGGATGCGATCTCGCTGGCTCCACGCACTGGGTCTACAGTGGATGCGATCTCGCTGGCTCCCCGCACTGGGCCTTCAGTGGATGCGATCTCGCTGGCTCCCCGCACTGGGTCTACAGTGGATGCGATCTCGCTGGCTCCCCGCACTGGGCCTTCAGTGGATGCGATCTCGCTGGCTCCCCGCACTGGGTCTACAGTGGATGCGATCTCGCTGGCTCCCCGCACTGGGTCTACAGTGGATGCGATCTCGCTGGCTCCCCGCACTGGGTCTACAGTGGATGCGATCTCGCTGGCTCCCCGCACTGGGCCTTCAGTGGATGCGATCTCGCTGTCTCCCCGCACTGGGTCTACAGTGGATGCGATCTCGCTGGCTCCCCGCACTGGGCCTTCAGTGGATGCGATCTCGCTGGCTCCCCGCACTGGGTCTACAGTGGGTGCGATCTCGCTGGCTCCCCGCACTGGGCCTTCAGTGGATGCGATCTCGCTGGCTCCCCGCACTGGGTCTACAGTGGGTGCGATCTCGCTGGCTCCCCGCACTGGGCCTACAGTGGATGCGATCTCGCTGGCTCCCCGCACTGGGTCTACAGTGGATGCGATCTCGCTGGCTCCCCGCACTGGGCCTACAGTGGATGCGATCTCGCTGGCTCCCCGCACTGGGTCTACAGTGGATGCGATCTCGCTGGCTCCCCGCACTGGGCCTACAGTGGATGCGATCCCGCTGGCTCCCCGCACTGGGTCTACAGTGGATGCGATCTCGCTGTCTCCCCGCACTGTGCCTACAGTGGATGCGATCCCGCTGGCTCCCCGCACTGGGTCTACAGTGGATGCGATCTCGCTGGGCCACACACCCCCCGCACTGGGTCTACAGTGGATGTGATCTCACTGGCTCCCCGCACTGGGCCTACAGAGGATGCGATCTCGCTGCCCCCCCCCCCCCCCCCCCCGCACTGGGTCTACAGTGAATGCGATCTTGCTGGGCCCCTGCACTGGGTCTACAGTGGATGCGATCTCACTGGCTCCCCGCACTGGGCCTACAGAGGATGCGATCTCGCTGGTCCCCCCCCCCCCCCGCACTGGGTCTACAATGGATGCGATCTCACTGGCTCCCCGCACTGGGCCTACAGAGGATGCGATCTCGCTGGATCCCCCCCCCCCCGCACTGGGTCTACAGTGGATGCGATCTCGCTGCCCCCCCCCCCGCACTGGGTCTACAGTGGATGCGATCTCACTGGCTCCCCGCACTGGGCCTACAGAGGATGCGATCTCGCTCCTCCCCCCCCCGCACTGCGTCTACAGTGGATGCGATCTCACTGCCCCCCCCCCCGCACTGTTCCTACAGTGGATGCGATCTCGCTGTCTCTCCGCACTGGGCCTACAGAGGATGCGATCTCACTGGCCCCCCGCACTGTGCCTACAGTGGATGCGATCCCGCTGTCTCCCCGCACTGGGTCTACAGTGGATGCGATCTCACTGGCCCCCCCCCCCGCACTGTGCCTACAGTGGATGCGATCTCGCTGTCTCTCCGCACTGGGCCTACAGAGGATGCGATCTCACTGGCCCCCCCCCCGCACTGTGCCTACAGTGGATGCGATCTCGCTGTCTCTCCGCACTGGGCCTACAGAGGATGCGATCTCACTGGCCCCCCGCACTGTGCCTACAGTGGATGCGATCTCGCTGTCTCTCCGCACTGGGCCTACAGAGGATGCGATCTCACTGGCCCCCCGCACTGTGCCTACAGTGGATGCGATCTCGCTGTCTCTCCGCACTGGGCCTACAGAGGATGCTATCTCACTGCCCCCCCCCCCGCACTGGGTCTACAGTGGATGCGATCTCGCTGTCTCTCCGCACTGGGCCTACAGAGGATGCGATCTCACTGGCTCCCCGCACTGGGCCTACAGTGGATGCGATCTCACTGGCTCTCCCCCCCCCCCCGCACTGGGCCTACAGTGGATGCGATCTCGCTGGCTCCCCGCACTGGGCCTACAGTGGATGTGATCTCACTGGCCCATCCCCCCCCCCCCGCACTGGGCCTACAGTGGATGCGATCTCGCTGGCTCCCCGCACTGGGCCTACAGTGGATGCGATCTCACTGGCTCCCCACCACCCCCCCCCCCGTACTGGGCCTACAGTGGATGCGATCTCGCTGGCTCCCCGCACTGGGCCTACAGTGGATGCGATCTCACTGGCTCTCCCCCCCCCCCCGCACTGGGCCTACAGTGGATGCGATCTCGCTGGCTCCCCGCGCTGGGCCTACAGTGGATGCGATCTCACTGGCACCCCCCCCCCCACCCGCACCGGGCCTACAGTGGATGCGATCTCGCTGGCTCCCCGCGCTGGGCCTACAGTGGATGCGATCTCACTGGCTCCCCCCCCCCCCCCGCACTGGGCCTACAGTGGATGCGATCTCGCTGGCTCCCCGCGCTGGGCCTACAGTGGATGCGAACTCACTGGCTCCCCCCGCACTGGGCCTACAGTGGATGCGATATTGCTGTCTCTCCGCGCTGGGCCTACAGAGGATGCGATCTCACTGGCCCCCCCGCACTGTGCCTACAGTGGATGCGATCTCGCTGTCTCTCCGCGCTGGGCCTACAGAGGATGCGATCTCACTGGCCCACCCCCCCCCCCCACTGTGCCTACAGTGGATGCGATCTCGCTGTCTCTCCGCGCTGGGCTTACAGAGGATGCGATCTCACAGGCCCCCGCACTGTGCCTACAGTGGATGCGATCTCGCTGTCTCTCCGCGCTGGGCCTACAGAGGATGCGATCTCACTGGCCCCCCGCACTGGGTCTACAGTGGATGCGATCTCGCTGGCTCCCCGCACTGGGCCTACAGAGGATGCAATCTCACCGCCCCCCCCCCCGCACTGGGTCTACAGTGGATGCGATCTCACTGGCTCCCCGCACTGGGCCTACAGAGGATGCGATCTCGCTGGGCCACCCCCCCCGCACTGGGTCTACAGTGGATGTGATCTCACTGGCTCCCCGCACTGGGCCTACAGAGGATGCGATCTCGCTGCCCCCACCCCCCCCCCGCACTGGGTCTACAGTGGATGCGATCTTGCTGGGCCCCTGCACTGGGTCTACAGTGGATGCGATCTCACTGGCTCCCTGCACTGGGCCTACAGAGGATGCGATCTCGCTGGTCCCCCCCCCCCCGCACTGGGTCTACAATGGATGCGATCTCACTGGCTCCCCGCACTGGGCCTACAGAGGATGCGATCTCGCTGGACCCCCCCCCCCCCGCACTGGGTCTACAGTGGATGCGATCTCGCTGGGCCCCCCCCCCCGCACTGGGTCTACAGTGGATGCGATCTCACTGGCTCCCCGCACTGGGCCTACAGAGGATGCGATCTCGCTCCCCCCCCCGCACTGCGTCTACAGTGGATGCGATCTCACTGGCCCCCCCCCCCCCGCACTGTTCCTACAGTGGATGCGATCTCGCTGTCTCTCCGCACTGGGCCTACAGAGGATGCGATCTCACTGGCCCCCCGCACTGTGCCTACAGTGGATGCGATCTCGCTGTCTCTCCGCACTGGGCCTACAGAGGATGCGATCTCACTGGCCCCCCCCCCCCCGCACTGTGCCTACAGTGGATGCGATCTCGCTGTCTCTCCGCACTGGGCCTACAGAGGATGCGATCTCACTGCCCCCCCCCCCGCACTGAGTCTACAGTGGATGCGATCTCACTGGCTCCCCGCACTGGGCCTACAGAGGATGCGATCTCGCTGGCCCCCCGCACTGGGTCTACAGTGGATGCGATCTCACTGGCTCCCCGCACTGGGCCTACAGAGGCTGCGATCTCGCTGCCCCCCCCCCGCACTGGGTCTACAGTGGATGCGATCTCACTGGCTCCCCGCACTGGGCCTACAGAGGATGCGATCTCGCTCCCCCCCCCCCGCACTGGGTCTACAGTGGATGCGATCTCACTGGCTCCCCGCACTGGGCCTACAGAGGATGCGATCTCGCTGGGCCCCCGCACTGGGTCTACAGTGGATGCGATCTCACTGGCTCCCCGCACTGGGCCTACAGAGGATGCGATCTCGCTGGGCCCCCGCACTGGGTCTACAGTGGATGCGATCTCACTGGCTCCCCGCACTGGGCCTACAGAGGATGCGATCTCGCTGGCCCCCCGCACTGGGTCTACAGTGGATGCGATCTCACTGGCTCCCCGCACTGGGCCTACAGAGGATGCGATCTCGCTGGCCCCCCGCACTGGGTCTACAGTGGATGCAATCTCGCTGGCTCCCCGCACTGGGCCTACAGAGGATGCGATCTCGCTGCCCCCCCCCCCCCGCACTGGGTCTACAGTGGATGCGATCTCGCTGGCCCCCCGCACTGGGTCTACAGTGGATGCGATCTCACTGGCTCCCCGCACTGGGCCTACAGAGGATGCGATCTCGCTGGCCCCCCGCACTGCGTCTACAGTGGATGCGATTTCACTGGCTCCCCGCACTGGGCCTACAGAGGATGCGATCCCGCTGGCTCCCCGCACTGGGTCTACAGTGGATGCGATCTCACTGGCTCCCCGCACTGGGCCTACAGAGGATGCGATCTCGCTGGCTCCCCACAATGGGTCTACAGTGGATGCGATCTCACTGGCTCCCCACACTGGGCCTACAGTGGATGCGATCCCGCTGTCTCTCCACAATGGGTCTACAGTGGATGCGATCTCACTGGCTCCCCACACTGTGTCTACAGTGGATGCGATTTCGCTGTCTCCCCACACTGGGTCTACAGTGGATGTGATCTCACTGTCTCCCCACACTGGGTCTACAGTGGATGCGATCTCGATGTCTCCCCAGAATGGGTCTACAGTGGATGCGGTCTCACTGGCTCCCCATACTGGGTCTACAGTGGATGCGATCTCGCTGTCTCCCCACACTGGGTCTACAGGGAATGCGATCTCACTGTCTCCCCACAATGGGTCTACAATGGATGTGATCTCACTGGCTTTCCACAATGGGTCTACAGTGGATGCGATCTCACTGTCTCCCCACACTGTGTCTACGGTGGATGCAATCTCACTGTCACTCCACAATGGGTCTACTATGGATGCGATCTCACTGGCTTCCCACAATGGGTCTACAGTGGATGCGATCTCACTGGCTCCCCACTCAGTCTTGGATCAACTGAATGACAGCAATACCCACATCAGGCTGCCATTTATTGATTACAGCAGCATTGATCACTGTCATCCCCTCAATACTAATCAACAACCTTCAACATTTTGCCATCTGTACCTTCCTCTGATAAGCGATGCCAATACACAGGATCAGAAAAGCTGCAGAGGATTTTAAATTCAGCCAGCTTCATCACCAAAACTAGCCTTCTCACCAGCGAGGATATCTTCAAAAGGCAATGCATCAAGAATTTTTGACTACCTCATCAAGTGTACACAGAGAATGCGAATCAGTAATAACATTTCCTTCTTGATGACAATCAACAGAGGTGCATGCTTCACCCACTGATCTGCTCCTCTACTCTCAAGTTGGCATGTGGCCAAATGGTTAAGACATTGGACTAGTGATCTGAAGGTCACAAGTTCGAGCCTCAGCCGAGGCAGAACACCTTTCAAGAGGGTGAACCCTCACAAGGCACTTAACCACACATTGCTCCTGCAGGTTTATAGCCCAGCAGTGATGGTTGGTTGGACAAGACAAGACAAGCAGCATCTATAAATTTGCCAATGACACAGTTGTTTGCAGAACCTCAGGTGGTAACGAGGAGACGTACAGCAGTGAGATAAACACAGCAGCTCCCATCCAGGGGTCAGCAGTAGAAAGGGAGAGCAGACTGGGTGTCAACATCTCTGAAGATCTATCCTGGGCCTAACATATTGATGCAATTATGAAGAAGGCAAGCCAGCAGCTATATACTATTAGGAGTTTGAGAAAATTTGGTGTTGTAGGGACTCCTTAATTTCATTAGACAGAATGCAACCAGACTGTTAGGGGTTAAGTTCACCGTGTATGCTACATGTTATGTTGTATGTTTTACGTACCCTGTAACTGGGTTGCCAAACCAGCAGAATTGGACCACTCAGTTGGAGTCTGGATTACTGGAACTAAGAAAGTTTTATTAAAGAAATAAGCAACACAGTACTCTAATAGTAAGGATATAAATGCAACAGGTTAGCAATGAATAAACACACATGTACACAGAACTAGGATAATAGGATCAATCAAGCTCTATCGTCGTCTAGGGGTAAATGACCAGTTTCAAAGTGACAGAGTTCAGTTTAGTTCAGTTCGCAGTAATCGCCGTCGCTGTGGGAGAGAGAGAGAGAGCGAATGAATATTCAAATCGGATTCCAAACAGACCTTCGATATTCCTCACAGTCAGCTTTCAGGCGAGCCCTTTGTAATGTCTTCTGAGGTCACCGACTGTGACCCCTCCGTTTCAGATACGATCATTCCTCTGCAGTGAACCTGGCACCCAGGCAAGGGCGGACACACACCAGGTTCCCGCCAATCGTACCTTTCCACCCTGTGCGTCTATGGCTTGGTCCCGCGACCGGCCCTCCAAAACTCCCACTGACTTGTGGGAGGCACACCGCTTCCAGGGTCTCGTTACCTCGTGGTGTCATGTGTGTTACCTTAGTGAAGTCCCTTTTTATCCCCCTGCTGGGGTATCGCCTGTCCATCACACTTCAAACAGTTCAGGGTTCAAACAGGAGCCGATCTTGACAGTTCTCAGACCGGTGTCTCCTTCCGTTAAACTCTCTCGTCTCCTCATTAACATTTCCAAATGCTGCTCCATTGTCTTCCTTATCTCTCTTTCTCCTGAAGACAGGTGGCAGATCAACTGCTGATCCCACTGGTGCCAGCACAGGACAGTTAACATCTTAGTCTATGTGTACTTTTTGTAACCCTCTTTCGTCACATATGTTATACATTTTGGGGGCAAGTGTTTTTCTTATATATATATATAAGAAAAGTGATTTCGCTCATTTTACAATCATGACTGTTAACGCTGTTGCTCTTAAGCTCCCTGAATTCTGGCAGGGACATGTCGCCATTTGTTTCACTCAGGCAGAGGCCCAGTTCACAGTGCGGGGACTCTCACAAGTCAACATGAGATATCATTACATCGTCGTGGCATTAGACAGCACTACGGCGACCAGGATGATGAGCACCCAAAAGGACCCCCCCGGAATTTGGCAGGTACGAGACTCTTAAGCAAATCCTTTTAGAGACTTTTGAACTTCCTGAGTCTAAGCCTGCCTGTCAGCTCCTTAGTCCACTCCACGGCTTAGGCAACTCTAAGCTCTCAGAGTTGATGGACCGTATGTTGTCCCCCTTGACAGACATCAGCCGTCTTTCACCTTCAGAGAGCTTTTCCTGCAACAACTACCAGGCAAGGTGGTGTCGGCTCTGGCTGGCTCTCCCCTCAAAGACGTCCGAGCTCTACTGAGAGAGGCTGACAAGGTGCTTTCTGTCACTGAGAGAGACTGTGCGACCATGCGCCTGGAGGTCTTCACTGCCTCGGCACCACCGGAACATGAGACAATCGCCACGGCTCAACGACGGTCTCCTACCCTGTGTTTCTACCACACGAAGATTAGGCTGAGAGCTAAGAAATGTTGCCCATGCTGCGGATTCCAGGAATTGGGAAAATGGAACGGCCGGCGCCTGTTAGCTGCTATGGGCATTGGCAGGTCAGGCACTTTGCAGTCCATTACAGACTCTGTTTCTGGGTGCCGTTTCCTCTGTGACACAAGTGTTCATGTGAGCATCCTGCCAAAGTCTAAATTGGACATACGATCTGAGGAATATGAACCATCTCTCGAGGCTGTGAATGGTGGTACCATCTGGACTTCTGGTAAGCGTGAGGTGGCGTTGTGCTTTGGCGGGCAGAATTTCTGCCGAAATTTTGTGTTGGAGGTGGTGCCTACACCCCTGCTGGACGCCAACTCCCTCTGTGCCAACAGCCTACTTGTTGATGTCCAGAAACGACGCCTCGTCAACACAGAGACTTTCGACTCCCTCTCTGGTACATTCAGCACCACTGGAACTTCAAAGTTGTCCAGCTCCCTTTCCGCTTCCGACAACTTCCTCCAGTGCCTCACTGAGTTCCCGTATCTGACCTGACCAAGCCCACCTACTCTTCCTCCACCGTTAAACATGGGGTGGAGCACCATATCCTCACCATCGGCCCACCCATTCATGTCCAGGCCAGGTGTCTCAACGCAGAGAAGCTTGCTGCCACCAAGGCAAAGTTTGATGCCATGGAGCACCTGGGCATCATCAGGCAGTTCCGCGGTCCATGGGCTTCCCCTCTCCACATCATACGAAAACCGGGGGGGGCGGGTAGTGTCCATGTGGTGATTCCCGCCACCTCACCGACGCCACAACCCCCGACCAATACCCAATCCTGCACATCCAGGATTTCTCTGTGTGATGCGTCAACAGGGTGACCCGAGCCGTTAGTGCCAGCGAGCTGGCGGCAGCGCGTTTTCGATGCGGTCCACGGGCTTTCTCACCCGAGCTGGAAGGCATCGCAGGAACTGGTGACAGAAGAGTTTGTGTGGCACAGGCTTATAAAGGATGTCAGGGACTTGTTTGTCGTGGCAACATGTGAAGGTGCAACGAGATGCCAAGGCTCCTTTGGCTCCTTTCGCAGTTCCTGGGCAGTGCTTTGACCACGTGAATGTGGATTTGGTTGGCCCGTTGTCCCCGTGCCGTGGGTACTCACCTCCTCACCATTGTTGATAGGATCACACGCTGGCCAGAAGCTGTTGTCGTGGAGCTGGCGCGATCGTTTGTTGGCTCGTGGATCGCTTAGCTCGGTGTCCCATCGGATATCTCTTCAGACCGAGGGACACAACTTACATCTGAGCTTTGGTGTGCGATTGCCCGTGATCTGGGGTCAAACTGCACTGGACACAGCTTATCACCCTCAGGCCAACGGTCTGTGTGAGCGGTTCCACTGTTTAATGGAAGCTGCTCTGCGGGTGTGTCTCAGTGACGGGTGTTGGGTGGACAGACTGCAGTGGGTCATGTTGGGCCTGAGGACGGTCCCTAAGGTGGACCTTCAGTCCTCTTCTATGGAGCTCGTCTCGGGCAACCCTTGCGGGTGCCGGGAGAGTTTCTCCCAACATCCGCAGTCCCATGGTCCGACTCACAGCAGTGGTCACGTTTTATGGACAGCGCCAGAACTTTCGCTCCAGTGCCAACTACGCATCATGGCCTGCCGCAGTTGCACCTGTCTGCAGGAGGTGAAATCTGCGTTTGTACATCAAGATGGACACCGGGGTCTCCTGCAGAGCCTTATGATGGCCTATTCTGCGTGTTGGGAATGGGGGATAAGTTTTTGACGCTGGACTTTGGAGGTATCCCGGACAGTGTTTCTGTGGATCATCTCAAGACTGCCCATTTGAACCTGGACTCTCCAGTAGAAGTGACACAGCCCCCGCGGAGGGGCCAGCCTCCCACCTCTAGACCTTCTGACATTGGCTGTTCTTCCTGGCCGTGGAGGCAGGAGTAGGTTCGGCCGAGTTTTGCGGGCCCTGCTCATTTGACTTTGTCTGCTAGGGTGAACTCTGGGGGGATGTGTTTAGGGACTCCTTCATTTAATAAGGCAGAATTCACCAAGGATTAAGTTCGCCATGTGTGTTACGTGTTATGCTGTACATTATTATGTCTTGGGGATGGGTTTTTTCAGATATATATACACAACGTCACTATTTAAAGGTGGGTTAATAAAAAGTACATTAGAATTACACTCATGTCGATTTTTTCGACACTCCTACAGTATGTCACCAAAGACTCTAGCAACATGTACTGTGGAGAGCATTCCGACTGGTTGCTTCATCCTCTGATAAGCGATGCCAATACACAGGATCAGAAAAGCTGCAGAGGATTTTAAATTCAGCCAGCTTCATCACCAAAATTAGCCTTCTCACCAGCGAGGATATCTTCAAAAGACAATGCATCAAGAAGGCTGGCATTCATCACGGAGACCCTCAGCATCTGGGACATGCACTCTTCTCATCTGTGAGGAGGTTCAGGAGTCTAAAGACACACACTCAACATTTTAGGAACAGTTTCTTCCCCTCTGTGATCAGATTTCTGAATAGTTCATGAACCCATCAACACTGCATCACTAATATGCTCCCTTTTTCAAAGTTCGAAGTAAATTTATTATCAAAGTACATAAATCTCACCATATACAGCCCTGAGATTCATTTTCTTGTGGGCATTCGCAGTAAATAAAATCAATAAAATACAATCGACTCAATGAAAGACCACCTCCGACAGAACAGATAAGCAACCAGGGTGCAAAAAATCAACAAACTGTGCAAATACAAAAAGATACAAAAAATATTAATAAATAAATATCAAGAACGTGAGATGGAGAGTCCTTGAAAGTGAGTTGTGAGGACAGATCAGAGCTCAGGAGCCCGATGATTGGGGGCTATTACCTATTCCTGAACCTGGTGGTGTGGGTCCTGAGGCTCCTGTAACAGCTGCATTACTGTCTGGTATGGTGAAGGCCTCCGAAGAAGAGCTGTCGAACTGAATGACGCCCTTCACGTCTGTGTGGAATGACCGAAATATCCTGAGGAGCCTCGGGGGACAACCATTCCTGGCGAGGATTTTGAACAGGCCGTCTCTGCTCACAAGGTTGAAGGCCTTCGTAAGGTCAATGAAAGCGACGTAGAGTGCTTGTCTTTGCTCTCTGCATTTTTCTTGTAGCTGTCGAAGGGAGAAGATCATGTCGATTGTGCAGCGTTCTGACCTGAAACCGCACTGAGACTCAGGATATACCCTTTCGGCTATTTTCTGCAGTCCATTCAGGGCCACGCGGGCGAAGACCTTCCCAACAATGCTCTTCTTCGAAGGCCTTCAATATCTGCAGTGGTGTGAAGCAGGGCTGTGTGCTTGCCCCCACCCTGTTTGGCATCTTCTTCGCAGTCATGCTGAAGCACGCCTTTGGAACATCAGCTGAGGGTGTCTACCTCCACACCAGATCGGACGGGAGGCTGTCCAGTCTGTGCTGAGGGCAAAAACCAAGGTTCGTGAAGTACTCATCAGGGACATGTTGTTTGCAGATGATGCAGCACTGGCAACACACTCTGAAGAGCAACTACAACGCCTCATGGACAGCTTCTCAAGAGCCTGCCAGGACTTCAGCTTGACCATCAGACTGAAGAAGACCAACGTGTTGGGCCAAGGCATTAAGCACCCCCCGCCATTACCATCAACAACTGCGAGCTTGTGGTAGTTCACGAGTTTACATACCTTGGCTCCACCATCACGGACAGCCTCTCCCTAGACCCCGAGATCAACAGACGGATCAGACGAGCAGCCTCAACATTCACCAGGCTGACAAAGAGAGTCTGGGAGAACAGAAAGCTGACGTCGCACACCAAAGTTGCAGTCTACAGGGCCTCCGTCCTCAGCACACTGCTTTATGGCAGCGAGACCTGGAGCCTCTACTACAGACAAGAGCGGAGTCTCAACGCCTTCCACCTTCGCAGCCTGAGACGCATCCTGGACATCACGTGGACGGACCAAGTCACCAATAATGAGGTCCTGACCCACGCCCAGATACCCAGCCTCTTCACTCTGCTCCAACAACGCCATCTCTACTGGCTGGGCCACGTAAACCGCATGTCAGACAGGAGGATCCCGAAAGACCTGCTGTACGGGGAACTGGCCTCTGGCAAGAGAGCACAAGGGCAGCCCCATCTTCGTTCAAAGACGTTTGCAAGAGAGACATGAAGTCACTGAAAATGACAGTCGAGAGGTGGGAGGACATCGCAAGCGATCGCTCTCACTGGAGGCTGGAACTACGCAGAGGTCTAAAAAGAGGAGAAGAGAAGCTGAGGTTTGCTGCTGAAGAAAAGCACACTCGTCGGGAAAACAGCACCAAGACAACACTGGAGGACAGCGCCTTCAAGTGCAGTCGCTGCAGCCGAGACTGTCACTCCCATGTGGGCCTCTACAGCCACAACAGACACTGCTCTAACACAGACTGAAGCAAGACTTTCCAGGCCCAGATCCATGGTCTCACGAGACTAACGGATGCCATCACCACTGTCTGGTGTGGGGTGGGGGGGGGGTGGGGGGGACTGCTACTGCACAGGATCATAGTAAGCTGCAGAGAATTGTAAAATTAGTCATCTCCATCATGGTTATTAGCCTCCATAATATCCAAGACATCTTCGAGGAGCAGTGCCTCAAAAAGGTGGCATCCATCATTAAGGATCCCCACTACACAAGACATGCTCTCTTCTCATTCTTACTGCCATGAGGGAGGTACAGAAGCCTTCAGGCACACACTCAGTGATTCCGCAACAGCTACTTCCCCTCTGCCGTCTGATTCATTGAACCCACAAACACTTCTTTACATTTCTGTTTTTATACTACTTATTTAACATAACTATTTAATATACACATATATGCCTACAGTAATTCAGTTTCTTATATTTATCACATATTGCATTGTACCGCTGCCTCAAAATTCACAAATTTCATTATATTTGCCAGTGATATTAAACCTGATTCTGATCCTTCCTGATGACGGTGGGGGTTGTTGGTGATGCATGCTGTCTTTATAACACCAATGTAGTGCTTGTCCTATCTCGTGTGACCAGTCATCACACTTATTATGAGAAAATCAAAATACATAGGTGCTAGGTGCTTCTGGGCCATCCAGAAGTTCTAAGTACCGAAAGGAGGCAGTGAACAGACAACACACACTTCTGCAGGCAAATTTGTTTATAAAAATTTTTAACTAACAATTTATATATACAAAATACTTACATGACAAAGAACAATTTAAAATTCCAACATTCTGTTTAGATTCCAAATCTCAGAGATCAAATGAAAACCAAATTCCTGTTTAGTTGAAATCAGCGAGATTTATTAGATTAACCTTTGTTACTCCAATTGTTCTAACTAATTAGATCTAGTGTTATTCCCTATTTAAAGGCTTTCAGACTAACAATTGCCTTTCTATTTAACCCTAGTTAGTTAGAAAACAAATTGAATTCCTATTCTTAAATATTATGGTTAACTTCAGTTTCAGTTCAGGTCAGTATGTCTACAAGTTCAAATTTAACATCAAAAATATATCGATACAGCTTAACTCCTTTCAACACAAGTTTTCCAACATCACAACTTTTAAACAAGGTAAATCTCATTCAGTAACTTGTCAAAGTCTTTGCAAAAATAATCAATTCTTCCTGAAAATCAGATTCAGATCCTTTGAATAAAAAACAAAGTTGTACATCTAACCATATTAAATCCTCTACATCATGAAGCATTTTGTTCCTCTGTTGGTTCTTCGATCTTGGGTGGCTCACCATCTTGTTTCTTGATTTATTGGATGAAATATTTGGTCATCCATGAAAAGTCGATTCACAAAACTTACACAAAAAAAAATCCTGACCTATATACAACAGGATCACAATCCATAAATTCTTATACACATTGTATTTATTTATTAATAACTCCAAACACTTCTCCATTACAACACTACTGAACATATTTCACACACAAATTATACACTCGGGACAGTATAACTTCATAAGTTATCGTGTGTTACGTGTGTTATGTGCTTTACACCCTGGTTTGAAGAAACGTTGTCTCATTTCTATATACATTACAGTATATGGTTATATACATGTATATAGTTAAATGATAATAAACTTCACTTGTCCTGACTTAATAACTTCCTGGAATGTCAGCAACAGTGATGTAAGAAGAATTGTTGACAGAATTTAGCAGTTGCGTTGGTGAGCACTAAAATAGCCTAGACTTAGATATATCGGTCAGCATTGATGTGGTAGGCTGAATAGCCTGTTTTTCTGCTGTATGACTCAATCATTTATGATCATCAGATCAGCCTGAAGCTGAAAGACTGTATATATAAACTATCTGACTGGCATTCTATGACACCGTCTAAAGAAAATGGTTTCTAAAATTGTCAGGCACACTTCATTACCACATAAACCCCTCATGCCACTGGTTCAGCACAACTTTCAAATACGTTCTCTTTCAACTACTGTCACTGACCCCACCAGCACAGGGTTACTCTAGGTACACCAGATTTCCCATTGCATCAGAAACTAAGAGCAAAGACTGAAAACCATCTTAAACACAGGCTGGCCTAACCCTTAGCCCTTAACTTCACACCAGACAGATTGGTGGTAGAAGTGCCAGAGCCTGACTATGGCTTAATTGACAAACAGCTACAACTTCTCCCTGGTTTAATGGATTGCCTGGAAAGTTTGGTGGTACTTTGGATTATTTCTGTAATAGAAAGGCAAGGATTGAGCTCTTTTGCAGCTCCATGCTTGACCCCATACAGCATGGGTAGGATTAACCCTTTACATAGCAGTGAGAAGTCTGTGGATCCAGAGGCCCCAGCACAGATATTGTTCAAGGCGTATTCATGTCCAGAAGAGTGAGGAATGCCCACACTGCAGAGTGGCCAGGCAACAGCCTGTGATTCGATCATTCAAACAGTGAACTGCAGTATGCCTTGTGCCCTTTCGCCCAGCCTTGAGAATACCTCCAAGAGTCAGGAATCAAAGGCAAATAATGTATCTCTCTTTCACTGCAAAAGTTTAGACAATGCAAAGTGCATTGCTTGTAAACTTAATACTATTTTTAAAGGTTGTTCTGAAGAGCAGATTCCTCCTTTGGCTACAGCAGTAAATGCAGTTTGTTCAAGAGTAATAAAGATTTATCAAGTTGTTTCAGATGAAGTAAACTAATTACTGATGGAAAAAACTCATTGTTAATTCTCTTCTCATTTTAAAATTGTGAATAAATAGCAGTCCCAATAAAGCAACATACAACAAAATTACACTTGAAACTATTTACAAGATAACCTCCTTGTCTCTTAGTATATTTGAATCCAACCTTTACAAATCACAGGTTTTAACTGAAATTTGGTCAATTTGCTCGTCATCTCTTCCCCATTTAAATGTTTTTATTTCTTCGAAGGTCACTTTAATCATGTCCTATATGTTAGTCTGTCTGACAAGTCCATTTACAAAATAAACATTCAATACTTCTACCACTTTGTTGCTATCACTCATTAATTTATAACGACCATCCCATTGTGATCGTATCAAACCGTGAATATCTGTTTATCATCTACTTGGAAGTAGAATCTTTATTTTCGTTGTCCTTAATAATTGGTTTTAGAGTTTATCCCCATCATTCTAATTGTCCTTTTGACATTTTTCCAAAGCACTTTGTGTTCCCTTTGTCTTCTCCTAATTTCTTTTTAGTGTTTAATGCACATTTTTCTTCAATCATCCCTCTTTATTTGTTCATGATGCTTCACTGTTACCTGACTTGTCTTTGCTTTTAAATGGAATTTATTGTCTAGAACTAGCCCTTTTAAATATTTTAGTTTATGCTGCTTTGCTCCATTCTATTTGTTTTCCCCTCGTTGGCTGATCTTTCTAATTGTTTATAAAAATATATAACGAATTATAAATTGTCTAGGAATTCTAAAAGACTACGTTGTACAGACAATACCATATCAGGTCATTTGCTTCAACCACTCTGTGCCAATACTCATACTGCACTGGAGTCTTCTTGGGTCTCTCCTCATCTAATTAGACCATAAGACCATAAGATATAGGAGCAGAAGTAGGCCATTTGGCCCATCAAGTCTTCTCTGCCATTTCATTATGGCCTATCCATTTCCCCCTCAGTCCCAATCTCCTGCCTTCTCTCGATAAGCCTTCCTGCGTTGATTAATCAAGAATCTATCAACCTCTGCCTTAAACATAATCAATGTCTTGGCTTCCACAGAAGCCTATGGCAATGAATTCCACAGATTCACCACTCTCTGGCTAAAGAAATTCCTGCTCATCTCCATTCTCGATAGATGTCCCACTAATATGAGGCTGTGTCCTTTGGTTGTAGACTCCCCCACCATAGGAAACATCCTCTCCACATCCACTCTATTAAGGTCTTTGAATATTTGATAGATTTCAATGAGGTCCCCATCTCTTTCTTCTGAATTCCAGTGAGGAGAGGCACAGAGCCATCAAACACTCCTCAAAGTCAGCATGGATTTGTGAAAGGAAAATCATGTCTGACGAATCTCATAGAATTTTTTGAGGATGTAACTAGTAGAGTGGATAGGGGAGAACCAGTGGATGTGGTATATTTGGATTTTCAAAAGGCTTTTGACAAGGTCCCACACAGGAGATTAGGGTGCAAACTTAAAGCACACGGTATTGGGGGTAAGGTATTGGTGTGGGTGGAGAATTGCTTAGCAGACAGGAAGCAAAGAGTGGGAATAAACGGGACCTTTTCAGAATGGCAGGCGGTGACTAGTGGGGTACCGCAAGGCTCAGTGCTGGGACCCCAGTTGTTTACAATATATATTAATGACTTGGATGAGGGAATTAAATGCAGCATCTCCAAGTTTGTGGGTGACACGAAGCTGGGTGGCAGTGTTAGCTGTGAGGAGGATGCTAAGAGGATGCAGGGTGACTTGGATAGGTTGGGTGAGTGGGCAAATTCATGGCAGATGCAATTTAATGTGGATAAATGTGAAGTTATCCACTTTGGTGGCAAAAATAGGAAAACAGATTATTATCTGAATGGTGGCCAATTAGGAAAAGGGGAGATGCAACGAGACCTGGGTGTCATTATACACCAGTCATTGAAAGTGGGCATGTAGGTACAGCAGGCGGTGAAAAAGGCGAATGGTATGCTGGCATTTATAGCGAGAGGATTCGAGTACAGGAGCAGGGAGGTACTACTGCAGTTGTACAAGGCCTTGGTGAGACCACACCTGGAGTATTGTGTGCAGTTTTGGTCCCCTAATCTGAGGAAAGACATCCTTGCCGTAGAGGGAGTACAAAGAAGGTTCACCAGATTGATTCCTGGGATGGCAGGACTTTCATATGAAGAAAGACTGGATGAACTGGGCTTGTACTCGTTGGAATTTAGAAGATTGAGGGGGGATCTGACTGAAAAGTATAAGATTCTAAAGGGATTGGACAGGCTAGATGCAGGAAGATTGTTCCCGATGTTGGGGAAGTCCAGAATGAGGGGCCACAGTTTGAGGATAGAGGGGAAGCCTTTTAGGACCGAGATTAGGAAAAACTTCTTCACACAGAGAGTGGTGAATCTGTGGAATTCTCTGCCACAGGAAACAGTTGAGGCCAGTTCACTGGCTATATTTAAGAGGGAGTTAGATATGGCCCTTTTGGCTACGGGGGTCAGGGGGTATGGAGGGAAGGCTGGGGTGGGGTTCTGAGTTGGATGATCAGCCATGATCATAATAAATGGCGGTGCAGGCTCGAAGGGCCGAATGGCCTACTCCTGCACCTATTTTCTATGTTTCTATGTTTCTATATGATAAGCTTTTCAATCCCAGAATCATTTCATGAACCTATATCCTCAGCGGTTTGATGGGGGTATGACTATGCAAGCACGTGGACGTCAGCCAGTAAGATCAGCGAGAAGAGTTTAAAAGGAGACAGTTATTTCTTCAACGGTTTGATCAGGGCACGACTGCACAAGCGCATGAATGTCAGCCAGTGAGAACAGCATGAAAAGATTAAGAGGAGACAGCTTTATAGAGTGGGTGTCCGAGGAGCGGGCGATGGAGTGGAGGGAGACCGGGTAGGAAGGCTTTGGCTGAATGGGGTTTAGGCGATAACGGGTCAAGGCGAGGCAGGTTGCCTGTGTAGAATACAGGCAGGAAGCATGTGTGTGAGGCCACTGTTTTGTGCTCAGTGTCAGATGTGGGATGTCTGGGAGACTCCCAACCTCCCGACCTCCCGGATGGCCACATCTGCACCAGGTGTGTCGAGCTACGGCTTCTTAGGGACCTGGAGATGCAGCTCGATGACTTTCGTCTGGTCAGGGAAAGTGAGGAAGGGATAGATAGGAGCTATAGGCAAGTAGTCACACCGGGGCCTCGGAGACAGATAAGTGGGTAACAGTCAGGAGAGGGAACGGCAAGAGGTAGATACCAGAGAATACCCCTGTGGCTGTACCCCTTAACAATAAGTACTCCTGTTTGAGTACTATTGGGGGAGATGGCCTACCTGCGGGAAGCAACAGTGGCTGTGCCCTTGGCAGAATCTGGCCCTGTGGCTCAGAAGGGTAGAGAAAAGGAAGGGATGGCAGCAGTGATAGGGGACTCTATAGTTAGGGGGTCAGACAGGCGATTCTATGGACGCAAGAAAGAAACACAGATGATAGTTTGCCTCCCAGGTGCCAGGGTCAGGGATGTTTCTGATCGCTTCCCTAATATCCTGTAGTGGGAAGGTGAACAGCCAGAGGTCGTGGTACATATTGGCACCAATGGCATAGGTAGGAAAAGGGAAGAGATCCTGAAAACAGACCACAGGGAGTTGGGAAGGAAGTTGAGTAGTAGGACCACAAAGATAGTAATCTCGGGATTACTGCCTGTGCTAAATGACAGTGAGTATAGGAATAGAATGAGGTGGAGGATAAATGTGTGGCTGAGGGATTGGAGCAGAGGGCAGAGATTCAGATTTTTGCATCATTGGGACCTTTTTTTGGGGCAGGTGTGACCTATACAAAAAGGATGGGTTACACTTGAATCCTAAGGGGACCAATATCCTGGCGGGGAGGTTTACAAAGGCTGTTGGGGAGAGTTTAAACTAGAATTGCTGGGGGGTGGGAACCAAGCTGAAGTGACGGAGAAAGAGGTGGTTGGTTCACAAATAGAGAATGCTTGGAGACAGTGCGAGAGGAAGAATAGGCAGGTGATAGAGAAGGGATGCGATCAGACCTATGGTTTGAGATGTGTCTATTTTAATGCAAGGAGTATTGTGAACAAACTAGATGAGCTTAGAGCGTAGATCAATACTTGGAGCTATGATGTTGTGGCCATTACCGAGACTTGGATGGCTCAGGGGCAGAAATGATTACTTCATGTCCCAGGCCCTAGATGTTTCAGAAAGGACAGGGAGGGAGGCAAAAGAGGTGGGGGTGTGGCACTGTTGATCAGAAATAGCGTCACAGCCGCAGAAAAGGAGGAAGTTATGGAGGGAATTTCTATGGAGTTTCTGTGGCTGGAAGTTAGGAACAGGAAGGGGTCAATATCTCTACTGGGTGTTCTTGATAGACCACCCAATAGTAACAGGGACATCGAGGAGCAGTTAGAGAGACAGATTCTGCAAAGGTGTAATAATAACAGGGTTGTTGTTTTAATTTCCCAAATATTGATTGGCATCTCCCTAGAGTGAAGGGTTTAGATGGGGTAGTGTTTGTTAAGTGAGTTCAGGAAGGTTTCTTGACACAATATGTAGATAAGCCTACAAGAGGAGAGGCTGTACTTGATCTGGTATTGGGAAATGAACCTGGTCAGGTGTCAGGTCTCTCAGTGGGAGAGCATTTTAGAGATAGTGATCACAATTCTATCTCCTTTACCATAGCATTGGAGAGGGGTAGGTATAGACAAGTTAGAAATGCATTTAATTGGAGTAAGGGGAAATATGAGGCTATCAGGCAGGAACTTGGAATCATAAATTGGAAGCAGATGTTCTCAGGGAAATGAACGGAAGAAATGTAGCAAATATTCAAGGGATATTTGCGTGGGGTTCAGCATAGGATGGTAGGGTACAGGAACCATGGTGTACAAAGGCTGTTGTAAATCTAATTAAGAAGAAAAGAAGACCTTATGAAAGGTTCAAAAAACTAGGTAATGATAGAGATCTAGAAGATTATAAGGAGAGCAGGAAGGAGCTTAAGAATGAAATTTGGAGAGCCAGAAGGGGCTGTGAGAAGGCCTTGGAAAGCAGGATTAAGGAAAACCCCAAGGCGGTCTACAAGTATGTGAAGGGCAAGAGGATAGGATGTGAGAGAATAGGACCAATCAAGTGTGACAGTGTAAAAGTGTGTATGGAACCGCAGGAGATAACAGAGGTACTTAATGAATACTTTGCCTCAGTATTCAAAATGGAAAAGGATCTTGGTGATTGTAAGGATACCTTACAGCGGACTGAAAAACTTGAGCATGTAGATACTATGGAAGATGATGTGCTGGAGCTTTCAGAAAGCATCAAGTTGGATAAGTCACTGGAACTGGACGAGATGTACCCTAGGCTACTGTGGGAGGCAAGAGAGTAGATTGCTGAGTCTCTAGAAAGGGAGAGCTTCCGGAGAATTGGAGGGTTCCAGATGTTGTTCCCTTATTCAAGAAAGGGAGTAGAGATAGCCTAGGAAGTTATAGACCAGTGAGTCTCACTTCATTGGTTCATAAGTTGATGGAGAAGATCCTGAGAGGCAGGATTTATGAACATTTGGAGAGGGAGAATATGATTAGGAATAGTCAGCATGGCTTTGTCAAAGGCAGGACATGCCTTACGAGCCTGATTGAATTTTTTGAGGATGTGACTAAACACATTGATGAAGGTAGAGCAGTAGATGTAGTGTCTGGTCAGGTCACTCATTTGAGTGCTACTGGTACCATGTAACCCAGTATTACCTGTCACATGGTCAGGTGGTTGGTGACTAAACTGGCTCCCCCACCAGGCCTGCTTGGTGAGGAGGGTGGCTAGACACCCTGCAGGACGAAAAACAAGACCTGTCAAAGGGCGGAGGAACACTCTCGTAGGATCAACAGCCATCTAGCAAACACATGCCATGAAGCGCAGAAAGGGCATCCCTTGCATCGAAGCTTGGTCTGGCCATTCACTGCAACAGAACTTCCCCCCAGCCATCTTAGACCCCACCATGTCGCTGGATCCGGGAGGGGATGTTGAGGGGGTGGGTCTGGACCTGTGCAACCCCCTACTCACCTAAAATCCAATCACACACACGCTGTTCCTTTCTGAGGAGTGGGGTCAACCCCACTAACTGACTGAAAGGAACTATCTTTTCTTTTTCAATCTTTTTATTCAGTTTCAAAATTAATAAACATAACAATAATAGTCATGATATAAAGAGATTAGGATTACATTAATAATGGTTAACATGTACAACCATAGATTCCAAGTAACAAATATAGTTTGGCCTCCCAATCTCATAGTAGCTAACCATGAAGAAGATATTTTATAAAGAGAAAACAAAACCTTAAACTAAAAAATGTAGTGTATAAGGATTTTAGCAAGGCATTTGATAAGGTACCCCATGCAAGCCTTATTGAGAAAGTAAAGGAGGCATGTGATCCAAGGGAACATTGCTTTGTGGATCCAGAATTGGCTTGCCCACAGAAGGCAAAGAGGGGTCATATTCTGCATGGAGGTCAGTGACCAGTGGTGTGCCTCGGGGATCTGTTCAGGGACCCCTACTCTTCGTGATTTTTATAAATGACATGATGAAGAAGTGGAGGGATGGGTTAGTAAATTTGCTGATGACACAAAGGATGGGGGTGTTGTGGATAGTATGGAGGGCTGTCAGAGGTTACAGCGGGACATTGATAGAATGCAAAACTGGGCTGAGAATTGGCAGATGGAGTTCAACCCAGATAAGTGAGAGGCAGTTCATTTTGGTAGATCTAATATGATGGCAGAGTATAGTATTAATGGTAAGACTCTTGGCAGTGTGGAGGATCAGAGGAATCTTGGAGTCTGAGTCCATAGAACACTCAAAACTGCTGTGCAGGTGGACTCTGTGGTTAAGAAGGCGTACAGTGCATTGGCGTTCATCAACCGTGGGATTGAGTTTAAGAACTGAGAGATAATGTTGCAGCTTTATAGGACACTGGTCAGACTCCACTTGGAGTACTGTGCTCAGTTCTGGTCGCCTCACTATAGGATGGATGTGGAAACCATAGAAAGGGTGCAGAGGAGATTTACATGTCATATGGGGGGCACTGGGAGCGGACCAAAATGTAAGACAGACACGTTTGTACTAGGAACAGGTCTTAACTAGAGAGCTGGGACAAGAACACAGACTTGGGTTAGGACATCGGCTAGGCAAGCGGGACCAGGACAAGGAACTGGGAACTAGGAGCCTGGGCCTGGACTCCGAGCCGGGGACTGGACAAGGACCCAGAACCTGGGTCTTGACTGGGGCTCGGAACCCAGAACTAGGCGAGGACATGACGTGGCTACAGGACTGGACATGGCTTGGGTTCTTCATGGCTTGAGTACTTCATGGCTCGGGTTTTTCGAGGCAAGGACATGACGAGGCTTAGGTTCTTCGAGGCGAGGACATGACAAGGCTTGGGTTCTTCAAGGCGAGGAAATGATGGGGCTTGGGTTCTGACTCTGAGCCAGAGACTGGACAAGGACCCAGAACCTGGGTCTTGACTTGGGCTCAGACTTCGGAACTAGGCGAAGACATGATGTGGTCTTGGGAGGCAGGACTAGGCGAGGCTACAGGACAGAATGAGAGGCACATGGACAGGATGATGCACATGGACAGGAAGAAAACACAAAGCCTTGATTTGGTACTCAGGAACAGCCGAGCCTTGGACTTGGGACGATAGGAACCTTGAAACCTTGGACTTGGGACGACAGCAACGCAGAACACAAAGCATTTGTCTTGGGGAGGACAAGAACACAGAGCCTTGGTCTAGAGCATGGGAGCACAGAGCCTTGGACTTGAGAGACAGGAACACAGGGACATGGAACACAGAGCCGGGACCCCTCCTTGGGAACAGGACTTGGGGCCGGGGCTCTACACTGAATGCTGAGCACGACAAGATGGTTCCCAGCACTAGGTAGTGGCAAATGGCCGGACCTACCTAGCGAAGGCATGGACACAGAGACGGTTCCCAACACTAGGTAGTGGCAAACAGCCGGACCTACCTAGCACAGGCGTGGACACAGACAATTCCAACTCAACGATAGTTCCTTATCTTGACACAGCAAGGCTCCGGTCTTGCTCCAGTGGTAGAACTAGACACAGGTTGCAGGGCAAGGTGACAGACACAGGTTGCAGGGCAAGGCTCCAGGCAGAAGGGGAAGGGAAGAGAACAGTCCAGCCTCAGGGTAAAGGCAAAGATGGCCTGGCTTACCCAACAGAGGCAAAGACAGGAAGGAACAGATCCATCTGCAGGGTAACAGCAAAGTCAGCCTGACTTACCCCACAGAGGCAAGGGCAGGAAACTGACAAGATGAACCACTAACCTCACTCGAACCCAGGGCCACTTATATTCCCAGCCCCAAGATGAGCATCAGGTGCCTATGATTAAGCCCAACTGAAACAAGGGACAGCCAGAAGACCTGGAGTCCGGATTCCACGGACTGGACCGTGAACCGGAACGCGGACTTCACGGACTGGACCATGACATTACAAGGATGTTGCTTGGATTGGGGAGCATGCCTTATGAGAATAGGTTGAGTAAACTCATCTTTTTCTCCTTGGAGCGATGGAGGATGAGAAGTGACCTGATAGAGGCGTACAAGATAATGAGAGGCATTGACTGTGTGGATAGTCAGAGGCTTTTCCCCAAGGCTGAAATGGCTAGCACGAGAGGGTACAGTTTTAAGGTGCTTGGAAGTAGGTACAGAGGAGATGTCAGGGTTAAGTTTTTTTACGCAGAGAGTGGTGAGTGCATGGAATGGGCCATCTTCTACTCACTTAACTATTCACAGTAACAGAAATTTTGACCAGGAGTGCCCAAACTTTTGCATGCCACTGTATATCATTCACTTCAGCTCTACCTTGTGATATTGAGTTCCATATCTCAGCACATTTTAACTAAAGATGTTGCTCTTCAATTCCCGACTGGATATTTTGGTGCCAGTTTGGTATTGATAGCTTCTAGTTATGTTCATCCTCACAAGCAGAAATGTACTCTCTGTGCAGCTTTATGAAAATCTTTTATTATGTTAATCACCTCTTGACTTTCTTTTCTCAGGAGATAGTCTTTTCATCTTTTCTGGTATGTACACCCTGCACTATCACTTGCCAGTTTGCACTCCATCCCCTCCTCCTACCTTTTTATTCTGGATCCTTTCCCCTTCCTTTCCAGTCCTGTTGAAGAGTCTTGTCCCGAAATATCAATTGCTTATTCCTTTCAATAGATGCTACCTGACCTGCTGAGTTCATCCTGCATTTTGTGTGTGTTGCTCTGTATTCCCAGCATCTGAAGAACCACTTAAGTTTATGAGTTCCTTCAGCAGATCTACTGTTGCTCCAGATTCCAGCATTCACAGTCTCTCGTGTCTCTGACTATTCACGATAATACTCACAACACTCGAAGAAGATTGCACCGTCATGCCATCTTCTCTCTTGCAGGGCACATTTAGAAACAAGGATAACCCAACAGAGCGTGGTAGATGGCACAAGTGCAGGCTTGCCACAGAGCAAGGTCCACTATAGGGGTCAGCTAGGGACTTAGCTGGGGCAGCTACGAAAGAGGGTGACTGAATGTGCTGTATGAAATGACAGGTGCAAAGGGAAACCCGCTACAAAGCTTCCTTGCAGTCATGTGCTGAAGCCATTCAATATTTTCCTTTCTACAGCCTCTTATGGCTGTCAACTCTAGTCTGCAAATGAGTTTTCAGAGTATTTCTTCCACCTATGCCCGAATTACTGTCAAGTAAGCCCAGTGAAGCATGAAAATGCTGTCCCTTCTCAAGCTAAAATAATTGTCTTTCTGTTCCTACTGCTCTCCCTGTGATGTTGCTGTTGCAGGTGCTGGTCAGCCAGGTAGTCCAGACTATTACCACTCATGCCAAGAAAGTGCTGCTCTCTCTGGGCATTCTAGGCTTGGTCCAAGGCGGGATCAACCTCCAAGATACAGCTTTATCTTGGTTGGCAGTCGATATCCTCCCACCCACTCTCCTACGGTCACTGATGTCACACTGCAGAAGGCATAAAAAAGCAAAGCATTGAAAATATGATCAAGTGATGAATTCAAAGTACGTTTATTATCGAAGTATGTTGTTCATTATACAACCCTGAGATTCGTCTTCCCCGCATACAGCCACGAAACAAAGAAAACCCTGGAACCCGTTCAAAGCAAAACATCCAACACCACCCCCAACCTCGCCTTAAAAAAAAGTTAAAAAATACATATCACACAAACAGGGAAAAACGTGCACAAAAAAACGGAAGATTAAACATAAAAACAGAAGTGTCCAGGTTGTGTCATTCGTTACCTGCAGGCCACCCAATCAAAATCGCCCAAAATGGCAATGAAAAATGGAATGACCAGGAACCAGAAATACATCGTAATGTGAAGTACAGAGTCCAATCCATAAACTGCATCAATTATACCTTGCCCAAGATACAGGACTCCAACACAATCCTCTGGCAGCATCGAGCAAGAGGGAGAGAGAGACCATTTGAATGCAGGGATCTTTCTCCAGGAGCAACAGATGAGAGAGAGAGAGAGAGAGAGAGAGAGAGACCATCACTCACAGACATGTTCCTCTGGCAGCAGCTAATGTGAGGCTGGTAGACCCACTCTCCTTCTGTTCACGCCTCATTGATTTTAATCTTCCTCGATACTGTAATGAGAGAGATTGTTGAGAAATGGATTTGATTATGGTCTCCAGGCTTCTGGGTTTTGAGACTGCACACTTCACAGAACCCTCTCGGACACAGTAAAGCGCCAGCTCACTGAATCAGCCCGCAAACGCACCACCAAAATGTAGATTACAGGCTCCAACAGTAGCAGAAACACGTTTGAAAGAAAAAGATGTAAAAGTGCAAGAAGTAGTTTGTTTACTGTTTGGAGGATGTTGCCCTTGGCCATATGGTTCACTAGCACCATCTTCTTCCAGAAAGAAAAACCTCCTGCATGACATGATTTCAATGATTAAGTTTGCTTAGTTTTCATTTTCTATTGTTTCCATACAATTACAGTGAATCAGAATCGGTTTTATTATCACCAACACATGCCATGAAGTTTGTTGTCATGCAGCAGCAGTACAGGGCAAGACATGAAAGTTACTCTAAGTTATAAAAATAAATAAGTAATGTAGAAGAGGAGCAATAGGTAATCTTCATTGGATCATGAACCATTCAGAAATCTGTCGACAGAAGGGAGCAAACTTTTTATAGGACACTCTATGTGGATCTTCAGGCTCCTTTACCTTCTCTTCAATTGTGAATGAGAAGAGAGTGAACCCTTAATGATGAATGCTGCCTTCTTGAGGCAGTACCTCCTCAAGATATCCTTAATGGTGGGGAGGGTTCTGCTCACGATGAGCTGGTTGAGTCCGAAGCCTTCTGCAGTCTCTGCCATTCTGCACATTGGAACATCCATAGCTGGCAGAGACACATTCAATCAGATTGCTCCACACCATGCATCTGTAGAAATTGGTAATTCTTTGGTGACATACCATATCGCACCATAAAAAAAGTTAAGGTCTGTCCCGAGCCTTGTGGCCCATCAGGCCAGTGCTTATGCCGGTTTCTGTGGCATGAAGCAACTGAGAGTACGAGACTCCCCCCCACCCCCCGGATAGGATGCCAGTCTATCGCGAGGTTAACCCCCAGCATTTGCCAGTACCCTTTTTCAGCTAGGTGGACTAGCCTTGCTCAAAGACACAACGCGCTTCCTCGGCCGAGACTCGAACCCACGACTTCAGATCGTGAGCCCAACGCCCTAACCACTTGGCCACTCGCCATACTCCTAATAAATTAATGTGCCTCCTTTGTGATTGCCTCAATGCACTGGGGCCAGGAAGATGAAGCTATTCACCTTTTCTATAACAGACACCCCAAAGAGGACTGGTGTGCGTTCTTCAACTTCCACTTCCTGAAACCTGCAACCAATTCTTTCATCTTGTTGATGTTGAGTGTGAGTTTGTTGTTTGGACACCATCAACTAACCAATCTATCTCACTCCTGTACACCTTCATCATGCCAGCTGAGACTGAGAACAACAGTGGTGTCATTAGCATCAACAGGAGTCACGTGGGCTTATTGGTGATTAGAAAACTGACAAAAGGATTTCAGAATCAGAATCGTGTTTGTTATCATCGGCATATGTCGTGAAATTTGTTAAATCACATGGTGAAATCACAGTCCAGTAAGTTCGCCACAGGTAATTCCGACAGAGTGATTGTCCAGCCTGCCTTCTTCCTTTATCCTCTTTCTCCAGTTCCTCAATCCGCTCTTCCTTGTTTTCTGCAGGTTCTCACAAATTATTTTCTGGATTCTGTTTCGCAGTTAAAATGTTATTCTGAAGAGTTTCAACTTTATTTAGAAAATTTATATTTCCGAAGTATGCACTATAAAAATTTACTGATTTATGCCTTTATGGCTAATACTCACTTCTGAGGATTTAGTTCATTGTTTTATTTTAAATTAAGTCACTGACAATATGTATGCAGTAAAAATGTATACTCACAGAATCCCAGTAAAATATATACAAATGTCTTCTGGAGAAAAAACATACAAGGTTTGTTCTTTTCAATTTCAAAGTTGCTTTGTTTACAAAAGACTCTTGTATCTGTACAAACCCAATTAACAGAGAAGTTAACCACATCTCATAGGAAGATGATCTATTTCAGCTTCGGGATTAACTCTGTTTAAATATTTACCAAACAAGAACTTCTGCAGTGATTTAAAAAAAGAGACTGACGATGTATCACTTGTGGTAGCGGACTGCAGTACCCAACTCCACTGACCCCACTCCCCACCCCACAGAGGCTTCACAGGTCATTTTTTCCTGGAGACCCCGTAAGAGCAGGTTGCCTGGGCCTACAGTTACCCAACTCCAGAGATGGAGTTACCCACTGACCCTCCACAGGTCACATTATCCTAGTGGCCCCATTCAGAACAGTCATCAATAATCCCACATTCCAAAATCCTGATCCTGATTGAATAACAAAGCCTGGTATCATAGTACTAGGGTTAGTGTAACAATGAAGAAATATGTTCTTCATCATTTTCACCAGTAATTCATTCCTTTCCTGTTTTCTCAGTGTACTTGGATAAGTATTCTGGAGCGGATCACTCCAACCTCTTGCTTTAATCTATCTAGCATCTTTAACCTCTCACTTGGCCAGTTTGAGGAACCCACCTGCTTCAATCAGACTGGCACCCAAGAGTATACCCCTTTTGTCACAATGGGGGCCACTGGGGGCAGACCCAAATGCAAGACACAAACACATCTTGTGAGGTGAATGTAAATTGAGTTTATTGCTCATTACAAGGAGAGCAAAGCAGAAGCAGGAATAGCCTACTGGACAAGGACTCAGGCCCTGGAATAGGGTGGGACCAAGAGTCTGGGCTAGGGTTCGGAACACAGACCCCCAGGGCCAGGACTTGATACTTGAAGCCCCCAGGGCCAGGAAGTCTTCTTATTCACGGGACAGACTCAGACACAGGACATAAAACACTGAGCCAGAAATCCTCCTTAGACACAGGACAGAGTCGGGACTCTTCTTGACACAGGGTCAGGACCCTTCCAGGTACAGGGCTGGGACCCCTTTTAGATGCAGGACATGGATACGGGGATAACACAACGATGGACAGTACTATAACTGGGCACAAGTACGCTTCAAGCAGCGGCGAGCTCTTGACTCACCCTGGGGGGTTAACTTTGACTGACCTGCTCTGACAAGGGAAGGCGGCTTGCTGGCACTTGCTTCAGGAGGAGACTAGGCTTGCTCCAGCCAGATCATATTGGCTTGCAGTACCATCAATGACTTCGTTAACGCTCTCGCGCCGAACAGCTGAAAGCCGGAGACTATAAACTGCCGGTTCAGCCGAGAGTAAATTGCCTCCAATTACCAAGCCTGAGGGACACGGGAAAACAGGGAGCCAAAGGGAGACAAGGAGTCATCGGTCCGGATCGTATCACAAACAAAGTAAATTTAAAGGGAAACCGATCCGGACCACGACATCTTTATGCAATTGGATTCTCGATTTCCTCACTTGCAGACCCCATTCAGCTTGGATTGACACCAGCATCTCCCCGACAACCTCCATCAACACAGGTGCACCACAAGGCTGTGTGCTTAGCCTCTTGCTCTACTCGCTTTATACCTACAACTGTGAGGTTAGGTTTAGCTCCAATACCATCTCTAAGTTTGCTGACGACACCACTGTTGTTGGCCAAACTAAAACTGAAACAGATCAACATACAGAAGGGAGATTGAAAATCTGGCTGGATGGCACAACAAACTTTCATTCATTGTCAGCAAAACCAAAGAGTTGATTATTGACTAAAGGGGGAAGAAACTGGAGTTTCATGAGCCAGTCCTCAATAGGAGAGAGTCAGTAACATTTAATTCCTTGGCGTTATCATTTTGTTTTATTTAGCGAACATAAGAACATAAGAAATAGGAGCAGGAGTAGGCTCTCCGGCCCATCGAGCCTGCCCCACCATTCAATTAGATCATGCCTGATCTGTCTGTAAACTCAGCTCCATCTACCTGCCTTTTCCCCATAACCCTTAATTCCCCTACTATGTAACAATCTATCTAACTGTATCTTAAATATATTTAGTGAAAAAGCCTCCACTGCTTCCCTGGGCAGAGAATTCCACAGATTCACCACTCTCTGGGAAAAACAGTTTCTCCTCTTTTCCGTCCTAACTCTTCCCCCCTGAATCTTGAGGCAATGTCCCCTAGAGATACAATACAGAATAGGCTCTTCTGGCCCGTCAAGCCACACCACCCAGCAATCCCTGACATCCCAAGTTTAACTTGGAAAATTTACAATGACCAATTACCTAGTACATTGCTGGACTGTGGAAGGAAACTGGTGCACCAGAGAAAACGCATGCATTCCAAGCCAAGGACACCCAGAGAATCCTTACAGCGGGTGGTGGAATTGAACTCTGAACTCTGATGCCCCGAGCTGTAATAACATCTTGCTACCTCCACACCACCATCACACCCACAGCGGAGGACCAGTCCTGGAAGCAGCATGTAAGTGACAATTCAAAAAAGGCACAGCACCACCTCTGCTTTCCTAGAAGTTTGCGCAGATCCAGCATGTCATCTAAAACTTTCACAAACTTCTAGCCACGTACAGTGGAGAGTATCATGACTGGATGCATCATGACCTGGCATGAAAACATCAAAGTCTAAGAACCAAAAAGCCAGAGGCCCAATCAGCGGTGCGAGCAGAGCACAGCGAATTAAGTAAAAGTACAGAAGGGACATGCGGGGTGACCATTGTCAGGAACAGTGGTGAGAGTAAGAGTGTTAGGCTTTGGCTTGAAAGAGACGCTGGCTCTGGGTAAGTTCCTGTTAAGGTTCCATTTTTTTTTCTCTTACTGTACCTAGTGTAGTAAATGACTCTGGTGTGTTCTTCATGCCAGATGTTGGAGTCCTGGGAGACCCAGAGCCTCCCAGCGAACTACATCTGGGCAAAATGAATCCTGCTGCAGCTCCTTGAAGACTGGGTTACAGAACTGGAGCAGCAGCTGGATGACCTTCAGCTTGTACGGGAGAGTGAGGAAATCATCGATCAGAGTTACAGGGAAATAGTCACCCCGAAGTTGCAGGAGGCGAGTTGCTGGGTGACTGTCAGGAGAAATGGAAATGTGAATAAGCAGTTAGCAGACAGCACCCCTGTGGCCATTCCCTTCAAAAATAAGTATACAGTTTTGGATACTTTTGTGGGGGATGACCTCCCAGGGGAATGTCACGGAGACCAGGTTACTGGTACTGAGGAGGGGTCTGTGATGCAGAAGGGGAAGAGGGGTGCGGTAGTGATAGGGAACTCAATAGTCAGAGGAACAGACAGGAGATTCTGTGGATGTGAACGGAACACCCGGATGGTATGTTGCCTCCCAGGTGCCAGGGTCAGGGACATCGCAGATCACGTCAGCATCATTTTAGAGAGGGAGGGAGAGCAGCCAGATTTTTTGGTGCATAGGAAGGAAAAGCAATGAGGTCCTGAAGAGAGAATATAGAGAGCTAGACAGAAAGCTGAGAAGCGGGATCTACAGGATAGTAATTTCTGGATTGCTACCTCTGCCACATTCTAGTGAAGGTAGAAACAGGATGATTTGGCAGATAAGTGCATGGCTGAGAAGCTGGGTTTCGGATTATTGGATCATTGGGGTCTCTTCTCGGGGATGTATGAACTGTACAAAAGAAACGAGTTGTACCCAAGGGGACCAATATTCTCATGGGCAGGTGTTTTAGAACTATTGGGGAGGGTTTAAGCTAATTAGGCAGGGTGGTGGGAACCAGAACGAAGGGACTCAGGATAGGACAGATGGTAGAAAAGCAAAGATAACATGCAGTCATACTGTCAGGGAGGGGCAGGCAGGTGCAAGGACAAAATTGCACCCAGCAAGGTGAGTATCAGTGCAACAGGGTAGCAAAATCAAAATGGGTAGCAAATTCAATCCTCAAAGAGTTGTATCTCAATGCACAGGGTATAAGAAATAAGGTGGATGATCTTGTTGCACGATTACAGATTGTCAGATATGGTGGTGTGGCCATCACCGAACTGTGGCTGAAGGATGGCTGTAATTGGGAGATGAATGTCCAAGGTTGTACATTGTATCAGAGGGATAGGAAGGTCAGCAGAGGCAGTAGCATGACTCTGCTGGTAACGAATGGCATCAAGTCAGTATAAAGATGTGAAAATCAAGTTGGAAAAGATCACAAGTGAGTTTCTTGAATGCCTACACCATGTTTTTTTAGAGCAGCTTGTCATTGAGCCTACTAGGGGATCAGCTATACTGGATTGAGTGCTATGTAATGAACCAGAGATATTTAAGGAGCTTAAGGTAAAAGAACTCTTAGGATGCAGTGATCACAATATGATTGAGTTCAAGCTGAAATTTGACGGGGAGAAAGTAAACTCACAATATGCCAGATGTTGTAGTGTGTGAAGGAAAAGAAGTGCATGCAGTTACTAATACAAGGAAGAAGGTGCTCAAAAAGCTGAAAGATCTTAGTGTACATAAGTCACCCTGACCAGATGATCTGCCCCCTGGGTTCTGAAAGAGGTAACAATAGAGAGTGTGGAGGCATTAGTGATGATCTTTCAAAAATCATTGGACGCTGGCATGGTGAAGAACTGGAAAACTGCAAATGTAACTCCACTCTTTAAAAAAGGAGGAAGGCAGCTGAAAGGAAATTATAGACCAGTTAGCCTGAGCTCAGTGGTTGGGAAGATGTTGAAGTCAATTGTTAGGGATGAGGTGATGGAGTACTTGGTGACACAGGACAAGATTGGACAAAGTCAGCATGGTTCCCTTCAGGGAAAATCTTGCCTGACGAACCTGTTGGAATTCTTTAAGGAGATTACAAGTAGGATAGATAAAGTGGATGTAGTAGATGTTGCATATTTGGATTTACAGAAGGACTTTGACAAAGTGCCACGCATGAGGCTGCTTACCAAGTTAAGAGCCCATGATATTACAGGAAAATTACTGGCATGGTTAGAGCATTGGCTAATCCCCCCGGGATAAATAAAGTATGACTATGACTATGACTATAATTGGTAGGAGGCAGCCTATGGGAATAAAAGAATCCTTTTCTGGTTGGCTGCCAATGAACAATGGTGTTCTGCAGAGGTCGGTGTCGAGACCACTTCTTTTTCTGCTGTATATTAATGATTTAGATGATGGAATAGATGGCTTTGTTGCCAAGTTTGCAGATGATATGAAGATTGGTGGAGGAGCAGGTAGTGTTGAGGAAACAGGTAGGATGTAGAAGGACTTAGACCAATTAAGAGAAAGGGCAATGGAGTGGCAAATGAAATACAATGTTGGAAAATGTACGGTCAAGCACTTTGGTAGTAGAAACAAATGGGCAGACTATTTTATAAACAGGAAGAAAATACAAAAATCTGAGATGCAAAGGGACTTGGGAGTCCTTGTGCAGAACACCCTAAAGGTTAACTTATAGGTTGAGTCAGTGATGAGGAAAGCAAATGCAAAGTATTCAAGAGGTCTAGAATTCAAGAGAAGGGATGTGATGCTGAGGCTTTATAAGGCACTAGTGATACCTCACTTTGAGTATTGTGAACACGAGGAATTCTGCAGATGCTGGAAATTCAAGCAACACACATCAAAGTTGCTGGTGAACGCAGCAGGCCAGGCAGCATCTCTAGGAAGAGGTACAGTCGACGTTTCAGGCCGAGACCCTTCGTCAGGACTAACTGAAGGAAGCAAGCAACGCACATCAAAGTTGCTGGTGAACACTACAGTCGACATTCAGGCCGAGACCCTTCTTTCAGTTAGTCCTGACGAAGGATCTCGGCCTGAAACGTCGACTGTACCTCTTCCTAGAGATGCTGCCTGGCCTGCTGCGTTCACCAGCAACTTTGATATGTGTTGCTTGAGTATTGTGAACAGTTTTGGGCTCCTCAATCTAAGAAAAGATGTGCTGACATTAGAGAGAGTCCAGAGAAAGTTCACGAAGATACTTCTAGGTATGAAAGGGTTATCATATGAGGAATGTTTGATGGCTCTGGGTCTATACTCACTGGAATTTAGAAGGATGAGGAGGGAAGATGTAGATGTGGAAAGGATGTTTCCCATAGTCCAAGACAAGAAGATACAATCTCAGAATAGAGGGGCGTCCATTTAAAACAGAGATGTGGAGAAATTTCTTTAGCCAGAGGGTTGTGAATTTGAGGAATTTGTTACCATGGGCAGCTGTGGAGGCCGGGTTTCTGGGTGTACTTAAGGCAGAGATTGATAGGTTCCTGTTTGGACATGGCTTCAAAGGTTACAGGGAGAAGGCCAGGGAATGGGGTTGAGGAGGGGAAAAAAGGATCAGCCATGATTGAATGGTGGAGCGAAATTGATGGGCCAAATGTAAAATGAGTGAGATACAGCCCAGTCCTTCATAGGGAAATCCCTCCCCATTATTGAGCACATCTACAAGGAGCACTACCACAACAAAAAGCATCCATCATCAATGACCTCCACCATACAGGCCATTGGGAAGGGGGTACAGGAGCTTTAGGTTGCACACCAGAAGGTTCAGGGACAGTTATTCCCCTTCAAACATCAGCATCCTGAACCAGAGTGGTTCACTTCACTCACCTCAACACTAAACTGATCTCACAACCTATGGACTCATTTCCAAGGACTCTGCAATTCATGTTCTCAGTGTTATTTATTGACTTGTCTATCTATTTATTTATTATTTTTTCCCATTTGCACAGTTTGTCTTACTTTTTAGACTGGTTGTTTGTATTTATTCATTGATTCTCTTGCATTTCTTTGTTCTACTCTGAATGCCTGCAAGTTAATGAATCTCAGGGTAGTATGTGGTGGCCTATAACTACTTGATAATAAATTTACTTTGAATTTGGAACTTTGGATCATGGTGCACTGAATGTAGAAACCTAACACTCCTCCTATCAAAAACAAGCCATGATTCTATGATGCTTGAAGCTTTCAGTTGTGAGGTCAAAAATTTAATATTGGGTAATAGCATCAGGAGAAATGGAACAAGTAGATATTTTTAGGTGGGTATCAACCATGGACATAAAAATTATTTTTAATTACTTTATAATGACACATTCACCAGATTTATGGGAAAGATTATTGGATATTCTTAAAAACAATCAGTTCTAATTGACTAAGAACTTACACTCTCAAAACATTGTCTCTAATTTTAAGAAATATTAAATTAAACATTATGGCCCAGTACTTTTGAACATACCCAGTCGCTCTTAGTAATTAGAAAATTTAAAAACATTGAAGCACCTTATTTGTTATAACTAGACCTTTTATTGAAACCATTTGGCACACAGACTGAATTCTCTGAGTGCAGCTTTTGGCAACAGGAGACAAGTTATAAACAATCTGGTAGTCCATCAAACTTCTGGAGAGAAATTATTATTATGTATCAATATTGTTGTGTTTGCAATAATTCAATCCCAGTTCTGCCAAAAGTGCAGTAGAGGCCTGGGACCAATGCCAGAATGTGATGGAGATTTTTCAGGTTCCAATTTTTCCCTCTCACTAACTGAGGGATACTATGGATTCTTTCTTCAGCCCAGGCTACGTTGAGTATAACCATCAGTGCAAATTTCTCCACTAGATATTTCCCCCTTTTGCCCTGTTTTCGGCAGTGACCAGTAAATCTGCCTCACCTTGTGTCCTTGTGAACTTTCAGAGATGCTTGTGAGGCATGCTGCTGTTGGTCAAATCTTGCAGAAAATACTCAGCCTGAGAAGTGTTCTTAATCTGTTTATTTTGGGACACAGTGCCATCATGTTTCTATCCCTTTAATTCAGAGCAAAAGGTCAGAGACAGGATTAATACCTCACCTAAGGCAGGGTCAATTTTTTTTTAGGAGATACAAATTGCAATTGTTGGTTATTGCAATTTATTCTGCAGAGACCAGTCTCACAGATGTTGCTTAAGGAGCTACTATAAATCAGAGCAGCAGAGCATAGAAATGGATTTTGACAACTTTTCGTTTGTAATCTTTGCCATACATAGGACAGTATCAATCATCATCCATCTCGACAAAGGAACCGCAGACCGGAATAACCCTGAATAGGACATGATAAACAGTATCCGAGTAATCATACATTGTCTTTCCAAGTATTGAGAATACTTGGAAAGACAATTTACTTCTATCTTTAGAGGGGAAACTATCCAAATTCAGTTGCTGTAACTACATCCTTATGAGTAGATCAGTTGGTATACCAGGGCATAGATAAATGGGAGGAAGCAATCCTGGATAAAAGAGATACACGGGCTTTATGATCCAGTTACCTTTAAAGGTGCCTAGTCACAGGATCACTCAAAATTGTAGAGTAGACTGTATAAAGCTCGAATTTTTCCCAAGACAAAACTGGCTCTTTCTGATTCTCAGCTCACTTCACGTGGGCATGTTCACCATGGTGTGCCATACACTATGTCGCTACTAAAACAACGTTTCATAGGTAGGTAGGATTGATGCGAGATTCCCTTTTCTCAGAGTACCCCTGTGTCATTGTCCAAAGTGCCAGTACTTCTGTGTCCATCAGGAAGCAGTGTAAGGAGATGCCTTTAATGCTCGTAATGCAGTGGCAGCAGAGAGCCCAGTGAAGTGGTTATTACATACAGTGGGGCTCCTTTCATTAATGCCTCCACCATGGATACAACAGTATTGGCTCAGTTTTCTCATCTCAACTTGCCCTACAAGTTGGACAATTGACTGATGAAGATGCCACAGATGAAATACTCCTGTCACCCACCCAGCCCACACCACAATCACTCACCCTGTTGGCCATGAAGGAATTAAAATATGGAAGAAAATAACTAACTGGAATAAGCCAAGGGCACTGGAAATAGACAGACCAAACATCTTTGTTCTTACCATGTGGCGGACTGTCATTTTGTGAGACTGTTCTGCAACCTCCATTTTGTCAGAGTCATAAAACACTACAACACAGAAACAGTCCCTTCAGCCCGTCTAGTCCATGCTGAACTATTACACTACGTAGTCCCATCGACCTGTACCTGATCATAGCCCTCCAAACCCCTCCCATTCATGTATTTATTGAAACCTCTCTTAAACACTGCAATCAAACCTACATCCACTTTTGCTAGCTTTTCATTGCACGCTCACACCACCCACTGAGTGAAGAAATTTCCCCTCAGGTTCCTTTTAAATATTTCACCTTTCACCCTTAACCCATGACCTCTAGTTCTAGTCTCAGGCAATCACAGTGGAAAAAGCCTGCTTGCATTAACTCTTTCTATACCCCTCCTAATTTTGTGTACTTCCTTCATTCTCCTATTCTCCAGGGAACAAAGTCATAACCCATTCAACCTTTCCCTATAACTCAGGTGTTCAAGTCTTGGCCACATCCAAATTTGGCCTCAGCAATGTATTATATAACTTCCACATAACATTCCAACTCCTGTACTCAGTACTCTGATTGCTGAAGGCCAATGTGCCAAAAGCTCTCATTTTGACCTTATCTACCTGCGATGCCACTTTCAACTAATTATATATCCATGTTCCTAGATCCTTCTGTTCTACCACTCTCCTCAGTGCCCTACTGTTCACTGTTTATGCCCTACCCTGGTTGTCCTGCCAAAGGGTAATACCTCCCACTTGTCTGCATTAAATTCCATTGGCCATTTTTCAGCCTATTTTTCAAGCTGGTCCAGATCCCACTGTAAGCTTTGGTAGTCTTCTTCACTGTTCTCTGCAGCTCCAATCTTGGTATTATCTGCTGTGACGAAAGTACACATAGACTAAGATGTAAACTGTCCTGTGCTGGCACCAGTGGGATCAGCAGTTGGTCTGCCACCTGTCTTCAGGAGAAAGAGAGATAAGGAAAACAATGGAGCAGCATTTGGAGATGTTAATGAAGGGACGGGAGAGTTTAACGGAAGGAGACACGGTCTGAGAGCTGTCAAGATCGGCTCCTCTTTGAACCCTGAACTGTTTGAAGTGATGGACAGGCGATACCCCAGCAGGGGGATAAAAAGGGACAGGTTCGCTAAGGCGACACACGACACCACGAGGTAACGAGACCCTGGAAGCGGTGCACCTCCCACAAGTCGGTGGGAGTTTTGGAGGCCTGGTCGCGGGACAAAGCCATAGACGCACAGGGTGGAAAGGTACGATTGGCGGGAACCTGGTGTGTGTCCACCCTTGCCTGGGTGCCAGGTTCACTGCAGAGCAGCGATCGTATCTGAAAACGGAGGGGTCACAGTCGGTGACCTCAGAAGACATTACAAAGGGCTCGCCCGAAAGCTGACTGCGAAGAATATCGAAGGTCTGTGTGGAAGCCATTTGAATATTCATTCGCTTTTGCTCTCTCTCTCCTTCCCCCTCACCCCTGCCGTCCATCGCCACGGTAGTGATTACTGTGAACTGAACTGAACTTTGCATCACTTTGAAACTTAGACGACGATAGAGCTTGATTCATCCTGTTATCCTAATTCTGTGTACATACGTGTTTATCATTGCTGAACTGTTGCATTTATTATCCTTTTGATTAGAGTACTGTATTGCTTATATCTTTAATAAAACTTTCTTAGTTCCAGTAATCCAGACTCCAACTGAGTGATCCATTTCTGCTGGTTTGGCAATCCAGTTACGGGGTATGTGACATAAATGGGGTTCTCATCCCGGATTTTGAACGCTAAATTTGGGACGGAGTAAATTGATTGGGTTAAAATTCCCGAAAGAAAGAAAAGGCAAACAGCAGAAATGGAGATTGAGGAATTTCTAAAGGCGCTGACCTTGGAGGCATTAGAGGATGCCAGGAAAGTGGAATTGGCAGCTGTGGCCAAACGGTTGAATCTTGTTAAGGGGAAGTCGACAATGAGGAGAGAGGAGATACACAGAGCTATCGTAGAGCACTATGTATCTAAAGGTGTGTTTCCCCAAGGGGAGCTGGAGGTGGTGTCTATGGAAAAACCTGCTGGAGACGCGGTACAGGTGCAGCTTGAAAAACTGAGACTCGAGCATGAGTTCCGGGTACGGCAGTTAGAACACGAAGAGAAACAGTTAGAAAGGCAGGAGAGAGAGAGACAGTTAGAAAGGCAGGAGAAAGAGAAACAGAGACAGTTGGAGCGAGAAGAGAGGCAGTTGGAGAAACAGAGGGAAAGGGCATTTGAGCTGGAGAAGTTAAAGATGATGGCAGCGCAAGGGCCCATGCCGAACCAAGGTGGAGGGTTCAGGGTGACCCAGGAGGTTGGGCTGGTTCCCCCATTTGACGATACCGATGTGGATCGGTACTTTCTCCATTTCAAAAAAGTTGCTACAAGTCAGGACTGGCCGAGGGATAAGTGGGCTGTTTTGCTTCAGAGTGTACTGAAAGGGAAAGCCCAACAAGCTTACTCAGCTTTGTCCGCGGAAGATGCCCAGAGGTATGAGGTGGTGAAAGAGGCCATCCTCAGGATTTATGAGTTGGTCCCGGAGGCATACCGGCAGAGGTTCCGGAATGCGAGGAAGCAGTGGGACCGCACGTATTTAGAGTTTGCCCGTGAGATGCAGACATATTGTGAGCATTGGTGCGCCTCAAAGGGGGTAAGTGGGGATTATGACAGACTGCTACAGCTGATCCTGATTGAGCAGTTTAAAGGTTGTGTCCCTGAGGGTATGAGACCCGACCTAGATGAGAAAGAGGCAGCCACGTTAGCCGCCCCTGCTAAGTTAGCAGATGAGTATGCGTTGACGCATAGAATGAAGTTTGTCCCGAATAAAGGCTACCAGAAGGGTAGTCAGGACGGCGGGGAGAGTCCGCCAGAAAAGTCAGAAAAATAAGCCAGGGACTAGTGAGAAGGATAAGGCAGACTGGGAGCAGTCTGGTAGGAAGTCTCCTGGGGTCGTCTGTTATAATTGTGGGAAAGTCGGACACTTTGCGTCCAGGTGCTTTGCCCCAAAGAAGGAGATGGGGAAAGGAAAAACGAGGGTTCCGAATGGCTGTATTGAGCCGGCAAACCAACCTCCAGGAGAGAGGAGGTCTGATAAAGTTCAGGAAGGGCGCGAGAGGTTTATCTCGGCCAGATTGGTGTCGGTGAAGGAGGGGTTAAACCCAGTTCCAGTACGGATCTGGAGAGACACGGGAGCTTGTCAGTCACTGATCTTGAGGAGTGTTTTAGACTTTAGTTCAGAGACTGAGACTGGGGAGGTCAGTGTGATCAAAGGCATTGGAAAAGGGACTGAAGCCGTGCCGATACCCGCTTTCGGGGAACCTTTTTCTCGAGTATTTGTGGATTTTGTCGGTCCCCCGCCCAGAACTGCGAGTGGGCAGGAGTACGTGATGACTATGATGTGCGCTGCCACCAGGTTTCCGGAGGCTGTGCCCCTGGCCAGCGTAAAGGCTCCCGCAGTTGTAAAGGCGCTTGTGAAATTTTTCACTACGATGGGGTCGCCCAGGGAAATCCATTCGGATCAGGGGAGTGTCTTCACATCTCACACATTCCGACGGATGTTGGATGAGATGGGAGCAAAGCAGATTTTGGCCTCCGCGTACCACCCTGAGTCACAAGGGGCGTTGGAACGATTCCACGCCACATTAAACACCATGATTAAAATTTACTGTCAAGAAAACGCTAGGAGCTGGGATGATGCTTTGCCCCTCCTCGTATTTGCCGTGAGGGACACGGTTCAAGAGTCATTGGGGTTCAGCCCATTCGAGCTCGTTTTTGGTCATCGGCCCAGAGGACCCCTGACCTCACTAAAAAGAGCAATGGTCCAGTCCGGTAGTCCAAGTTAATGTGATTTGATTACGTTTTAAAATTTCGTGAGGATTAAAAGGATCTGTGACCTTGCCAAAGAAAATCTACGACACTCCCAGACTAAAATGAAAAACTGGTATGATAGGCGTGCCCGCGAAGAAGTGTTCCAAGTGGGCGATCGGGTCTTAGTTCTGTTCCCAGTGGTAGCCAACCCCCTCCAGGCGAGATTCCACGGTCCGTATAAGGTAATTAAGAAGATAGACCCTTTGAATTATGTTATCGAAACGCCGGACAGGCGTAAACCCACACAGTTGGTACACATTAACATGTTAAAAGCCTACCCGGAAAGAAAACTCGGTTGGTGTTATCACGGAAATTAATGAGACTGGGGTGGCGAATGATACGGGGAAAACCCATCTTGAAAAGATGAATATGGTGTCGACCCGACTGGAGAACTCTATTGTTCTGGCTAAATTTGCACCTAACCCCCGAACAAAGCGGGCCATTGATAAAGCTAATTAACCGGCACGCGGATGTATGTCCCGATGTCCCGAGGCAATGCAAAGGGACGGTGCATGATGTTGTGGTCACCTCAGACCAGTCTGTTAAACAACACCCCTATAAGGATGAACTTGGAGAAGGGCAAGCTAGTGGAGAAAGAAATTGAGTACATGCTAGCCACAGGTATTATTAGGCCATCCAAGTCGGAATGGGCGTCCCCTGTGTGGTTGTCCCGAAAGTCGATGGGAGCATCCGATTCTGTACAGATTACAGAAAGGTGAATGCTATCACGAAAACTGATGCTTACCCCATCCCAAGGGTGGACGATTGCATCGATAAAGTGGGGAGAGCTAAGTACATCACAAAGATCGATTTGCTGAAAGGGTACTGATGTGTTCCTTTAACCGACCGGGCTAGAGAAATCTCAGCATTTGTCACTCCCTCCGGTTTATACGAGTATAATGTTCTACCTTTTGGCATGAAAAACGCCCCAGGGACCTTCCAGAGGATGATTAATTCAGTAATAAAGGGACTAAGGAACACAGAAGCATATATTGATGATTTAGTGGTCTGGAGTGACACGTGGGAGGGGCACATTGTGGCGGTAGAGGAGCTATTTAAATCGCTGTCGGAAGCCACCCTGACAGTGAACCTCGCAAAAAGTGAGTTCGGCCACGCGAAGGTCACTTACCTGGGATTTGTGGTAGGACAGGGGCAGCAGGCTAAGGTGCGGGCTATCTCGGAGGTCCCCACCCCGACAGACAAGAAAGCCCTGAGAAGGTTCTTGGGGATGGTGGGGTACTATAGGAAGTTTTGCAAAAACTTTGCGGATATTTCCCTCCTTCTCACTAAGCTTTTGCCAAAGAATGCGAAGTTTGTGTGGAACGACCTTTGTCAACAAGCCTTCGAGAGTCTGAAGGCGATTCTGTGTCACCATCCTGTGCTAAATGCGCCTGATTTTTCAAAACCCTTCTCCCTAGCAACAGATGCTAGCGACGAAGCTGCCGGGGCGGTGCTGTTGCAGACTGACAAAGAGGGGGTTGAGCACCCAGTCGCTTACTTTTCCAAGAAATTTAATACCCATCAGAGAAATTATTCCACTGTGGAAAAGGAGTTACCGGCCATCATACTAGCATTACAACATGTTGAAGTTTATATTTGCCCGGCATGGAAACCACTGGTAATTTACACTGACCACAACCCATTAGTGTTTTTGGCCACTATGAAAGATAAAAACAAAAGATTGCTAAGTTGGAGTCTGGTGCTACAGGAATTTGATATAAAAATTACACATATAAAAGGAACGGAAAATGTGATTGCTGACTGTCTGTCAAGGTGTTGACAACTTAAAACTCGCTGTATTAGCCAAATAGCGGATGAAGATGTATATTTGTGTGTATCAAGTAATGTATTCATGTTTGTAATTTTTACCCCGGTAAAAATCCTTAAAGGTGAGGGGTGTGACGAAAGAGGGTTACAAAAAGTACACATAGACTAAGATGTTAACTGTCCTGTGCTGGCACCAGTGGGATCAGCAGTTGGTCTGCCACCTGTCTTCAGGAGAAAGAGAGATAAGGAAAACAATGGAGCAGCATTTGGAGATGTTAATGAAGGGACGGGAGAGTTTAATGGAAGGAGACATGGTCTGAGAGCTGTCAAGATCGGCTCCTCTTTGAACCCTGAACTGTTTGAAGTGATGGACAGGCGATACCCCAGCAGGGGGATAAAAAGGGACAGGTTCGCTAAGGCGACACACGACACCACGAGGTAACGAGACCCTGGAAGCGGTGCGCCTCCCACAAGTCGGTGGGAGTTTTGGAGGGCTGGTCGCGGGACAAAGCCATAGACGCACAGGGTGGAAGGGTACGATCGGCGGGAACCTGGTGTGTGTCCGCCCTTGCCTGGGTGCCAGGTTCACTGCAGAGCAGCAATCATATCTGAAAACGGAGGGGTCACAGTCGGTGACCTCAGAAGACATTACAAAGGGTTCGCCCGAAAGCTGACTGCGAAGAATATCGAAGGTCTGTGTGGAAGCCATTTGAATATTCATTCACTTTTGCTCTCTCTCTCCTTCTCCCCCCCCCCCCGACCCCCGTCCATCGCCACGGCAGTGATTACTGTGAACTGAACTGAACTCAATTGAACTGAACTTTGCGTCACTTTGAAACTGGTCATTTACCCCTAGACGACGATAGAGCTTGATTGATCCTGTTATCCTAATTCTGTGTACGTGTGTGTTTATCATTGCTGAACTGTTGCATTTATTATCCTTTTGATTAGAGTATTGTGTTGCTTATTTCTCTAATAAAACTTTCTTAGTTCCAGTAATCCAGACTCCAACTGAGTGATCCAATTCTGCTGGTTTGGCAACCCAGTTACGGGGTATGTAACACTGCAAATTGTTGATCCAGTTTACCACATTAACATCCAGATCGTTGATGTGGAAGGCAAACAACAAAGGATCCAGCACCGATCCCTAGTCACAGGCCTCCAGTCAAAAAGGCAACCATCTACTACCACTATCAAGCTTCTCCTATGAAGCCAATGTCAACTCCAGTTTACTACCTCAACCTGAATGCAAAGTGACTGAACCTCCTGATCCAGCCTCCATGCGGGACTTTGTCAAAGGCCTCATGTAGACAACGACCACTGCCTTGTCTTCATCTACTTTCCTGGTAAACTCCTCAAAAAACTCTATAAGATTGGTTAGATAAGACCTATCAAGACAAAATCATGCAAACTATCCTTAATACTTATATATCTGGTCACTTAGAATACCTTCCAATAATTTACCCACTACTGACGTCAGGATCACCAGCCTATAATTTCCCAGCTTATTCTTAGAGCCTTTCGTGAACAACAAACAACATTAGCTATCCTCCAGTGCCCCAGCATCTCACCCTTAGCTGAAGATGTTTTAAGTACCTCTGCCAGTGCCTTGCAATTTCTGCACTTGCCTCCTCCAGGGTCCAAGGGGACATTTTGTCAGACCCTAGGGATTTATCCACCCTAATTTGCCTCAGGGTAGCAGGTACCTCCTCTTCTGTAATTTGTATATGGTCATTGATCTTACTTCGGCTTTGCCTTATTTCTATAAACTGTGTCCATCACCCAAGAAAATCCATCTAAGATCTCCCCATCACTTTCTGCTCTATGTGTAGATGACCCTGTTGATCCTCAAGAGGACTAATTTTGTCGTTTGCTATCTTTTTGCTTATAATATATCTGTAGATGCCCATAGGGTTGTCCTTCACCTTGTCTGCCTTCTTTTTTTTTAATTTGCTTTTACTTATCTTATTTGGAGATACTGCACAGAACAGGCCCATCTGGCCCAACGAGCCACGCTGCCCAGCAACCTGCTTATTTAACCCCACCCTAATCACAGGACAATTTACAATGACCAATTAACCTACTAACCTGTAATTGTGGGACAATATTGTGGGAGAAAACCGGAGAACCCAGAGGGAAACCATTTGGTCACATAGAGAATGTACAAACTCCTTACAGACAGCACCGGAATTTTACTCTGAACTCTTGACACCCCAAGCTCTAATAGTGTCGCGCTAATCGGTGTGCTACCGTGGCACCCTAACAAAAGAGCTATGCTTTTAGCCCTCCTGATTTCTCTCTTAAGTGTCTCCTACAATTTTTATACTTCTCAAGTGATCATTTGTTCCTTTCTGCCAAAACCTGCGATACACCTCCTTCTTCTTAATCAGGGTCTCAATATTCAACAAAAACCAAGTTTCCCTTAACCTCTTAGCCTTACTTTTTATTCTGACAGGAACATACAAACTTTATACCCTTAAAATTTCACTTTTGAAGATGTCCTAGTTATCAAGTATTCTTCTGCCAGAAAACAACCTGTCCCAATCCACACTTGCCAGATCAGATCCTTAAACCTGACTTTTCTCCAATTTAGAATCTCAGCCTAAGGACCAGACCTATCCTTCTCTATAATAGTCTTGAAGCTAATGACATTATGATCATTGGATCCAAATGTTGTCCCCCACACCACACTCACACACGCGCGCATAGACAGACACACACACACACACACACACACACACGCACACACGCACGCACACACGCACACTTCTGTCACCTGTCCTGCCTCTTTCCCTAATAGGAGATAGAGCTTTGCACTCTCTTTAGTTGGAATCTCTATATATTGACTAAGGGAAATTTCCTGAACAAGTTTGATAAAATCTAGTTTTGCCTACATAGTCCTCCCCTATCGTTAGTTCCCTGTACCTGTCATATTCTTCCTTCATGTCTCATTATCCAACCTTCAACATCCAGTGTTCCTTGTGCTAATTAACACTGGCTTTTCCTCTTACAGGGAACCTTGTTATTTCTCTTCTGAGTGTTTCCCACTCAGTAGCTGTAGATTTATCTACAAGTAGGCATTTCCAGTCTACCTTTGCCAGGTGCTTCCTGATATGATTGAATTTGGTCTTGCCCTAGTTTAAGAAATTAATTCCTGGTCCATCTCTCTCCTTTTCCTTAACCCATCATCATTACGTGCCATGTCGTATGGTGTGGGCAATCGTGGTCCCTGAACATGGCTGTTCTTGGCAAAGTTTTCTACAGAAGTGGTTTGCCATTGCCTTCTTCTGAGCAGTCTCTTTACAAGCAGGGTGACCCCAGCCACTATATATACTCTTCAGAGGCTGTCTCCCTGCCGTCAGTGGTCACATAATCAGAACTTGTGATATGCACCAACTGCTCATGCGACCATCCAGCACATATTTCATGTGACCCTGTTGGGGGGACTATGTAGGTGCTACAAATTGTCCGAGGGTGACCTGCTGGCTAGTGAAGGGACGGAGAGCTTTGCACCTGCTTCAGTAGATACGATATCTCCACCCTGCCACCCATTTCCTTAATTATTATCTCCAAAATGTTGCCTTACTGGCAGTCCCTCCACTTGACCAGTTATTTTCACCAAGATAAATCACAACATTGCTCCTTCCATTGTTGGCCTACCTACTGCATCAAAAAGCTCTCATGGATACACCTAAAAAATTCTACCCCCTCTTAGCCTTTAATCTTGAAGTTATCACAGTTAATATTTGGGAAATTAAAATCCAACGGTACAATAATCCTATTTTTATGACATTTCTCTGCTGTCTGCCTGCATACCTGCTCCTCTATTTCCGTTAAACGTTGAGATGTCTGTAAGACTGCCCCAGCAAAGTGACATCCTATATAAGACCATAAGACATAGGAGCAGAATTATGCCATTTGGCTCAACAAGTCTGCTCCGCCATTTCATCATGGCTGATCCATTTTTCATCTCAGCCCCAATCTCCTGTCTTCACCTATATCCCTTCATGCCCTGACTAAACAAGAATCGATCAACTTCTGCCTTAAATATATATGCAAACTTTGCCTCCACGGCTGCCTGTGGCAATGAATTCCACAGATTCACCACTCTCTGGCTAAAGAAATTCCTCCTCATCTCCATTCAAAGGACACCCCTCTATTCCGAGGCTGTGGTGGTCTGAGACTCTCCCACCAGAGGAAACATCATCTCCACATCCATTCTATCATGACCTTTCACCATTCAATGAGTTTCAATTAGGTCACTCACCATTCTTCTAAACTCCAGTGACCACAGACCCAGAGCCATCAAATGTTCTTCATATGATAAGCTATTCAAACCCAGAATCATTTTCATGAACCTCCTTTGAATCCTCTCTAGTTTCTGCACATCCTTTCTGAGATAAGGGCTCAAAACTGCTCACAATACTCTAAGCGAGGCCTCAACATTATATCCTTGCTTTTATATTCTAGTTCTCTTGAAATGAATGCTAACGTTGCATTTGCCTTCCTCACCACAGACTCAACCAGCAAATTAACCTTTTGGGAATCTTGTGCAAGGACTCCCAAGTATCTTTGCACCTCAGATTTTTGTATTTTCTCTCCATTTAGAAAGTAGTCAACCCTTTCATTTCTTCTACCAAAATACATGACCACACTCTCCACAACACTATTTCATCGGCCACTTCTTTGGCTATTCTCCAATCTGTCTAAGTCCTTCTATAGCCTCTCTACTTCCTGAAAACTACCTGCCCCTCCACCTATCTTCATACCTTTGCAACAAAGCCATCAATGGTCTTGTTTAAGAAGATTTGCATGAAAATTTATGAAATTATGATTGAATTCTCTTAAAGTTCACTTTATCACTTATCCTCCCTACTGAAACGTGTTTATCCCATGCACAATTACTCTGAGTCTCCTTACCCTGCCAGCTCAAATTAAATCATCCCCACCAGAATAAACAGATTACCCGTTAAGGGATTTGTTCCCACATTAGTTAAAATGTAAAACTGCAGCCAATCTCACTTCTAAAAGCCCCACCTTCCCTAGAAACAATATTCATGGCCCAGGAACCAGGTTCTTTGGGGCTTAGAAAAATACTCGCAAAAACCGTGTGAATCAACTACGACACTTCTTACAACGTGTCCCTTGTAACTGCAAATGATGGAAAAAATTATCATCTTATCTCTTCTTTTCCCACTACCGAGAGATCTCAAAGATCTTTCCAGATGAAATGCAACTCACTTGCATTTCTTTCAGTCCAGTGTTCCACATTCAATGTTCTCAATGTGTCTCCTTTACACTGGACCACCAAGGTTAAGTCTCCTGGTAGAACATAAACTTCCTATTTCTCTTGCATCTTTAATTCTCTCCCACTCTCACTTTAACCTACTGGTCTGTGACATTCTGTGTTATTACAGTGGGCACCAGTACAAGCTCGAGAACAGCACTTCATGGGCATATTGCAGCCTTCTGGACAAAATATCAGATATTGTTGAAATATCAAATATTATACTGCTGAAAGTTACTTTATTTTTCTGTCTACCACAGGCAGCCATCTATGATATTGGCTCAGCTGGCTGGTTGATGTTTCCCCTCTGAGTGGAGAATGGTCCAGCCTGACCAGTCAGGTACATTCTGCTGCTCTGCATTTTGCAATTCTCATATTCCTTTATCTCTCTCCTTTTGTATTTGGAGAGCAGAAACTGGAGGGCAAATTACAATTCTAAAGAATAAATTATTACAATATTCTGCAGATTTATAGAAAGGAAAATTGAAATAGGAATACTTTGGGAGAACAAAATCTCAGACAGTGTTGCTGAATTGCCAGAAATATTAATGAATTCCTTTGTTTCAATACATGCCTTGGAAACAGATCAGGTAACACTGACATTGAAGAGAAGATTGAGCATTATATAACAAAAGATGAAGTAAAAAGAGAGCAACTATTAAGTAAACATTAAATGTTGATTGATGGAGTGCAGAGAAGATTCACCAGAGTGCTATCTGATTAGAGGATTTTAACGTAGAATATAGAATATTAGAACACCAGGCAGGTCATTCAGCCCATGACGTTGTGCTGATCTTGATGCTAGCTTATACTAAATGTTCTTCTTCTGTGTATCATCCATATCCCCCCATTCCCTTCAGACTCATGTGTCTATCTAGAAATCCTCAAACACTGCCCAATTCCAGCACTACACCTGGTAACTTACTCCAGGTAGCTGCCACCTTCCGTGTAGAGGTCTTGCTCCTCACCTTGCCTTTAAACTGCCCCCTATAATCTTAAAAGTATGTTTTCTAGTATTTTACATTAGTATCTTAGGGAAAAGATTTTGACTGTCTACCCTACCTATGGCTCTCATAATTAAAAAAAAAACCTCTGTCGGGTCTCTCCTCAGCCTCTGACACTCAAAAGAGAACATCCAAAGTTTGTTCAACCTTTCCTTACGGCTCATAGACTCTGATACAGACAACATCCTGGTAAACCTCCTGCGCCCTCTCCACAGTTTCCACATTCTTCCCGCAATGGGACGGCTGAACTGTATGTAATACTCCAAGTGTGGTTTGACTGAAGTTTTATGTAGCTGCAGTGTGACTTCCTTACTCTACCAATGAAAACCAGCATGCCCCAAGTCTTTGTTACCATTTTATCCACAGGCAGTGAATGATGGACCTGGACCCAAAATCCTTCTGTGCCTCAATGCTATTAAGAGCCTTGCCATTAACTGTATACTTTCTCCTTAAATTTGATCTCCCAAAGTGCACCAACTCATATTTGTCCAGATTAAACTCTCTGCTATATCTATAACTGATCTATATCCCAGTATTTTTGATAGTCCTTTGCATTGTCCACAACTCCACTAGTCTTGCTGTCATCCACGAACTTGCTAATTCATCCATCTATATTTTCATCTGGTCAGATGAGTCCTCTATCCCCTGAGTTTGCCTATGAGGAGCACATTGGATTCGATGATGCTGCCATCTACCTGCTGAACAGAGCCTACTCCCATTTGGATAAGCAGGGTAGCACTGTGAGGATCATGTTTTTTGATTTCTCAAGTGCCTTCAATACCATACAGCCCTCATTGCTGGGGTAAAAGCTCCATTCAATGCAGGCTGGCACTTCCATTGTATCCTGGATGATGGACTACCTGACTGGCAGACCACAGTTTGTGCGGCTTCAGAGCTGTGTGTCAGACGTGGCTATAAGCAGAACTGGGGCTCTACAGGGGACAATATTGCTCCCTTCCTGTTTACCCTGTATGCCTCAGACTTTAGATACAACACTGAGTCATGTCATCTGCAGAAATTCTCTGACGACTCAGCAATAGCTGTGTTTTTAAAGAGAGAACGGGAGGATGAATATAAGGCCCTGGTGGAGAACTTTGTCAAATGATGCAAGCTGAATCATCTGCAGCTCAACATTAGTAAGAAAAAGGAGATGGTGATGGACTTCTGGAAGACAGAGACTGCACTGCTTCCTGTTACAATTAATGGTGAGAATGTGGATGTGGTGAGGACCTACAAGTACCCTGGGGGTGCGCCTGGATGACAGACAAGTGGCACCAACACATAGGCTGTGGACAAGAAGGGACAAGAGTCACCTCTGCTTCCTGCGAAGACTGAGGACCTTTGGAGGATGCAGGCTTCTCTTTCACATATTCTACCAGTCTGTAGAAAGGCTGGCTCTGTTATCGTGAGCCAAACTGGACACACTGGAAGCCGTGGTAGAACAAAGGACCCTCCAGAAAATCCTAGCAATTCTGGGCAATGTTTTTCACCCCCTGCATACCACCTCGGCTTAACAAAAGAGCACTTTTAGCAGTAGACTAAGTCAAATTAGAGCTTGATCAGTTTGACATAGTGGGCAGAGCTGAAAGAAGGCCATAGTTGGGAGCTTAACATCAAAGGATACACTTTGTATCAGAAGTACAGACAGGAAGGCACAGGCGGTGGTGTGGCTCTGTTGGTAAGAGATGGAATTAGAAACAGGTGACAAGGTCAGAAAATGTTGAATCATTATGGGTGGAGTTAAGAAACTATAAGGGGAGAAAAACCGTTATGGGAATCATATATCGGCCTCCAATTAGTAGTCAAAGTGTGGGGTTGACATTGCTAAGGGATCTGGAAAAGGCATGTAATAAGAGTAATGACACAATTGTAATGGGGAATTCAATATGCAAGGAAATTGGGAAAATCAGGTTAGCGTCGGGTCACAAGAGAGGGAATTTGTTGAATGCCTATGAGATGGCTTTTGAGAGCAGTTTGTGCTTGAGCCTACTCAGGGAAAGGCTATCTCAGATTGGGTGTTGTGTAATAACCCAGATCTTATTAGGGAGCTTAATGTGAAGGAACCTTAGGAGGAAGTGCTCATAATGTGATTGAATTCATGCTGCAATTTAAGAGGGAGAAGCATAAGTCACATGTATCAGTATCACAATGGAATCAAAGGAATTACTGAGGCATGAAAGAGGAGCTTGCCCAGGTGAATTGGAGGGGGATACTGGTAGAGATGACTGAAGTTTCTGGGAATAGTTCACAAGGCACAGGATAGATATGTCCCACAGAAAAAGTTGTTCTCAAATGGCAGGGGTAGGCAACCGTGGCTGACAAGGGAAGTAAAAACTGCATAAAAACCAAGGAAAGGGCATGTGAGGTAGTAAAACTGAATGGGAAGTTAGATGGTTGGGAAGCTTTTAAAATCAAACAAAAGGCAACTAAAACAACTATAAGAAAGGAAAAGATGAAATATGAGGGTAAATTAGCCAATAATATAAAGCAGGATACTAAAAATTTTTTCATTTCTGTAAAGAGTAAACAGGAGTTGAGAGTTGATATTGGACCACTGGAAAATGATGCTGGTGAGGTAGTAATGGGGGATAAAGAAATGGCAGATGAACATAATGGGTACTTTGCATCTGTGGAAGACTCTATCAGTGTGCCAGAGATCTGTGAGTGTCAGGGAGCAGGAGTAAGTGCCATTGCCTTTACAAAGGGAAAAGTGCTAGGCAAACTCAAAGGTCTTAAGGTGGATAAGTCACCTGGACCAGATGGACTGCATCCCAGAGTTCTGAGAGAGATTGCTGAAGAGATAATGGATGCATTAGTCATGATCTTTCAAGAATCACTTGATTCTGGCATAGTTCTGGAGGACTGGAAAATTGCAAATGTCACTCCACTCTTTAAGAAGGTGGGAAGGCAAAAGACAGGAAATTATAGGAATGGTAGCCTAACCTCAGTGCTTGAGAAAATGTTGGAGCCTGTTATTAATGTTGAGGCTTCGAGGTACTTGGAGACGAATGATAAAATAAGTCAAAGTTAGCACAATTTCTGGTAAAGGAAAACCTTGCCTGACAAATCTGTTAGAGTTTTTCGAGGAAGTTACAAGCAGGGTGGACAAAGGAGAGGCAGTGGATGTCATTTACTTGGATTTTCAGAAGGCATTTGATAAGGCTGCTTACATAGAAACATAGAAACATAGAAAATAGGTGCAGGAGTAGGCCATTCGGCCCTTCGAGCCTGCACCGCCATTTATTATGATCATGGCTGATCATCCAACTCAGAACCCAGCCTTCCCTCCATACCCCCTGACCCCTGTAGCCACAAGGGCCATATCTAACTTCCTTTTAAACATAGCTAATGAACTGGCCTCAACAGTTTGCTGTGGCAGAGAATTCCACAGATTCACCACTCTCTGTGTGAAGAAGTTTTTCCTAACCTCGGTCCTAAAAGGCTTCCCCTCTATCCTCAAACTGTGACCCCTCGTTCTAGACCTCCCCAACATCGGGAACAATCTTCCTGCATCTAGCCTGTCCAATCCCTTTAGGATCTTATACGTTTCAATCAGATCCCCCCTCAATCTTCTAAATTCCAACGAGTACAAGCCCAGTTCATCCAGTCTTTCTTCATATGAAAGACCTGCCATCCCAGGAATCAATCTGGTGAACCTTCTTTGTACTCCCTCTATGGCAAAGATGTCTTTCCTCAGATTAGGGGACCAAAACTGCACACAATACTCCAGGTGTGGTCTCACCAAGGCCTTGTACAACTGCAGTAGTACCTCCCTGCTCCTGTACTCGAATCCTCTCGCTATAAATGCCAGCATACCGTTCGCCTTTTTCACCGCCTGCTGTACCTGCATGCCCACTTTCAATGACTGGTGTATAATGACACCCAGGTCTCGTTGCACCTCCCCTTTTCCTAATCGGCCACCATTCAGATAATAATCTGTTTTCCTATTTTTGCCACCAAAGTGGATAACTTCACATTTATCCACATTAAATTGCATCTGCCATGAGTTTGCCCACTCACCCAACCTATCCAAGTCACCCTGCATCCTCTTAGCATCCTCCTCACTGCTAACACTGCCACCCAGCTTCGTGTCATCCGCAAACTTGGAGATGCTGCATTTAATTCCCTCATCCAAGTCATTAATATATATTGTAAACAACTGGGGTCCCAGCACTGAGCCTTGCGGTACCCCACTAGTCACCGCCTGCCATTCTGAAAAGGTCCCGTTTATTCCCACTCTTTGCTTCCTGTCTGCTAACCAATTCTCCACCCACACCAATACCTTACCCCCAATACCGTGTGCTTTAAGTTTGCACACTAATCTCCTATGTGGGACCTTGTCAAAAGCCTTTTGAAAATCCAAATATACCACATCCACTGGTTCTCCCCTATCCACTCTACTAGTTACATCCTCAAAAAATTCTATGAGATTCGTCAGACATGATTTTCCTTTCACAAATCCATGCTGACTTTGTCCGATCATTTCACCGCTTTCCAAATGTGCTGTTATCACATCCTTGATAACTGACTCCAGCAGTTTCCCCACCACCGACGTTAGGCTAACCGGCCTATAATTCCCCGGTTTCTCTCTCCCTCCTTTTTTAAAAAGTGGGGTTACATTAGCCACCCTCCAATCCTCAGGAACTAGTCCAGAATCTAACGAGTTTTGAAAAATTATCACTAATGCATCCACTATTTCTTGGGCCACTTCCTTAAGCACTCTGGGATGCAGACCATCTGGCCCTGGGGATTTATCTGCCTTCAATCCCTTCAATTTACCTAACACCACTTCCCTACTAACATGTATTTCGCTCAGTTCCTCCATCTCACTGGACCCTCTGTCCCTTACTATTTCTGGAAGATTATTTATGTCCTCCTTAGTGAAGACAGAACCAAAGTAATTATTCAATTGGTCTGCCATGTCCTTGCTCCCCATAATCAATTCACCTGTTTCTGTTTGCAGGGGACCTACATTTGTCTTTATCAGTCTTTTCCTTTTTACATATCTATAAAAGCTTTTACAGTCCGTTTTTATGTTCTCTGCCAGTTTTCTCTCATAATCTTTTTTCCCCTTCCTAATTAAGCCCTTTGTCCTCCTCTGCTGAACTCTGAATTTCTCCCAGTCCTCAGGTGAGCCACTTTCTCTGGCTAATTTGTATGCTACTTCTTTGGAATTGATACTATCCCTAATTTCTCTTGTCAGCCACGGGTGCACTACCTTCCTTGATTTATTCTTTTGCCAAACTGGGATGAACAATTGTTGTAGTTCATCCATGCAACCTTTAAATGCCTGCCATTGCATATCCACCGTCAATCCTTGAAGTGTCATTTGCCAGTCTATCTTAGCTAATTCATGTCTCATACCTTCAAAGTTACCCCTCTTTAAGTTCAGAACCTTTGTTTCTGAATTAACTACGTCACTCTCCATGTTAATGAAGAATTCCACCATGTTATGGTCACTCTTACCCAAGGGGCCTCTCACGACAAGATCGCTAATTAACCCTTCCTCATTGCTCAAAACCCAGTCCAGAATAGCCTGCTCTCTAGTCGGTTCCTCGACATGTTGGTTCAAAAAACCATCCCGCATACATTCCAAGAAATCCTCTTCCTCAGCACCTTTACCAATTTGGTTCACCCAGTCTACATGTAGATTGAAGTCACCCATTATAACTGCTGTTCCTTTATTGCACACATTTCTAATTTCCTGTTTAATACCATCTCCGACCTCACTACTACTGTTAGGTGGCCTGTACACAACTCCCACCAGCGTCTTCTGCCCCTTAGTGTTACGCAGCTCTACCCATATCGATTCCACATCTTCCCGGCTTATGTCCTTCCTTTCTATTGCGTTAATCTCTTTTTTAACCAGCAACGCCACCCCACCTCCCCTTCCTTCGTGTCTATCCCTCCTGAATATTGAATATCCCTGAACGTTGAGCTCCCATCCCTGGTCACCCTGGAGCCATGTCTCTGTGATCCCAACTATATCATAATCATTAATAACAATCTGCACTTTCAATTCATCCACCTTATTACGAATGCTCCTTGCATTGACACATAAAGCCTTCAGGCACTCTTTTACAACTCTCTTAGCCCTTTTTAATGCTTGCCCTGGATTTGTCGGCCTGCCACTTTTACTTTTCCCCTTTGTACTTTTTGCTTCTACGCTCACTTTACACCCCTCTGTCTCTCTGCACTGGTTCCCATCCCTCTGTTGTGAACTAACCTCCTCACACCTAGCCGCTTTAATTTGATTCCCACCCCCCAACCATTCTAGTTTAAAGTCACCTCAGTAGCCCCCGCTAATCTCCCTGCCAGGATATTGGTCCCCCGAGGATTTAAGTGTAACCCGTCCTTTTTGTACAGGTCACACCTGCGCCAAAAGAGGTCCCAATGATCCAAAAACTTGAATCCCTGCCCCCTGCTCCAATCCCTCAGCCACGCATTTATCCTCCACCTCATCGCATTCCTACTCTCACTGTCGCGTGGCACAGGCAGTAATCCCGAGATTACTACCTTTGCGGTCCTTTTTCTCAACTCCCTTCCTAGCTCCCTATATTCTTCTTTCAGGACCTCATCCCTTTTCCTACCTATGTCATTGGTACCTATATGTACCAGGACCTCTGGCTCTTCACCCTCCCACTTCAGGATATCTTGGACACGATCAGAAATATCCCGGACCCTGGCACCAGGGAGGCAAACTACCATCCGAGTCTCTGGACTGCGTCCACAGAATCGCCTATCTGACCCCCTTACTATCGAGTCCCCTATCACAACTGCCCTCCTCTTCCTTGCCCTACCCTTCTGAGCTACAGGGCCAGACTCTGTGCCGGAGGCAGGGCCACTGTCGCTTCCCCCGGGTAAGCTGTCCCCCCCAACAGTACTCAAACAGGAGTACCTGTTGTTAAGGGGCACAGCCGCCGGGGTACTCCCCATCACCTTCCTTTTCCCCTTCCCCCTCCTAACCGTGACCCACTTGTCTGCCTCCCGTGGCCCCGGCGTGACCACCTGCCTTCCACTCCTCTCTATCACCTCCTCACTCTCCCTGACCAGACGAAGGTCATCGAGCTGCAGCTCCAGTTCCGTAACGCGGTCCCTTAGGAGCTGCATCTCGATGCACTTGGCGCAGATGTAGACGTCCGGGAGGCTTGGAGACTCCAGGGCCTCCCACATCCGACACCGAGAACAGCAAACTGCCCTCACAGTCATAATGCCCCTCTCCTCAAATAGCAACAGAAAATGAATGTCAAACCTTCCTCGCCTCACCCGCTTCCGCCTAAGCCCGGTGAGCCGAAGCCCTTAAGTCTTCACTCTGCTCCCGGCTCACTCCGCCGCCCGCAAACTACGCTGCCCGCTCTATGAGGCTCTGTTCCTTTTAAATCTGCCGCGCTGCACTGCCCTACGTCACACGCCTGCGCAGTCCCGCCTCTCAGAAAGCCGTTGGAGAAAAAAAAATAACGAAAATTTCAAAAATCTCTTTTTCGGCACTCCCACTCAGACTCTCAGACTCCTTCTTCGAATCAAATCCGAAGCAGGATGTCTGCCCTTTTAAATCTGCCGCGCTGCACTGCCCGACGTCACACGCCTGCGCAGTCCCGCCTCTCAACTTAACAAGATAAAATCCTATGGTGTTACAGGAAAGATACTGGCAGGGATAGAGGAATGACAGACAGGCAGAAGGCAGTGAGTGGGAATAAAGGGGGCCTTTTCTGGTTGGCTGCCAGTGACTAGTGGTGTCCCTCAGAGGTCAGTATTGGGACAGCTACTTTTCACATTGTTTGTCAATGATTTGGATAATGGATTTGACAACTTTGTGGTAAACTTTGTAGATGATACAATGATAGATGCAATAGGACTGGGGAGTCATCATGCAAGACTCCCAGAAAGTTAATTCACAGGTTGAGTCTGTGGTAAAGAAGGCAAATGCAGTATTGGCATTTATTTCATGGGGAACCGAATATAAAAACAAGGAGATGACGCTGAGCCTGTATAATACATTAATCAGGCCACACTTGGAGTATTGTCAACAGATTTGGGCCCAATGTCTCAAAGGATGTGTTGTCATTGGAGAGAGTCCAGTGGAGGTTTACGAGGATGATTCTGGGAATGAAGGAGTTAGTATGTGAGGAGCATTTGGCAGCTTTAGGCCTGTACTCACTGGAATTTAGAAGAATGCTTGGGGATCTCATTGGAACCTAGTGAATGTTGAAATTGCTAGATAGGGTGAATGTGGAGAGGATGTTTCCTATGATGGGGGTATCCAGAATTAGAGGGCGCAGCCTCAAAATTGAAGGGCGACCTTCTAGAACAGAGGTAAGGAGGAATTTGTTTCAGCCAGAGAGTAGTGAATCTGTGGAATGCTCTGCCACAGACTGCGGTGGAGGCCAAGCCCATGGATATATTTAAGGTAGAAGTTGATTGTTTCCTGATTGGTCAGGGCATGAAAGGATATGGCGAGAAGGCAGGTATATGGGGTTGGCTGGGATCCGGGATCAGCCAAGATAGAATGGTGGAGCAGACTCAAAGGGCTGAATGGCCTAATTCTGCTCCTTTGTCTTATGGTCTTTTGGTCTAGATGCACTGCTCCGAAGAACCCTATTTTATCCTCAGCTATCAGGCTCTATAATAAGTGAACCTATAGCCGAGGAAGTGATGACCCCCTCCTGTTAGACTGTTTGAGATACCTTACTTTTTATTGTTTCTTGCTTCTCTTCTAATATTTGTATATCTGTATACTTGTAATGTGACTGTGACACTGTAATTTCCTTTGGGATTAATGAAGTGCCTATCTATCTAAATCACTGACATTTATCATGAACAACCCTACAGCAGGACTAAGATTGAACAGAAAAGACAGCCAATATAAAAAATAGAGGGAAGAGTATAATACAGGACCAGCATTGGTGGATTGAAGACCATGATCAATAATACAGGAGTAGAATTAGGCTATTCGGTCATCGTCTGCTCCGCCATTTGGGCTGATTTATTATTCCCCTCAATTTCATTCTCCTGCCTTCTCCCTGACATCTTTAACAGCCTTACTAATCAAGAACCTATCGAGCTCTGCTTTCAATATACCCAATGACTTGGCCTTCACAGCCATCTGAGGTAATAAATTCCATAGGTTCACCACCCTCTGGCTAAAGAAGTTCCTCTTCATCTCTGTTCTAAAGGGACTTCCTTGTACTCTGAGGCTGTGCTCTCTGGTCCTAGACTCCCCCACTACAGGAAACATCCTCTCCATATCGATTCTACCTAGCCCTTCCAAAATTTTATCAATTTCAATGAGACCCTCCCCCCACAAAATTCTTCTAAACTCCAGCAAGTACAGACCACCAAATGCTCCTCATACATTAACCTTTTCATTCTCATAAACCTCCTCTAGACCTTCTCCAATACCAGCACTTCCTTTCTTAGATAAAGGCCCAACACTGGTCACAATACTTCAAGTGCGGTCTGACCGATGCCTTATAAAGCCTCAGTATTACAGACTTACAATTATATTCCAATCTTCCCGAACTGAATGCTAACATTGCATTTGCCTTCCTTACCATCGACTCACCTGCAAGTTAACCTTTAGGGAATCCTGCACGATGACTCCCAAGTCTCTTTGTACATCTAATTCATGAATTTTCTTCCCAGTTAGAAAATAGTCTATGCTTGTGCTCCTTCTACCAAAGTGCAAGACCATACCCTTCGTTATACTGTTTTCCATCTGCCACTTCTTTGCCTATTCCCCTATCCTGTCTAAGTCCCTCTGCAGACTCCTGCTTCCTCAACATTACCTGCCCCTCCACCTATCTTCATATTATCTACAAACTTGGCCACAAGGCCAACAATTCCATCTTCCAAATCATTGAGGTATGATGTGAAAAGTAGTTGGTCCCAAGACCAATCCCTGCAGCAGCCAAATAGAAAATGCTCCCTTTATTCCCACTCTTTGCCTCCTGCTAGTCAGCCAATCTTCTATCCATGTTTGTATCTTTCCGGTAATACCATGGTTCTTACCTTGTTAAGCAGCCTTATGTGTCACTTTAACTAAGACCTTTTGAAAATCCAAGTGAACAACATCCACTGACTCTCCTTTATCTATCTGAGCTGAAGTTCTGATAGGCAGATTGAGCCATGTAGGAGAAGCGAAGGGGTGGAATTGGAGATGGATCTGGTGGATGATAGGTATAGGCAGACAAAAATAAGAGGCAGAAGGAGCCACAAGGGTGGAGGGAAGGAGAAGGTGGGGTCTGCTGCTGGAGGGAGATATGCAGGAACATATGAGTTACCAGTTCTAGAATCTGCTAATTAAAGAAAGTATTAATGGAACTGATTAGAGGTGAGTTGGAGGGTAAATGGAACCAAAAGCAGGTAACTTACTCCTATACTGGCTATCTTCCCTCTCCTAGTCTTGATGCAGGGTTACAACTTGAAATGTTAACAATTCCTTTCATCATCGATGCTCCAGATTCCTGCACCTGCTTTCTCTTGTCTCTCTTATAAATGAGGTTGGGGTACCTTTGCAATACGTTGTGGGTAAAGAGCAGCTAATCAGAATGGCAGGATGAGAACATGTGGGCAAAGGGTGGTGCTCGTACCACTGTTGTTCACAATTTATATTCATTGGCCTTTTCAATTAACTATAAAGTGGACTTTTTCTACAATTGTAACACCAAAGGAGGTCGAGCAACTCTAAAGCAGGTAACATCAGATTACAGCAGCTAGCAGAATAAACAAAACCTGCTCTCGTTTGTTGCAGGAGTGAGAGAGAGCCTATCTGAGGAACTGAAGTGCTGGGATGGACTGAACATTTTTGATGGACTCTGGATCAAGGTCTGTTGGGGTCTTTCTTATTGCTGGCATGGTGGGGAGAGGGAGTCCGTGCTTTTGCTATTGCTTGTACTTGGGAGGGGGAGGAGGAGCTTTGGAGTTCTGATGTTTCTGTCATTCATCTTTTGGGATTTTTCTCTTTCATGGATGACTGCGAAGAGTAAGAATTTCAGGTTGTATACTAAATACATCCTCTGATATTGAATGGAACCACCGAACCATTAATATTAAACTTTGAGCATATAATTGGCAAATGAATTACAACACAATTAAGTATGAAGTGTTACATTTTGGCAAAAGGCTACATATTACTGCGAAAATGAGTTTCAGTGGTTAGAAGAACAAAGAGATCTCAAGATGCAGGCACCCAAATCATCAGAAACAATGACGCAGGTTAATGCAACAGTGAAGAAGTGGAAACAGAACTCTCGGAGTTGTTTCCAGTCGAATAGAGTGAAGTGTAAAGATGTGATTAGGATCAGGGCACCACTTCACCATAATTGGTTCATACCAAAGGGTGAAAAGTGACTTACAGGAATGGCAGAAAAAGGAGATGAAAGCAATAAGAAAATCATAGGAAATACTAACCTGCAATAATTATTTCTTTGAAAATGGCAGTTAAGGTGGTGTGTAGTGTGCAAGGCAGACTGTTAACTTTATCTCCTTCTTCCTTAGGACCCTCTAACCTCTAGCTCCTGGTCATTCCACAGAGTGGTAACACAATCAGAGCTGCAAGGTCATCAGAGAGAGGGGTAGGGAGGGATGGGGGAGAGAGAGACAGAGGGGGGAGAGGGGGGGAGAGAGAGGGGGAGAGAGAGGGGGGAGAGAGAGGGGGAGAGAGAGAGGGGAAGAGAGATAGAGAGGGGAGAGAGAGAGGGAGGAGAGAATGAGAGAGGGGAGAAAGAGGGAGGTAGGGGGAGAAAGAGGGAGGGGGAGAGAGGGGGAGAGGGAGGAGAGAGAGGGGGGAGGGAGAGAGGGGAGAGAGAGGGGGGAGGGGGGAGAGAGGGAGGGAGGGTGAGAGAGAGAAGGGGGAGAGAGAGGGAGGGAGAGTGGGGGAGGGGGAGAGAGAGAGGGAGGGGGAGAGAATGAGGGAGGGAGGAGGAGAGAGAGGGGGAGGGAAGAGAGAGGGGGAGGGCAGAGAGACAGATGAGGGGGAGAGAGAGAGGGCGAGGCTGAGAGAGAGGGGCAGGGGGAGAGAGAGCAAGGGAGTGGGAGGGCCGAGGGAGGCGGAGAGAGAGAGGAGGAGAGAGAGGGAGGGGGAGTGAGAGGGGGGAGAGAGAGGGAGGGGAGAGAGGGAGGGGAGAGAGGGAGGGGGGTGAGAGAGTAAGGGAGGGTGAGAGAGAGAGGGAGGGGGAGAGAGAGGGGAGAGAAAGGGGGGAGAGAAAGAGGGAGGGGGAGAGAGGGGGGAGAGAGAGGGGAGAGAGAGGGAGGGGAGAGAGAGAGGGAGGGATAGAGTGGGGGAGGGGATAGAGCGGGGGAGGGGAGAGAGAGGGGGAGGGGAGAGAGGAGAGAGGGGAGGGGAGAGAGGGAGAGGGGGAGGGGAGAGAGAGGGGGAGAGAGAGGGAGGGGAGAGAGAGGGGGAGAGAGAGGGAGTGGAGAGGTAGGGGAGAGAGAGACGGGGAGAGAGAGGGAGGGGGAGAGAAGGGAGGGAGGGGGAGAGAGTGAGAGAGGGAGGGGAGAGGGAGGGTGAGAGAGTGAGGGATGATGAGCGAGAGGGAGGGAGGGGAGAGAGGAAGGGAGGGAGGGGGAGAGAGAGGGAGGGGAGAGAGGGAGGGGGAGAGGGAGGGAGAGAGAGGAGGAGGGGAAAGAGAGGGGGAGAGAGAGGGGAGAGAGAGGGAGGGGAGAGGGAGGGAAGAGAGAGACAGGGAGAGAGAGGGAGGGCGAGAGAAGGGAGGGAGGGGGAGAGGGGGGAGAGAGGGAGGGGAGAGGGAGGGGAGAGGGAGGGGAGAGGGAGAGAAGGGAGGGAGGGGGAGTGAGAGAGGGAGGGGAGAGGGAGGGTGAGGGATGGTGAAGGAGAGGGAGGGAGGGGAAAGAGGGAGGGAGGGGAGAGGGGGGAGTGGAGAGAGAAAGGGTGGGTGAGAGAGAGAGGGAGTGGAGAGAGGGAAGGGGAGAGGGAGGGAGAGAGAGGGAGGGGAAAGAGAGGGGGAGAGAGAGGGGAGAGAGAGGGGAGAGAGAGAGGGGAGAGAGAGGGGAGAGAGAGAGGGAGGGGAGAGGGAGGGGAGAGAGAAGGGAGGGAGGGGGAGAGAGTGAGAGAGGGAGGGGAGAGGGAGGGTGAGAGAGTGAGGGATGGTGAGAGAGAGGGAGGGAGGGGAGAGAGAGAGGGAGGGAGGGGAGAGAGGGAGGGAGGGAGGGGGAGAGAGAGAGGGTGAGAGAGAGAGGGAGGGGAGAGGGGGGAGTGGAGAGAGAAAGGGTGGGTGAGAGAGAGGGTGAGGAGAGAGAGGGAGGGAGGGGAGAGAGAGGGGGGGGAGAGAGAGAGAGGGGAGAGAGATAGAGAGGGGAGAGAGAGAGGGAGAGAGTGAGAGAGGGAGGGGGAGAAAGAGGGAGGGGGAGAAGGGGGGAGAGGGAGGAGAGAGAGAGGGAGGGGGAGAGAGAGGGTGGGGAGAGGGAGGGGAGAGAGATGGAGGGGGAGGGAGGGGGAGGGGAGAGAGAGAGAGGAGGGGAGAGAGAGAGGGGGAGAGAGAGAGGGAGGGGAGAGAGAGAGGGAGGGGAGAGAGAGAGGGAGGGGAGAGAGAGGGAGAGGAAGAGAGAGGGAGAGGAAGAGAGAGGGAGGGGAGAGAGAGGGTGAGGGGAGAGAGAGGGGGAGAGGGAGAGGGAGGGGAGAGAGAGAGGGAGGGTGAGAGAGAGAAGGGGAGAGAGAGGGAGGGAGAGAGAAGGGGAGGGAGGTGGGAGAGAGGGAGGTAGGGTAAGAGAGAGAGGGAGGGGAGAGAAAGGGAGGGGGAGAGAGAGAGGGAGGGTGAGAGAGAGAAAGGGAGAGAGAGGGAGGGAGAGTGAGGGAAGGGGGAGAGAGAGGGAGGGGAGAGAGAGAGGGAGGGGAGAGAGGGAGGGGGAGAGGGAGGGGGAGAGGGAGGGAGAGAGAGAGAGGGGAGAGAGAGAGGGAGGGGAGAGGGAGGGGAGAGAGAGACGGGGAGAGAGAGGGAGGGGGAGAGAAGGGAGGGAGGGGGAGAGAGTGAGAGAGGGAGGGGAGAGGGAGGGTGAGAGAGTGAGGGATAGTGAGAGAGAGGGAGGGAGGGCGGGTGGAGAGAGAGGGAGGTGAGAGAGAGGGAGAGAGAGGGAGGGTGAGAGAGAGAGGGGAAGAGAGAGGGAGGGGAGACAGGGAGGGGGAGAGAGTGAGAGAGGGGGAGAGAGAGAGGGAGGGGAGAGAGAGGGGGGAGGGGAGAGAGAGGGGAGGGCAGAGTGAAAGGGGAGGGGGAGAGAGAGGGCGAGGCTGAGAGAGGGGGGAGAGAGAGGGAGGGGGAGAGGGAGGGAGGGGAGAGAGAGAGGGAGGAGAGAGAGAAGGAGGCGAGAGAGAGGGATGGGAGACAGAGGGAGGGAGGAGGAGAGAGGGGGAGGGGAGAGAGAGAGAGGGGAGAGAGAGAGGAAGGGGAGAGAGAGAGGGGGGAGAGAGAGGGAGAGAGAGAGGGGGGAGAGAGAGAGGGGAGAGAGAGAGGGAGGTGGAGAGAGGGGGAGGGGGAGAGAGAGAGGGAGATGAGAGAGAGAGAGAAGGGGAGAGAGAGAGGGGGAGAGAGATGGAGGGGGAGAGAGAGGGAGGGGAGAGAGGGGGAGAGAGAGAGGGAGGGGGAGAGAGAGAAAGGAGAGAGAGCGGGGAGAGAGGGGGAGGAATGGGGTAGAGAGAGGGGGAGAGAGGGGGAGGGAGGGTGAGTGAGAGAGGGAGGGGAGAGAGAGAGGAGGGTAGAGAGGGAGGGTAGAGAGGAAGGGGAGAGAGGGTGGGGAGAGAGGGAGGGGGGAGAGAGAGGGAGGTGAGGGAGGAATGGAGGGTGAGAGAGGGGAGGGAGAGAGAGGGAGGGGCAAGAGAGGGAGGGGAGGGTGGGGGAGAGGGAGAGAGGGAGGGTGAGAGAGAGAGGGAGGGGAGAGAGGGAGGGAGAGGCGAGAGAGGGAGGGGAGGGTGTGGGAGAGGGAGAGAGGGTGGGTGAGAGAGAGAGAGGGAGGGGAGAGAGGGAGGGAGGGAGAGAGAAGGGGAGGGGGAGAGGGAGGGAGGGAGAGAGAGAGGCAGGGGAGTGAGGGAGGTGAGAGAGAGAGGGAGGGAGCGAGAGAGGGAGGGGGAGAGATGGAGGGAAGGGAGAGAGAGAGGGAGGGGAGAGAGGGAGGGAGGGGAGAAAGAGGGAGGGGAGAGAGAGGGAGGGGAGAGAGAGAGAGGGGGAGAGAGAGGGAGGGGAGAGAGAGCGGGGAGGGAGGGAGGGAGGGGAGAGAGAGGGAGGGCAGAGAGAGAGAGGGAGGGGAGAGATAGGGCGAGTGGTAGAGAGAGAGGGAGGGGGAGAGAGAGAGGGAGGGAGGGGGAGAGAGAGGGAGGAAGGGGAGAGAGAGGGAGGGAGGGAGATAGAGTGGGAGTGGGAGAGAGAGGGAGGGAGGGAGAGAGAATTCCACTTGAAAGGAAGTGTAAAATTATTGGCCATTGATTTCAGATCATCACCAAATAAAACAATGGGAATTACTTGAAACAGTGATGACATTATGGAACTTGCTACAACAGACAAATGGTTTGGACTCATTTTCAGGCAGGTTCGACTCACCTGAGGAAAAGGAGAATAGGCTTATGGTGCATAAGTGAGGACAGGCAGAATGAGTTCAATGCAGCAATGACACCAGTGTGGTCAGCTTGGGCTGAATGTCCTGCTTTTCTTCAATGTACTTATGAAGATAACAAATAGGAGAAGGAGTGACCGATTTTCTATCTCTGTGCACTTTACAGTAATCCTTCATTGCTTTCTTCTTCAAATGTCCACAAGCCTCATCATTTCCATTTTGAATGTAGCTAATACTCAAGTCCCTGGCCCACCTTTGTGGAAATTCCAATGATTCACCACCCTCTAAAGAAGGCATTTCTTATCATTTCAGCCCTTAAAGGCCTGCCACTTATTTTGAGATTGTGACCCATAGCTGTAGATCTGTAGATGTGGGGAAAGATCCCTCCTGTATCTTACACAATTAAGCACTCTGAGAGTTGCCTTCAGTTCTAGCTCACCTCACATAGCCTGGTAAATACATCCATGTGTGAACAAGCTTCCATGCCAATGACTGGGCACATTTCACTGCATTTCCTCTATAGCAAGTATATTCATCTTTAGGTAGATTTGGTCTTCCAATGATGAAAGCCTTTTTAATCCGCCAATGCTCCTGCGGGCTAACTTTCAGTAACTCCTGTTTCTGGACTTCTGCAATTGGGGGAACACCTTCCCTAAATTCAGTCGGTCCAACCTGACTGGCAGTTTGTATGGTTCAATAAGGTCTCCTCTCATTCCGCTAACCATTATTATACTTCTGGTGAGCTTCATTCCAAACACTAATTTTTCTGTCCCGAATAATATTTTCCAGATTCTTTGTTGTCTTTGTGAAATTTCAAACATCCATCTGCTCACCGTCTGCCTTTACAGAATTACATGCTTTTTGTTTAAGTCTGGTAATATATTTCACTTTTTTGTGAAAGATGATGAATCTCCGTCTTAGAGATCTTTCTCACTGGAATGTTTCTATTCAGTATATTCTGAAAGAAACCATTAAAATTCTGCCGTACTTAATCTCGTAACAAAATTTGTCAAGTTACTTTAGTTTATTCTGTTTTCTTGCTCTCTGAAGTGTTGAAGGCTGGGGGGGCCGAATCACAGGACCTTCAAGTTATTCAGACCTCTGCTGCCATGGTTACCAGATTTTCCAGGTTTCTTTTACATCCTCCATCCCTCTCTTCTTGCTGTATTTAAATTCTCTAAATTTTTTTTTCAACATTCTCAATCCTTAGGCTAACTGCATTTTCTGTCAGCTTTTTAAGCCTTTTGTTTGGATTTAAACTATCTTTATTTTTTTCTATAATCCATAGTTGAACTACTTTTCATTTTGTGCTTTGAGAAAAGGTTTTTTTACCACAGGCTAATGGCCCATGGGTCTTATGAGAAGTTGAAAATGTACTGCCTTTTCTACTGTTTTGGAAAATTCCTACCTCCATGATGAGTTACTCCACAAGGATGCCACAATATTTTTGCATGCACGTAGAACTCATCCACAGCAATAAGATAAATAAATAGATAAGCTGTTTAGTTTCGTCATGTCGACTAATAGGCACCAGATAAATTTATGGGCTCTGTTCACTGATATGGCATTTTAATTCTTATGTAATCTGCTGGAATATGGATTTATGTGTTATGCCATGGTAAGTTTCTCTCAGAACACCACAAAGCTTCTACTGGACAGTCATCGCAGAGATCTGGGTAAGAAGATGACTGTAGGATGTTCTGAATTAGAACACTAGAGCTCTAAATGAGCTGAGCTGGTGTTTCTATGGTAATTACATAGTGTTGAGATGACTAAGTTCACCTCTCCCACCTTCATAAATTTAACATCCAAAATTCACTTGCTAACCTTTCACTTGCCAGATTCTCTTCTTCCACTGCCCTTTTGGGGAAGCAAATCTTTGAGACTAATAAGTCTTTGAGAGAGAAAGGTCTACCTCATCTTTGGCTTAATTGTTTAACATTTTTGTTTGCAAATCATTTCATGGTCTGCACCCTCCCTGACTTTATTAACTTCACCACTCCTCCAATCCGGTCTTTTTGCACATTCCCAATTCCCTTCATACCTGTAGCACCGAGAGACTCTTAAGTCATGGTTTTCTTAAAGCAATGAAATTTCCTTGCATCCTTGCCGCATTTCCTTAGATGCTTCTAACAAGCAGAGCCAGATCATGTTGCTCACAAGCCAACATTTCTGGACTGTGTGCGATCTGACTCCAGTACGGTTGAGTCTGGGCAGAGCTTGGAATTACAGGCCTGTGAGCTACTTGCATCTTGCGCTGACCTTGTTGGACAAGCTGAACTGAGAAACCTTACACAGTTCATATTCACTTCCCCAGGACATGCACCAGGAAGATACATTGGTGAAACAGTCTTAAGTAATTTATGAAAGTTCTTAGAACAGTAAAACTAAAATATTAAATGCAATTACCCTTTAATTATTTAAAATTATTTCAACGACTTTGAAAGCGATGATCTGAGACATTCAAAAACAATTAAAAAGGACCAAGGTAGCTGCAAGCTGTCAAAATGCCATCAAGGTGCTCCAAGGGCTGATGCTATGAACAGCTGCCAGAGGCCCAGGTGCGATCTCGGTTAGCTGATCCTCAGGATAGTCACAGCAAGGTCTGTGAGTCAACAACAGGAGCAGCTGTAGGAATGGCATGGAAAGTCTGTGGTGTCTACCTTTGTTGATAACGCTTTCATGAAAAGTTTTAGACATTTTGCCCCATTAAGGGTGATCTACCAATGCAACTTTTTTAAAGTCAAAGGTTAAGAAGTGAATTGAACTTCCTGTGAACCATTCATTATGGAATTATTCTTTTTAATAGTTTGTACTGAAATACTTCCACTATCAGCATTTTGTTGTACAGTACTATTATCTTTGTAGCAGTTTTAAAACTTCAGCTTTTCTGCCAGGTATAATAATGACAATTGTGAGGCCGTGCATTGTTGCCTTTGCAGTTTTTCTCCTGAATAAGAAGGAACAATCTTGGCCAAGCTTACTGCAAAAGTAAAGATTTTGCTTCCTGTTGATTGATGAACGGGCACATCATCAACCATTCACTGGAGGTTGGTGCCTGCAGATGACCAGTTACACTTAAAGACTTTTCTCTTCTTTTCACTTCTGTTCTTATCCAGTCAACTGTAGCTGTATAGGCTGTTATCTCCCTTTTGTGTATGGGTCCATTTTGTAACTTAACCATCCCCTCTCTGAAAGAAGCAATTGTTGAATTTGCTTTGCCCATAGATATTGATTCTAATTCAGCTATACAGATTTCTTTACACCTCAATGAAATTAGCCCTCCTTCTGTTAAGTATTTTTATGCTTGCTTGTTCCCTGTCCTTCTCCGTAACTGCTTTAAATCTGATCCTCCTTCATGGGTTCCAGCCAAACAGTTCTTCCCTGAAACATAGACATTGACCATTCTTCAGAGAGTCATTCATAACCCACCCCATTTCCTCCCCAAGGTTAAGTTGGTTCTCTAAAGAGTACTCACACTGGAAATGCATCACTAACAATTTGGATCATGACACCAGCAGATCCTGCCCTGCCATTGGTTGGTAAAATGAATACTGAGGGTGAAATTGAACCAAGAATGAGGGTTCGTTTGTCATTACCACTTCCCAATCCACAACTCCAATGCAAACACCTGAGTATTTAATTAAGCTATCAAAATTCACTCATTGGTTCAATTTCTCCAACTTCAGTATTCATGCTTTGCATTTTACCAATCACCTCCAAAGCAGGCTCTGTGGGAGTTGGTGAATTCACATTCACGTTGGATAGGTTGTGAAAGATCAGTGGTCAGTACTGATGGAGATGGAGGAGTGATTGCTAATGGTGATTATATAGAGAAGTCAGGAAGAGAACTTCTATTGGTTCTGGCTTCAGATTAAGAGAGTTTATTTACCTTCTTTATGCCCCCTAAGGTTTTCCCTAAATATGTTCATAATGGTCCTTTGTGCCTCAGAGCAAGAAGTCCCAACCAAGAGCACAGGCTTCCTGCACCATACTAACTTGCTCAAAAAAACATAACCTCTATCTCAGGTATGGCTGGAACACACCTATTGTCCCTGTGTTGTCTGTAGCCAGACATACTGTATGTGCAAACTTCTTACAATCTTTAAGTTTTACTAGGCAAGGTGGTGCTTGAAAAACAATGCCATGTGGTCTGATGTCTAGGCTGATGATTTAAAAACTATTGATGTGTTAATTAACAGGTGAGCAGGAGACAATATCTAATTGTGGGAATTACATGGGTGCCTTGTACAATTGAAGGGAGGTAGATGGTAATAGCAGCTGACAGTGAGCACATATTGAAAAAGAGCAATATTGATGGATCTTATCGTATGGCATTGAAAGCTCTTCTCTCTTGTCAGGCAAGTTCTAATGAATCATTCAGGTGCTTCAGAGTAATGTGCCGTGATAATTACTGCAAGCACACAGTAATCTGTATGCCAGCACTACACAGAATAAAGGAGGATTGAATAAATTAGTGACATTCAATGGTTCTTATTACAATGCAAAGGAAAGCATTTCCACACAAATTGATTTTCCAGGTTGTTTATAAAACTGAGAGGTGGAAGACTGTAAGGTGCAAAAATAAAGGCAGATTATTGGCTTGCAAGGCCTCAACTTTCCCATGTCTATGCTTGTGATAAGGCCTGCCATTCATAAAGGAGGTTTATGAAGGGAAAGCCTTAAAAGAAATTACATTCACAACTTCAGAATCAGAATCAGGTTTATTATCACTGGCATGTGATATGAAATTTGTTAACTTAGCAGCAGCAGTTCAATGCAATACATAATCTAGCAGAGAGAAAAAATTAATAATAAATAAAAGAAAACATAATAGTAAATAAACAAGTAAATCAATTACGTATATTGAATAGATTATTAAAAAATGTGCAAAAACAGAAATACTTTACAGTATATTAAAAAAAAGTGAGGTAGTGTCCAAAGCTTCAATGTCCATTTAGGAATCAGATGACAGAGGGGAAGAAGCTGTTTCTGAATCGCTGAGTGAGCGCCTTCAGGCTTCTGTATCTCCTACCTGATGGTAACAGTGAGAAAAGTGCATGCCCTGGTTGCTGGAGGTCTTTAATAATGGATGCTGCCTTTCTGAGACACCGCTCCCTAAAGATGGCCTGGGTACTTTGTAGGCTGGTACCCAAGATGGAGCTGACGAGATTTACAACCTTCTGGCAGCTTCTTTTGGTCCTGTGCAGTAGCCCCTCCATACCAGACAGTGATGCAGCCTGTCAGAATGCACTATTCTAAAATATTTTTACAATTAATGAGGATATTTGAAAAAGGGTTACTGTTGTAATTTTGGAAAATTACTGTCCAGTTAATTAGAGTACGATCCCAATTGCAGTGCCGTAGTGATCACTAGATATCACTACACTGTAGCTGTAGATAACTATTGACCAAGGGCACAAGTTTCCCCAGTATGCAGGGCATTTTCAAGGAGTGATGCCTCAAAAAAATGCAGAACATGCCCTCTTCTCATTGCTACCATCAAGGAGGAGGTACAGAAGCCTGAAGGATTCAGGAACAGCTTCTTCTCCTCTGCTGTCAGCTTTCTGAATAGACATTGAACTCATGAACACTGCCTCATTGCTTTGTTTTAGTTCTTTTTGCACTACTCACTTAATTTAACTTTTTGTAATATAGATTTCTTACCGTAATTCAGTTTTTATTATAACCTATTGCAATGTACTGCTGCCACATAACAGCAAATTTCATGACCTGCGCCAGGGATAGTAAACCCGATTCTGATTCTGAGGGCAAAACAGCAGCCCAGTGTTAATTATAGATACATGGATGCATGGATGGGAGGTGTATGGAGGGATATGGTCCGTGTGCAGGTCAGTGGGACTAGGCAGAAAATGGTTCGGCACAGCCAAGAAGGGCCAAAAGGCCTGTTTCTGTGCTGTAGTTTCTATGGTTCTATGGTTCTGTAGTGAGATCTCTCATGGGCCAAGCGCAAGTTAACAGCAACTTTGTCAATGCGACTCACTGCCACTGCTGATCAGCTCAGATTATGTGTCCAAAATAGAAATCAATTTAAGAGTCACAGGAATGTTAAACCGGTTGTGTACATCCAAGAATTGGCCTTACTTATTTAATGTATTTGACAGCAAACATGCCTCCTTTTGATCATAGGGATTACAAATCAGGCCTCTGCTGGGATCTCCCATTTCTTAAATTTATCTAAATTCTGATTAAGCATTGACAGGAACAGGTCAGGCAGCATCCACAAAAATGAACATGTTTTGGGCTGAGGCCCTTCATCAGGACTGGGAAACATTGACTGTTTGTTCATTTCCATAGATGTTACCTGACCTGCTGAGTTTAGTCATAGTCATACTTTATTGATCCCGGGGGAAATTGGTTTTTTGTTACAGTTGCACCATAAATAATTAAATAGTAATATGTAAATTATGCCAGGAAATAAGTCCAGGACCAGCCTATTGGCTCAGGGTGTCTGACCCTCCAAGGGAGGAGTTGTGAAGTTTGATGGCCACAGGCAGGAATGACTTCCTATGATGCTCTGTGTTGCATCTCGGAGGAATGAGTCTCTGGCTGAATGTACTCCTGCGCCCAACCAGTACATTATGTAGTGGATGGGAGACATTGTCCAAGATGGCATGCAACTTGGACAGCATCCTCTTTTCAGACACCACCGTCAGAGAGTCCAGTTCCATGCCCACAACATCACTGGCCTTGGGAATGAGTTTGTTGATTCTGTTGGTGTCTGCTACCCTCAGCCTGCTGCCCCAACCCACAACAGCAAACATGATCACACTGGCCACCACAGACTCCCCAGCATTTTGAGTGTGTTGTCATTTCCAGCATCTGCAGACTTTCCCGTATTTAGAGAAACAGTAGCGTTTTTTCTTCCTGTCAAAGCATTTCAAAATAAAAGTTTAACTTTGGGTTAGTTAAAGATTGAGAAAGAGTTTCTATACACAGAAGTGAATCCAGCTGCTGGTGGGGGAAGCAGCCCCGAAAACTTAAACAAAAATTGTTCTTTCGTTACATCATTTCTCAAGTCAGTTTCACAAATGATGGTACATATAGCTTATATCTATTTATTTTCCAGAGCACTGTTTGATAATTAGACTGAAATTTGCAACATAATAATGTACTTACTCTTCAGCCTTCATGCCTGTAAGATGTAATTCATTTCATAGAATAAAGTACGTCAATGGCTGAGTTAGTACAACACAAACAAATATAGCTATGACTACTAATATTGCTCCTTACTCTTACGATAATCGACATGATGCTTTAAAGGCAGCATTGGGCCTTAGTGGAAAAGGTGCGTAATGAGGATTTTACTTTTAATTTTCGTGTTAAAGCTACGGAACTGAGGCTTGCAGTCTTCCACATTGCAACAGTGTCAGGGTGGAATAAGATGAGTTGTATTGAAGGCCTCCTTCAGTATTATATCATTGTAGAGACAAAGTGGCATTTCTCCTCAATCTTCACACATTTAAAAAAAAAGTATCAAAGCCAAAATAAGTGATACTGTTTCACTTACATAACAAAAAAACCCTACTTTGTCTATTAATATTTACCAGTGGTCAAGTTACAAAACTCCATTAGAATATGATTAAATTCACCAAAAATTAAAGAAACTGGCTGATCTGGAGACAAGAGAGTGGACAATAAAATGAAAAAAAAATTATTGTCAGTATTGTGCACTAAGAAGCTAGTGATAAGCTACAGCAGGATAGAACCAGGCCAGTAGAACCCCTACTGTACATATGGGATACAATGCAGAGAAATGTAAGGTAATGCATTTAACGCAATAAGGTAATAACATAAAGAATATTTCTTTAAAAGGGGTGCAGGTGAAGAGGGACCTGGGGATAGGAGATGGTAGAGCTGGTTTGGAAAGCAGTTAAAAAGGTATACACAATTCTGGACTTTATCTATGCAATATAAAAACGAAGGGTTTTTTTTTATAAAGCACTAAACTGACTTACCCGGAGTGCTGCATTGACTCTGTGTGATGAGAATAGTTTGAATTCAAATGCTGGAGTATCCAAGGCTAGGATCTAGACATGGAATACAACTGGATCAAGAACTGAGCATGGTACCAACACTAGTTGATACCTCTGGTTGGACTTACGATTGAGCACTGAGGCTCTGTTCAGGTGCTCTTTACATATTCAATTTTTGATGCCCAACACATGATTGCCAATTAGCAGGATGGTCCTGAACCTTCAAGGGGCCATGCCAGCGTCCAGAGAGTTAGAGCATCTAGTTTCAGAAAGCTAGCGTGTTTGGGTGCATGTTGTAACATTCTGGTTATGTTGTTATAAGAAAGGCTATTAATCTGGAGAAAATCTAGAGACAGCTTACCAAAATAGTTCCTCCCTACATAGAACTACACTTACAAAGGTGGATGAGCTAGGCTGGGTCTGTTGTCTTTAGACAGGGGAGATCTGGTAGGGATATGAAAAATGATGAGTGGTCAGGACAGAGAGGATCACAGAAATCTGCTACCATTGGTGGTGGAGTTGAAGACAAAAGATTGCAGGCAGAAAATAAACAGGAAAGGAATTAATGATGAGGATTTTTTGTGCAATGTGTGGTTAGACAAGTCCTGTAGATATGGTGCAGGACAGTTCCATTGTGGTCTGTAAGAGTAAATAGAATCAGTATGGTGAAGACAAGTTTCCCAGGCTGCAGGGAAAGGGATTGCTAATTGTTCATCACCATATATCTATCCACATTGTAGAGATAAAGGGTGATTCCAGTAGAGAGATGGTGTAAATATAATGAGCTGAATCATTTACTCTCTGCTGTAATCATTCCATATTATTATATAACTTTATTTTTTCAGTGTTTCATTTCTGACTAAATTCACATATACATATTTTGTGAAGTTAATTCAATTACTGATCAGAATGATTTTTAATAAGATTTGTTTGTACTTGTAAAGGGATAGACAACAGTTTGATCATAAAATGGGGAGTGGCAAGGAAAGCAGTTAGTGTTTTCAGAATGTCATTATTTTAGATTAGACTAAGTTGACAATTGAAATGATGAAGAGATGCACTGTTTTTGCAGGTGATAAGCATAGAGTTCTGTGACAGCCGTAAGGACAGTTGAGGATGTCAAATAAAAATAAATAATCATCCTATACAGTTAAGGGCTCAAAATATAAAACCTGCTTGGGCAGTGAGTGAGTGATGTAAGTGAAGAAAAATCTTAGTTCTCAGCTGCACTTTGTTTCTGGGCTCTCACACTGTTCATGGAGCCCAACATAAGGTCAACAAACAGCTCCATCTTGTTCAATTTGGCACATCACATCTTTCCTGTGACGCTATAGGGATTAATCTAACTTTAAAACCACTGTCTCCCTTTTTCACACCACATTCATTGGCAAAAGTTCTGCTATTCGCACCTCCCCCGGATCAGCACTTTGTTTTTTAACTTGTCATAGAATCAAACAGCATAGAACAGGCCACTCAGCCCAACTGAGGGGCTGGGTAATGTCCAAATCTAACTCCTCAGCCCTTTCCTTGGGGTTGAGGCTGATTTGCTTTGGTGCTGGTTCTCTGAACTCTGAACTGACTGATGAGGACAATGTGGACACATGGACTTCACCACAGAACTGCTAGGTGGGCGGATCACAAAGTTCTCAATGCCAATTTGAACATCCCGTCCCCAAATTCGGTTGCTATGAGCCAGAGATTTCCATGACTCAGTGAGAATTCCTGACCCCATCACGAGCTTCCCTGCCAAGATGTGGAAAGGGAGATTGCAATCATACGCTACCTTATCCAAGGAGACATTGGGATCCTTGTATCTTTCTGTCTGTCCACCTGGTAATCTCTTGCCACCTCAGAGCTCCAAATGCCTTTTCAGGAAACCGATGCAATAATGCCACCTCAGGATCAGGACTGACTGAATGTAATCATTCAGTCACAGTCAATCACAGTGCAGAGAATGAAGATCCGAGAGAGAATGAAGATCCGAGAGAGAATGCCGTAATTGGTTTGCCAAAGCTACTTATTCATTTGTGGAGCTGAGGTTGGTATTATCACTTCAGTGTGTTAACGTGCCTGCTATAAGTAGTCCTGAGCTTACTGCAGCCTGGTAGACCACGAGCTTTCTGAAGGTAATGAAGTCTTCATACCATGGGCCAAGTGACACACGGGAGACAAGTGGCTGGGGTGATATACTGCGTCCGGTGCTCCCGATGTGGCCTTCTATATATTGGCGAGACCCGACGCAGACTGGGAGACCACTTTGCTGAACACCTATGCTCTGTCCGCCAAGAGAAAGCAGGATCTCCCAGTGGCCACACATTTTAATTCCACATCCCATTCCCATTCTGACATGTCTATCCACGGCCTCCTCTACTGTAAAGATGAAGCCACACTCAGGTTGGAGGAACAACACCTTATATTCCGTCTGGGCAGCCTCCAACCTGATGGCATGAACATCGACTTCTCTAACTTCCGCCAATGCCCCACCTCCCCCTCGTACCCCATCTGTTATTTATTTTTATACACACATTCTTTCTCTCACTCTCCTTTTTCTCCCTCTGTCCCTCTGAATATACCCCTTGCCCATCCTCTGGGTTCTCCCCCCCCACTTGTCTTTCTTCCCTAGGTCTCCTGTCCCATGATCCTCTCTTGTCCCTTTTGCTAATCACCTGTCCAGCTCTTGGCTCCATCCCTCCCCCTCCTGTCTTCTCCTATCATTTTGGATCTCCCCCTCCCCCTCCAACTTTCAAATCTCTTACTCACTCTTCCTTCAGTTAGTCCTGACGAAGGGTCTCGGCCTGAAATGTCGACTGTACCTCTTCCTAGAGATGCTGCCTGGCCTGCTGCGTTCACCAGCAACTTTGATGTGTGTTGCTTGAATTTCCAGCATCTGCAGAATTCCTGTTGTTCACGGGAGACAAGTGTTGCTTTCTCTATTAGGTCTGCCTCAGTAGAGAGGTTACTGTGAAAATATGGGAAGTGCTCAGCATTTTTCTGGGTCACGTAATGATATTTTATTGTCAGAGAGTAATTTTGTATAATGGGACAAAGAAAGTTGATAAAGGTCCTTCATTTTCAAAGTACCTGTTCCATCCTCCAACAAGCTTCAGTGAACAGAAAAATAACAAAATAAAATAAAAATTTCACCTGTGTAATGCAGATCAAAGAAACACACACTGGTGTTTTGGTTGTGGAGCAGATATAAGGTAGTTTTTCCTTTTCCCATTTATCCCATCGGTTCAATCCACTCCCACAACTCCAGCTATATGTTGCCTTTTTTATCCCCATCGGCACCAACGTGCAGAAGCTCTAGATGATGCTTTGTCAGCTTCTATAACAGATGGACCAGCGAAAGCTGATGGAGAAATTCAAGGCTTTCCTGTTAAGTTAGCGATGTGGATGACTGAGGAAAGTTTGGGGCCATATCGCAAGTCTGCTGGATACCATTTTGAACTTGTGTCAGGTCTGTTATGAACTCACAGCTCATGATCGTGGCTTTCACACCATCATGCGGCTCAGGTAAGATTGAGACAATTTCTTGCAGGCAGGCATATTAGAGAAAGATGCTCTGCAATTCCTCTCACCAGGCAAGACCTGTGAGATTGTAACAGGCAGTGTATAGCTGTTGATAATGTTCCCTGCATTTTGCTTGGTAATGATGTGTGGTGAAGGTTACATCCATTGCAGCTGTAGATTGATGACATCCAAACTGTGAATCAGGGAGCAGCTCTTCAATCACTGAAATGAGCCTGAGATGACACTGACAAAGTGTTTTTTTCCCTGTACCAGACAGTTCTGTAGTTATAGCAATTGAATTTGTTTCCTTTCTGGAAGAGGTTCACAATTCCAGCATCTTTATGCCTTCACTTTGCCTGAAACAAATGATCATTTTCTTCTGGAGTGAAGTGGCAGCTAAAATCATTGAGGTTGTATTGAATCAGAACTGCAAGGATAGTTTTACAAGACACTGTTATGGTCATTCAATTTTACCATACTGAAATTTTTACCTTTTCTTTAACAGCAGTGATGTGCCAAAGCTCCAAATGATACTTAGAAACCTTCTATAACAGAAGGAATCACTCAGAGTCAGAGGAATGCAATGACACTGGAGAAATACAAGGCATTTCTGATGGTTGAGGCATGTATTCTATTTCTATTCCCATTCTTTCTGCCATTCATCAAATTCTTCAATTCGCCAATCCAATTTTCTGCCTACTATCCCTGATATAAAATATATCGTAGGCACTTGAGAGTGACTTCCATTTCCTTCAAGACATTCTTAAGCAACTGCCACAAGTATTCAGTCAGTTCTGTGTGAAAATTGTTGGTATCAAAGCATTTGAACTGATGCAAAAGTTTAAAAATCATTAAATAATGCTAACTAAAATATAAGTTGTTAATAATTTTCGCTACCTAAGCATATCAGATAGGTAACTTATTCTGATAATAGTATGCGGCACCTTGTAAGTCTGGAGCTGAGCCCACAGATTAAAAAAATCTAACTGCTGACTTGGATTTTGGATGATCATAAATCTTTGTATATATAGAGATGGTAGTAACTTTGACAATAATTTCTGAGTGAACATGGTAGAGAAGTTGCCAAAGTTGCGGCTAACACTGCTTGTGTTATTTTTCACACTTTGATATTGCCATCCTCCCAAGGGTCAATGAGGAAATGTGAAGTAGCAGGGATTCCCCAGCAACTCTGAGGGGGAGTAGCTCAAACAACTTGTACCAAGTTACACCCAGTGCAGGGAGTTCTTTTACATCGATAGAGAGAAATGGCCACAGGAGACCAAGGTAACTATTAGTATTAAATTCCAATCATTGTTTTCTTTATTAAGCATAGTCAAGGCAACAAATACCCATACAATATAGTGTGTGTAGTAGGTTAATGGTAAAATGCATTTGGGGATGTTATTTTAGACTATATATTTTTGTATGTAAATAGTTAATCGACAGAATTGCTTAAGATATGTATCTAGCTGGTGGTTATGTCAGAATTGTTATACTTTGCAATCTAGATCAGTCTCTATGAAAATCAGTATACCCTTTAAGGGATGTGTACCCATGCATTACTGGACCATCACTATTCTACTTGAGTGTTGATTAGTTTCAATAAAAGCCATTTAGTTTACAGCACAGTCCTTTCTCATTGCTGTAGTGTCGGGCAACACAAGACCACAAGCACCACAGGCAGGATGTGGGAGAACCACCGAGCTCTTTATTGAATTATGCAGTGGATCTTTAATGCACAGTTCAGAGGGCCATAAAATATCAGTTTAAGACTTCATCCAATTAAATCAGAGTCCATGCTGAATATTAGGATTTACTCCACCTACAAAAAAACCTTGTGTCAATAAGCCAATCGTATAATTTGCAGCATAGTTTTTCATGGTATTTTATCCTTCAGTATTTGAACATAACCAATCACAGGCAATTTCATTCACATCCCTTAGCATTAAACCAGCTTGCCCAAATGCAGCAAAACTCATTCCTGAAACACCTTGCAAAGATTATATTTCAGTTTTAACAAACAGATTCAAACATCTGAATCTGTTTCTCATTTGTATCTGAGATTATATCATTCCATTTGCCAGAGTTATAATGATCTTACACAGATCTTCAAAAAAATGCAACCCAGTCAAAATGGTGAATCCAACTCGTAAATATCAGCCACTGAAAATTCACAGAGAGGCCTTCAAGCTCTATGTGTAAAACTGTGGTCCTTCGTGAAAGCACAGTTTTCAAAACACAAGTTCAGTTAAAGGGCACAATGTTACTATAAACAACAAAGGGAGCAGCTTCTATATGTTACAAGGAGCAACATTGATCAACAATGTGTCAGAGTGGTTAAGCGAAGTTTTATTATTGTGACAGTAAAAGTTTTACCATTTTTCCAAACAAATGTGAAGTTTGTTTCCATCATTTCAGTATGAGTCGTATGTCATGTAGCAAGTTTAGTGGCTTCAGCAGCCTCTGATCAAAATATTGCAAGTGAGCTGGAGAAATTCAGGGTCATTTAGATGAAGCCCTAATGATGATTTAGAGTTTCCAGTTTCAAACCATCAGTTTATCAGAGTAGAGCTAGTAAGGATTTCTTTGCAGAGGTTCTGTGATGCTTACTAAAACCAGTGTGTGACTGAGCCATGTTGAATTCCTATGGCCCTTTCAGTATATTAGTTAATTCAAGTTGAAGTTTAATTATCATGCAACCATACATGAATATAGCCAAACCAAACAGCATTCCTCAGAAGCCAAGGTGCAACACGTATTACCAATAGTACATAGCACAAATAGCACATATGGATACGATTTCAGAGAAACATACAGCTACAGGTAAAAAATTTATAACCCTCCCCACCCCAAGTGGCATGACTATAATCCTAGTCCAGTTTGTTCTTCCACCAAGGGAACACCAGAGGGCAGCACCGAGCAAACACTGGAAAGCAGCACCAATGGGAGGGCCAGGCCCCAACCCAGTATGAATTCCAATGTGCCCCACAGAGGATCTCCCGTACTGATTTGGCGTCTCCTCTCCTGGCAGTTGCAATAAGCAAGCCAGCAGCTTGGGCCTAGTCCTCACCATAGCTGAGGCAAAGCAGCTCCCCTGCCGTTGTTCTCGCCAATGAACGGGTGAACCAGACTTGCAGTATACTACATTATTAATGTCCATCAGAGTCTTGCGAGCCCAATAAAAACATCCTAGCCAATCCCATGCAACATGACCCATCATGGCAGAATGGTACGCAACAAATCCAGGCAACAACACAACGGTACACAGTAATCCAGCTTCATCGCTACCAAACAACTTGCTGACAGGATAGTCCTGCAGTACGTGATCGTAAAGGATGAACAAATACACCTTTGATTGGACAAGGAGTGGTTGCTGCATCCAAGCCCGTCACCATCTTACCGGAACTTCTAGTACTCTTCTTCATCTCATTTCAATCATTCTGCCTCAAAAAATAAAGAGTCTTGAATGTAAATTTCCATGCAAATATCTGGTATCAAAACAGAAGTAAAGTTAATTGGGAACTTTAAGTGCTACAGAAAACAGTTATTTTTCTCATTTCTGACCTTTTGATTCACTCTGCTGCACTTTTTGAAACTTTTAACACACCTTTGAGGCATAAGTTTGAGACACACTAAAAACTTAAACCTTCAGAAAAATTCAGAAGATTAGGAAAGTTACTCTGCTAAGAGATAACTAGTTTGAAACTTTAATACCTAGAGTTATACTCGCATAACCCTGTTTGTTATAGTGTTATTCAAATTTAAATGGATTTTACACAGAATATAATGCAATTGCAACTTTTGAGTTTCATCAGCCCACCCAGGAAATTCAACCTGGAATATCTGATTCAAATACACATTTGTACCAAGGTAATGCTTTCTGCATCAAAAACATACCGATGGATGGATATCGTCATCTTGCATTGCTAGCAGAGTGTAGTTATCGTGGATTACTGCCAAGACAATGTTCAATCAAAAAAAAATGTAATGATGTCCAGATGTACTTGTTGAAGTTGCTCTTATTAATAATGGACACTCTAATGCCTAGCACTTACCTTTGAATCCAAGTGTGTGCAGCCTGGCCGCTGTCAGAATCTTCACTATTGTGACAAGCATTCATGTTAAATTCTTGGCTTGGAGGGAATGTTGAGTATCATGGTCCGTGGGGCAAAAGTAAGCACAATACCTGAGAACTAATTGCAGGAGGTGACACACTGTCATCCTGAGCAAGCACACCACTGTCACATTATTGAGTTGTCAATGGAACATTCAAAAACCTTGGTTAATAAAGAGAATCAGAATCAGGTTTATTATCCCTGGTACTGTAGATGTTGTGAAATTTGTTAACTTTGCAGCAGCATTACATTGCAATACATGATAATATAAAAAAAAGTAAATCAATTACAGGAAGTATATATATGTATGTTAAACCGTTAAATTAAACATAGTGCAAAAGCAGAAATAATATAAAAAACTGAGGTAGTGTTCATGGGTTCAATGTCCATTTAGGAATCGGATGGCAGAGGGGAAGAAGCTGTTCCTGAATCACTGAGTGTGTGCCTTCAGGCTCTGTACCTCTTTGCTGACGGTAACAGTGAGAAGAGGGCATCCCCCGGGTGATGGAGGTCCTTAATAATAGATGCTCTCTCTCTGAGGCACCATTCCTTGGAGATGTCCTGGGTACTTTGTAGGCTAACGCCCAAGATGGAGCTGTCTAATTTTACAACTTTCTGTAGTTTCTTTCAATCCTGTGCAGTGGCCTCCCCCACACCAGACAGTGATACAGCCTGTCAGAATACATCTATCAAAGTTTGAGTGTTTTAGGTGACAAACCAAATCTCCTCAAACTCTGAATGAAATATAGTTGCTACCTTGCCTTCTTTATAGCCATGTTGATATGTTAATATGTAATTCACATTGTACGTCTACCATCACAAGTTCCAGACCTGTACCGGAGCACCTGTGCCCTGTCTCAACCATCTGCATCTCGAGAACTACAAATTCTCTGAGGTTAGGTCTCAACCTACAATGGATAGCAATCAATCTACAGTGGTTACCTCTGTCCACGGAGAATAGCAATCTGCTCACAGATGGAGAATTGCTGTTCCCAAAGACCTTCAGTTTCCTCTGTATTTGTGGAGGCAGCATCTACTCACATCTCTCTGTTCAGTCTTAATCAACCTGCTCCTGGGCTTCTGTTAGCAGAAACAGTCTGAATCTCCATGGAGGAGCAATACTTCTGAATGGCCTCTGTGTGTGCTGAAATGTGAGCCATAAAATGCTGTAATAATAATAGGACAGAACCATGAACCACCTCTAGAAATGAACAGAAATGATGTTCTCTTGGCCCCATACAAATTCTCATGCAAGAGGTTGGAAGTGGATTCCTTCATTCTCTTTGCTTCCTTGTGCATTAGGTCAGTTGGAATTGACAACCTCCCAATCATCTCAGCATGCATCCGCACCAGCCTTCTCATCAATGGTTTTCTGTCATCGCCCGGGGTCATACCAACACACAAGATGAGAGTCACAAGTGGTGATACGGTTTAAAACAGGAGCTATTTACCAGCAGGGAAGAGTGTCAGCAGAGCAAATAGTGAGTATAGCTTGAATTATTTGGCTGCCCTCAAACTGAGAAAACCAGGTATCAGCAGAGACAGTGAACCACAGAGATTAAAGGTGATCTTTCACAAGCAAAGAGTTGTTCAGAGCTTGTGCAGGTTCAGTCTTACTTCTCTGGCTTATCAACAAAACGTCAAAGAAGGAGGGTGTCCACCTGATGACCCCGATGACGTACCTACCCTCCCTCCAAGCCCACTGCCAACATTGAGAGTGCCGACTTACCATAGGGATTGAAACATCTAGTCCTAATAGCTGTACTCTCTCGTGCAAATCAGTGTATCTTTGGAGAAAGTACTGAGCAAACTCTGAGGAAATTCATAGTGCAAGTTAGATTCAGATTCATTTATTTGTCACATATACATTGAAACATATAAAGATTGCAGCTAGTTGAAAACATAGTAGGACAGTATTAGTAAAAGATTTTAACTTCTCTAATATTGACTGGGTGATTCAAAGTAGACATAATGGAACTTGTGAATTTGCCCATGGAAGTTTCCTTTATCATATATCAAGCACCCTTCCAGAGAGAGTACAACATGGATGCCCTCCTAGGGAATCAGTTAGGTCAAGTGGGGAGGAAGTATTTGTCGGCAAGCATTTTGAAACAAGTGAACAGAACAAGATTAGTTTTAAAATAGTTGTGGAGAAGGATCACAGATCCTGACTTGAGCAGGGCAAATTTTGGAACCACTAGGTAGGATCTTGAAGTGCAACACACAAAGGTCTTGCAATGGTTGATTGGACAAGATTGCTTGTAGGGAAAGGAGCATCTGCCAAGAGGGAGGCCTTGAAAATTGTGATGTCAAGAGTTCAGGGCTTGCACGGTCCTGTTAAGATGGAGGGCAGGGCTGCCAGTTTCTGGAACCCTGGCTGTCAAGAGAAATTAAGGTTATGGTCAGGAAAAGGAGGGAAGCATCCACCTGTGCATAGTAATTGGGAGCCAGTGAATCTCTTGATGACTACAAGAAGGGTAGGAGTGCACCTAAGAGAAGGGTAAATAAAAGAGGATTGAGAAGCATTTGACAGACAAGCTATGGCAAAATCCCAAGAGATTCTAAAGGTACAGTACATGAAAAGTAAAAGAGTCACCAGGGAAAGAATGGAACCCCTTATGGGATAAGCACAGTGTGAGAAATGCAAATTTCACTTCTGTTTTAACTGTGAAGAAAACTGTGGAAGCTAAGGAAATAGGGAAATGAATGGTGATATGTTGGACCACAGGAGGTGAGGTGGTAGTGGAAGCTTTATGATGCAGTAAGGTGGATAAATATCCAGGGGATGACCTAGTGCATCTTCAGAACTTGTGCGAAGCTAGAGAAGAAATTGTTTCATTAATCCCTACAAGGACCTGAAGGTCTAGAGAGTGACTAATGTGCCACCATTCTTTAAAAAAGGGTAGCAAAAACAAGCCAAGAAGCTACAGGCTGGTGAGTCTGGCTTCAGTGCTGGTTAAATTGCTGGAGGGATTCTGAGGTTCAGAATCTGCCAGCATTTGGAGAGACAGGGTCTGATTCAGGACAGTCAACTTGGCTTTGTGAATTATATACTGTGTCCAACAAATCCCTTAGAATTCTTCCGGGGGGTATCAGCAACACCAGGCCACAGACCGGTACTGGGCCGCAAAGCACGTGCTACTGGGCCACGAGGAAACGATATGATTTGGCGATATGAGTCAGCTACACCTTTCCTCATTCCCTGTCACGCCCACTGTTGAGCCATTACGCATGCGAGGTCATTACCTGTGCGTCATCCATGTCAGAGCAGGAAGAAGATCAACTCCTTGAGCTTGTAAATGACAGCGGGCTGAAAAGTATGTTTGACATAACATCTCTGCTGGCATTCTGGATCAAAGTCAAGGCTAAATATCCTGAGATAATCACTAAATCACTGAATACGTTGCTTCCATTTCCAACATATCTCTGTGAAGCGGGGTTTTCTGCAATGAATGCAACGAAAACTAAATTGCGGAATAGACTGGACATAAGGAACCCCCTTCGAGTATCGCTGTCTCCCATCACCCTTCAATGGGACCGTCTTGTTGCAGGAAAACAAGCCCAGGGCTCCCACTGATTCAGCGATATTGGTGCGTTGCAATGATATTATATGTTCATACGGGGAAAATATGTGCTGTGTGTTTAATATCCAAACGTTACTTAAAATGTTATGATGCTATTGACTTATAAGTGACTTATAAATGACTTATCACTATATTTATGCGCTGTGTTACATAAAACCTAAAATAACACTAACATATAGTAAAAGCAGGAATGGTATGATAAATACACAGCCTATATAAAGTAGAAATAATGTATGTACAGTGCAGTTTCACTGAACAGAATTGTCAAAAACAATTTGTAGAAAAAAATGGGCATGTACACACATGCGCACAAAGGTGCCCGCGCAAGGCTTCATGGTCATTGTAGTCTTTCTCAGGGAAAACACAACGTATTTGACTGCTACCCTTGTCTGTTGGCAACCCACCCCCCCCCCGACCCCCGGTTGGCCCGTCCGCAAGAATATTGTCAATATTAAACCGGTCCGCAGTGCAAAAAAGGTTGGGGACCCCTGATCAAGATGTTAGATAGACAATAGACAATAGGTGCAGGAGTAGGCCATTCAGCCCTTCGAGCCAGCACCACCATTCACTGTGATCATGGCTAATCATCCACAATCAGTATGCATTTCCTGCCTTATCCCCATAACCTTTGATTCCGCTGTCTTTAAGAGCTCTATCCATCTCTTTCTTGAAAGCATCCAGAGACTTGGCCTCCACAGCCTTCTGGGGCAGAGCATTCCATACATCCACCACTCTCTGGGTGAAAAAGTTTTTCCTCAACTCCGTTCTAAATGGCCTACCCCTTATTCTTAAACTGTGGCCTCTGGTTCTGGACTCACCCATCAGCAGGAACATGCTTCCTGCCTCCAGCGTGTCCAATCCCTTAATAACCTTATATGTTTCAAGAAGATCCCCTCTCAGCCCTCTAAATTCCAGAGTATACAAGCCCAGTCACTGCAATCTTTCAACATATGACAGTCCCGCCATCCCGGAAATTAACTTTGTGAACCTATGCTGCACTCCCTCAATAGCAAGAATGTCCTTCCTCAAATTTGGAGACCAGAACTCTACACAGTACTCCAGGTGTGGTCTCACCAGGGCCCTGTACAGCTGCAGAAGGACCTCTTTGCTCTTATACTCAATTCCTCTTGTTATGAAGGCCAGCATACCATTAGCTTTCTTCACTGCCTGCTGTACTTGCATGCTTGCTTTCAGTGACTGATGTACAAGAACACCTAGATCTCATTATGCTTCCCCTTTTCCTAACTTGACTCCATTTAGATAATAATCTGCCTTCCCGTTCTTACCACCAAAGTGGATAACCTCACATTTATCCACATTAAACTGCATCTGCCATGCATCCGCCCACTCACCCAGCCTGTCCAAGTCACCCTGCATTCTCGTAACATCCTCCTCACATTTCACACTGCCACCCAGCTTTGTGTCATCGGCAAATTTGTTAATGTTACTTTTAATTCCCTCATCTAAATCATTAATATATATTGTAAACAGCTGCAGTCCCAGCACTGAACCCTGCAGTACCCCACTGGTCACCGCCTGCCATTCCGAAAGGGACCCGTTAATCGCTACTCTTTGTTTTCTGTCAGCCAGCTAATTTTCAATCCATGTCAGTACTCTGCCCCCAATACCATGTGCCCTAATTTTGTCCACTAATATCCTATGTGGGACTTTATCAAAGGCTTTCTGAAAGTCCAGGTACACTACATCCACTGGCTCTCCCTTCTCCATTTTCATAGTTACGTCCTCAAAAAATTCCAGAAGATTAGTCAAGCACGATTTCCCCTTCGTAAATCCATGCTGACTCGGACCAATCCTGTTACTGCTATCCAAATGTGTCGTAATTTCATCTTTTATAATTGACTCCAGCATTTTCCCACCACCGATGTCAGGCTAACCAGTCTATAATTCCCTGTTTTCTCTCTTCCTCCCTTCTTGAAGAGAGGGACAACATTAGCCACCCTCCAATCCATAGGAGCTGATCCTGAATCTATACAACATTGGAAAATGATTACCAATGCGTCCACGATTTCTAAAGCCACCTCCTTAAGTACCCTGGGATGCAGACCATCAGGTCCCAGGGACTTATCAGCCTTCAGACCTAACAGCCTATCCAACACCATTTCCTGCCTAATATAAATTTCCTTCAATTCATCCATTACCCTAGGTCCTTTGGCCACTATTACATCTGGGAGATTGTTTATGACTTCCCTAGTGAAGACAGATCCAAAGTACCTGTTCAACTCGTCTGCCATTTCCTTGTTCCCAATAATAAATTCACCTGCTTCTGTCTTCAAGGGCCCAATTTTGGTCGTAACTATTTTTTTCCTTTTCACATACCTAAAGAAGCTTTTACTATCCTCCTTTATATTCTTGGCTCGTTTACCTTCGTACCTCATTTTTTTTCTCCGCGTATTGCCTTTTTAGTTACATTCTGTTGCTCTTAAAAGTTTCCCAATCCTCCAGCTTCCCACTCGTCTTTGCTATGTTATACTTCTTCTCTTTTATTTTAATACTGTCCATTACTTCCCTTGTCTGCCACGGCCTCCCCTAACTCCCCTTACTCTTTCTTCCTCTTTGGAATGAACTGATCCTGCACCTTCCGCATTATTCCCAGAAACACTTGCCAATGCTGTTCCACTGTCATCCCTGCTAGGGTATTGTTCCATTGATCTTTGGCCAGCTCCTCCCTTTGTTCAACTGTAATACTGACACTTCCACGTTTCTGAGTTTTTTGATGTGGGAAGGTCAATGAATGTTGTCTATTTTGACTTCAGCAGAGCCTTTAACAAAGTCCCTCATGGCAGGCTAATCTGAACCATTACAACACATGGGATCCAGTGAGAGATAGCAGAGTTGATTCATAATTGACTCAGTTATAGGAAGCAGTGGCTGACAGTCAAGTGTTGGAGTCCTGTGTCTAGTGGTGTGCCATACGGGGTCAGTGCTGGCATCTTTGTTGTCTGTAATTTATATTGTAGATTTAAGATTGTTTAATATCATTTCCAGTACACAAATGTAAAGGAGAACAAAATAATTGTTTCTCCAGATCTGATGCTGCACGGAAATACACAATAAATAAAGAACACAATAATTTTAAAAAACACAATACATATAAATACATAAGATAGATTATACAGTATGCATGGATTGGTTGTATGTGCATAAAGTCACACCAGACATAGAATGTCTGTACGTAAGGTGACTCTGGCAGAAAATGTGAAAGTAGTTATGGTTGGGGGTGTGGACGAGTGAGTTAGTGGGTGGAGGTGTTGGTCAGCTTTACTGCTTGGGGAAAGTAACTGTTTTTGAGTCAGGTGATCCTCGTGTGGAGGCTAGATAGCCTCCTCCCTGATGGAAGAGGGGCAAACAGTCATGAGCAGGGAGGTGTTTAGAAGTATCCTGAAGTTATGTGAGTACAGCAGGTATTAATTCCAGCAAGAACAGGTCTTTAGTTAATATTGCAAATGTAAATAAGTTTAGGAAGCTTGCAATTAGCCTTCAGTTCTTATTGTAAATTACACTCGGTAAGTTGGAGGTAAACTGGCCGTCAGACTAAGAGATTGTATATGCAACAATGGGGCAATGGGGCTTCACCATTGTGACTGGAGTTCGAGCTAGCAGACAGACTGATCTTGTCACTTATCAATCAAACATGGTCACAGGTATGGGCAATCAATAGCTCTGTGTACCGAGAATGTTTGTGTACTCAGAGATAGCCCTGACAACGTTAATTTTGGGTGTCTGACTCCGTGTCTTCAAACGGCTTTAGGCTATTTATATGAATTGAAAATGATGATGATGACATCGACTCAGACCTGAGAGGCCAGCGTCAGGCATTTTCATGCCTTACAAGGCGCAGTTCGAAAGGCTGTGTGGGGCGACACTCCTCACACAGACATTTCGCAGTATTATTTTACGAGGCCGAGTCGCGAGCTCGACATCAACCCGGCACGGATGGACGGCGCGCACGGGAGCGGTCTGTCACTGGATCGAACTCGGGAACCTCCGTTCTCAAGCCCGGCACTGACCTCACTGTCCCACCAGCCGACCAAATTACTTTTGTAATTATGGATTACTTTGTGCAAAGGTGTTTGAATATTTAGAGGGGTCTTCCACTGTAGATATCTAATTCAAAGGGAGCATTGTCAACCCAAAATATTGAAGTGAATGATGTCATTGTAACTATTGAAATTGTATTGAATCAGCTGTCATCTTAGGGGAATAAAATGTGATGTTCTTTTGGGTTTGTGAGCCTCCACCAAGATTGTCTCCAGAAATATGCTTGCTTGTCGAATGATTAAAGCTTTCTATATCACCAGCTTTAGTATTTCTTCAGTGACTTTGATCACAGTCACAACAGGTGGGTGGGATCCTTCATGATGTTACTGGCCCTTTTCCAGTACTGTTCTGTATACCCCCTTGATGGCGGGCAGAGATGCGTTGGGCAGTTTAGACTACCTGGTGTAGCGCCCTTCTGTCCAAGTGCAGTGCAGTTTCCATACCATGCAGTAATGCAGCAGATTTGGGTGCTCTCTACTGCACATCTGTAGAACGACATGAGTATGGATGTGCATAGTCCAGCTCACTTCAGTCTCCTCAGAAAGTAGAGGCATTGGTGAGCTTTCCTGATTGTATAGGATGTCTTCTGCGACCATGAGAGATTGTGGGACATGTGCAGGTATTTACAAATGCTTGAATATCTCATGATAGAAATGCAAGCATTGTAAGTACATGCTGGAGTTTCTGCATATTTTATTCCACATCTGTACTTTACCCTCTCACTTTATATTCTACAGAGTTTTCTGGTCTTTATAACTGTTTAATGTTGTTTTTCTTGGCTACCATGCCAATGCGTCACAGCAAATTCTTAATACATGTAAATATATTTGGTGAATAAAGTTAACCTTTCTATGTGAATGGATGGTTAGTAAGTTTGTGGATGACATTAAACTAGAGTAGCTGGTATTATAGACAGTGCAGAAGGTTAGGAAAAACTACAGGGGGTTCTCGATCAGCTCACTCTGTGGGCAGAGGATTGGCAAATGACTTTCAATGTGAGGTATTGCATTTTGGAAGATGAAACAGGGCAAGACTTATGCAGTGAACGACAGGGCTCTGGGGAGTGTGGTGGACGTAGGAGTTGGAGTGCAAAGTTTGCTGAAAGTGGCATCCCAGCCAAGTAGGATGGTGAGGAAGTCACTTGGCACACTAATCTTCATCAGTCGAGGCACTGAATACAGGAGCTGGGAGGTTATGATGTTGGTGTATGGTGTACAAGGGCAAGGGTTACAAGGAGAGATTGTATAGATCAGGACTTTATTTCCCGGAACACGGGAGATTGAGGGTGACCTGAAGGAGGTAGACACAAGGCGGAAGGGCAGATGCAAGGTGGAGGCACATAGTATTTTTCCCAGTAAGTGCATGTGCTCTCAGTGAAAGCCAGGGTGCTCTGCTTTCCTCTCGCATCCTAAAGACATGTGTGTATAGAAATGAATAAAGAGTCTCTGTTTCAGGCTGAGATGCTTCATCACAACTGGATCAGAAGGCAGAAGATGCCAGAATAAGATGATGAGGACATCTAGAAGGTGACAGGTGAATCCTGGTGTGTGGAGGAGGGGAGATGAAGTACAAAGCTGGCATGTGATGGGTGGTAAAGGTAAAGGGATGGAGAAGTAACCTGACAGGAGAGGAGAGGAGAATGGACCATGAAGTAAGGGAAGGAAGAGTGGCACCAGAAGGAGGTGATAGATAGATGAGGAAATGAGTTAAGGGGAGGGAGAGTGGGAAAATGAAGATGGAAGGGGGAAGTGGAAAATTACCAGAAGCTGGAAAACTCAATATTCATGCCATCAGGTTGGAGGCTACCCAGACAGAATATAAGGTGTTGTTCCTCCAACCTGAGGGTGGCCTCATCATGACAGAAGAGATGACCATGGACTGATATATGGAAACGAGAATGGGAATTTCCACCAGGAAGGTGCTCAACAAAGCAGTTCCCCCATCTACCTCAGGTCTCAACAATGTAAAAGAGGCTCCATCAGAAGCACTGGATACAATAGACACAGGCGAAGTCTTGCCTCACCTGGAAGGACTGTTTGGGGCCCTGAATGGAGGTGAGGGAGGAGATGAAGGGGCAGGTGTAGCACTTCTGCCACTTGCAGGGATAAGTGCTAGGAGCGAGATTAGTGGGGAACGATGAATAAACAAGGTAATCATGGAGTGAGCAATCCCTCAGAAAGCAGAGAGTGTTTGGGAGGTAAATATGTCCCAATGAAGATGGTAGAAGTTGTGGAGAATGAAGTGTTGGAAGTGGAGACTCGTGGAATGATAGGCGAGGAGAAGAGGAACTCTATCACAGTTAAGGTGGTGAAAAGATGGGGTGAGCGCAGATATCTGGGAAATGGAGGAGATGCAGGTGAGGGCAGCTTCTTTGGTGGAGAACGGAAACACCATTCTTTGAAGAAAAAGAACATCTCTGATGCCCTGGGAAGGAAAGCCTCACCCTGAGAACAGATGCAGCAGAGATGAAGGAACTGAGAAAAGGAATTAGCAGGGTTGGAAGATGGATTGTGAAGACTGACATGGGAATCAATAGGTTCACAAAAAATATTAGTAGGCAGTTTGTCCCCAGAGATGGAGACAAAAAGATCATGAAAGGGGACAAAGGTATCAGAAATGAACCAAGTGAATTTAAGAACAGGGTGCAAGTTGGAGGCAAAGTTGATTAAATTGATGAGCTCTGCATCAATGTAGTCATCAACGTAGTGCAGAAAGAATTGGGGAGCATCACCAGGGATGGCTTGGATCATGGACTGTTCCACATAGCCAGTGAAAAGGCAGGTGTAGCTGCGACCCATGTGGGTGCTCATGGTAACACCGTGAGTTTGGAGAAAGTGGAAGGAACCAAAGGGAAATAGTCGTGGGCAAGGACCAGTTCCACCAGACAGAGGAGGATGGAGGTGGAGTGGAACTGGTCAGGTGTGTTGTCAAGAAAGAACCGGGAAGCTTTAAGGCCTTTTTAATGGGGGAAGGAAGTGTATAGTGATAGGACATCCATGGTGAAAATGAGGAGATCAGGGCCATGGAATTGGAAGTTCCTCAGCAGATCAAGAGCACATAAAGTGTCACAGATGTAGACAGGAAGGGACTGAAGCAAGTGGGATAAATGGAGTCGAGGTATGTGGACATGAATTCAACGGGGCAGGAACAGTTCTGCCCTGGATTTCCTGCATCTTCAGAATCTCTCGTATTTATGTGTTGTAGGTTAACTGGCCACTGCAAATTGCCTTTGGTGCTTAACCAAGTGAGAGATGAAGAAAATGCGGGAAGAATAAAAATCGGATGTGTAGCATTAGTGTCAAGGAGTTGGTTGATGGTTGGGATCAACTCAGTGAGCAGAAGGGCCTATTTTTGTGCTGTACATCACTATGAAATTCTTTTGGGAAATTGCTCAATAGATTCATAAATTAGACATTCGTGAAGCACTCCAACAATTGATGTAAGGGGAAAAAGCCTTTCAAACTACATGGACAACAGACCTTGCTCATTTGTTTCACAATTAAACAATTCACCCTATCATCTACGTTGGCACTAAAGTAGCAGCTGAGTCACTGATTTCCAATATTTATAATAGCACAGTTGATTCCCATCAATGTAAGCAGGCAGAAAGTTGAATCAGCTAGCTAAGAATTCTCTGATTTTGAATCCCTACAAAGCAGTAAATTATGTAGTGAATGTATGTCACAACATCGGAAGTTTTCTGGTTTGGAATTTCTCAGACTATTTCCACTTTGACAGGAGTCTAACAAATTCCATCTGTTATGAACCATTTGATAGAGTTCTGCATGTCAGTGCTGACAGAGAAGGAATAGTTTTACTGATTGTGTTCTTTTCATGAGAAGGAAATCCAAGGAGCAAGTTTGTTTCACTCAGTAGGTTTCTTCTTGGTCATAGAATAAATGAAGCTCATGAAGTGGTATCAGGTCCATACCGGCTGCCTACCAGATCAAATCTCTGCGCTAGCACTTCTGTATAGCCTTGCAAATCTAGGCTGAGGAAAATGAAATTGAATACACTGCACCAAATTTCTCTTGAAACTATTTTAACAGCTCGGATTAAGTGCAAAGTGACCAGACTGAGATTGAAGGTAGCTAGTCTTTTCGGAGTGAAACTGATCATCTGCATCAGGCAAAGAAAGCCTTTGCAGTAACATCTGAAGTACAAAGGATGCGGATACTGTGGTAACTTCTACTTTGAAAAAGGCACACGCGACAACTTCATGCCCAAAGAAACAACTTTATCTCGAACGTCAAAACCTTTATGTATATACAGAGGTTTTCACAACCCGTATGGCATGGCAGGAACACTATATACAGAACCCACCGGAAGTAAAAAGAACGGAACTAAACCCCCCCCCCACCATTATCCTAATTAGCATTAACTTACTTTTAATAATGTTCACATTACAACACTTCTCCCCCTTTGAAATCCAGCATTCCCCAAATGTAAAAAACTGGAAATAAAAGCAGTGGTGTTATTAACTTGCGTTCCCCTGAAAACTTATACCAGTATCTCAGCAATAGTTTACCAACACAAAATGACTAGTGGTGTGCCACAGGGATCAGTGCTGGGTCCATTGTTATTTGTCATCTACATCAATGATCTGGATGATAATGTGGTAAATTGGATCAGCAAATTTGCTGATGATACAAAGATTGGAGGTGTAGTAGACAGTGAGGAAGGTTTTCAGAGCCTGCAGAGGGACTTGGACCAGCTGGAAAAATGGGCTGAAAAATGGCAGATGGAGTTTAATACAGACAAGTGTGAGGTATTGCACGTTGGAAGGACAAACCAAGGTAGAACGTACAGGGTTAATGGTAAGGCACTGAGGAGTGCAGTGGAACAGAGGGATCTGGGCATACAGATACAAAATTCCCTAAAAGTGTCGTCACAGGTAGATAGGGTCGTAAAGAGAGCTTTTGGTACATTGGCCTTTATTAATCAAAGTATTGAGTTTAAGAGCTGGAATGTTATGATGAGGTTGTATAAGGCATTGGTGAGGCCGAATCTGGAGTATCGTGTTCAGTTTTGGTCACCAAATTACAGGAAGGATATAAATAAGGTTGAAAGAGTGCAGAGAAGGTTTACAAGGATGTTGCCGGGACTTGAGAAACTCAGTTACAGAGAAAGGTTGAATAGGTTAGGACTTTATTCCCTGGAGTGTAGAAGAATGAGGGGAGATTTGATAGAGGTATATAAAATTATGATGGGTATAGATAGAGTGAATGCAAGCAGGCTTTTTCCACTGAGGCAAGGGGAGAAAAAAACCAGAGGACATGGGTTAAGGGTGAGGGGGGAAAAGTTTAAAGGGAACATTAGTGGGGGCTTCGTCACACAGAGAATGGTGGGAGTATGGAATGAGCTGCCAGACGAGGTGGTAAATGCGGGTTCTTTTTTAACATTTAAGAATAAATTGGACAGATACATGGATGGGAGGTGTATGGAGGGATATGGTCCGTGTGCAGGTCAGTGAGACTAGGCAGAAAATGGTTCGGCACAGCCAAGAAGGGCCATAAGGCCTGTTTCTGTGCTGCAGTTTTCTATATCTGGAAAGCATGACAGATTCAACATTCAATCTAACAACAACAAAAAAGAACTATCCTGTCAAAGATTCAGTCTGTCAGGAGGTTTATGAGTGCGCTGTGATCTGCGCACTACCCCCGGTGACCCAGCAGGCACCGCTGGTGATGGTGTTTTGGGTGGGTCTGGTGTTGGGGGCATGAGAGGGGTCTGTGTGTCTGCGTGAGAGTGTCCATCCTCTTCGGGGACCCCGACCCCTCTGCCAGCGTCTCGCCCTCCGGCAAAGTCACTGATGGACATGCTTCCGCAGTAGTCTGTCTCACTTTCGCCTTCATGTTCGGGCACAGCAGGTCCAATCTTGATTTGGGCCTACGCCCCATCAGCATCTCTGCTGGAGTGCGGGCAGTCGTAGTCTGTGGCGTGAGGCGGTATTTAAACAGGAAACGTGAAAGCCAAATGCTAAGAGAGTCCCTGTCATCCGCTTCAGGTCTTCCTTCACTGTCTGAACAGCCGCTCAGCCAAACCATTGGAGGCTGGGTGGAAAGGGGCCGTCCGAATGTGATGAATGCCATTCTGCTGCATGAACTCACTGAACAGCTCACTGGTAAACGTCAGGCCATTATCAGTGACCAGAGTGTCAGGCAACCCGTGGACTGCAAACACTTGCCTGAGTTTGTCTATGGTTGAGGGGGCTGTGATGTTGCTCATGATATCAGCTTCGATCCATTTAGAATGTGCATCTACTATTACAAGAAACATCTGCCCCATAAAAGGGCCAGCAAAGTCCAAATGTAGCCTAGACCGGGGGTGGTCTGGCCACCTCCATGGATGCAAATGAGCTGGTGGTGGCATATTCTGATTAGTCTGACATTGCGTGCATGATTTTACCTTGCTCTCCAGATCCTGATCCATTCTTGGCCACCAAACATAGAATCTTGCAAGGCTTTTCATTCGAGACACTCCTGGATGAGTCTCATGAATTTCCTCCACAGTCTGTGAACGGCCAGGGGGAGGGACAATGACCCTCACCCCCCTCCCCAGAAAATGCATCTATCCTGCAGACTGAGTTCTGTCTTGTGTTTGGCATAAGGCCTCAGTTCCTCTCCTTCCACGACTCTGGGCCAACCTTGTAAAAGTAAAGTCTTGACTTGGGACAGGACTGGGTCCCTCTCCATCCACTGCTTGATCTGGGTCACGTTTACGGGTGTCTCTGACAGCCTATCCAATGAAAACACAGTCTCTGGAGGCACATATGTAGCAACAGGTATCTCAGGTAAAGGTAGTCGACTCAGTGCATCGTCGTTTGCATTATCCCCACCCGCTCTGTACACTATAGTATACCAGTAGGCTGACAATGTAAGAGCCCAACACTGTATCCTGGCTGAGGCTAGCGGTGGGATGCATCCAGTCTCACTGAACAGGCTCATCAGTGGTTTATGGTCCATATAAATTGTAAATACGCATCCATAAAGGTACTGATTAAAGCGTTTGACCACAAAAACAATGGCCAGACCTTCTTTGTCTAGCTGTGAATATCCCTTCTCAGCAGCTGTCAAGGTATGTGAAGCAAAACCAATAGGCTTCTCTGAACGGTCCTCCATTCCATGTGAGAGAACTGCCCCGGCTCCATAGGGCGAGGTATCGCATGCAAGGGTGATCTCCTCGTCTGGGTCATAGTCAACAAGCAGCTTCACTGAGTGGAGGAGTTCTTTCACTTCCCTGAAAGCTTTCTCCTGCTCTTCACCCCACTGCCACTTAGTGTCATTGTGAAGCAGCTTATACAGTGGGGTCAAAACCCTTGAGAGGTCAGGAAGAAACTTGCCATAATAATTCACTATGCCCAAAAATGATCTGAGTTCCGTGACGGTCTTAGGGCTTGGGCCTCCTTAATAGCTCTCACTTTGTCCTTCACAGGGCAAAGCCCCTCAGCTGTGATCTTGTGTCCCAGGTAAGTCACACTCGATGCCAGGAACACACATTTTCCGCGTTTCAACCGCAGCCCTGCGTCTGAGAGCCTCTTCAACACCCACTCTAAGTTAACCAGATGCTCCACCTCCGTAGCCCCAGTGATCAAAATATCATCAAGGTACACTGCTACTTGCAGAATCCCCTGCAGCAAAGTGTCCATTGTCCTTTGGAAAACGGCAGGGCTGGACGACACTCCAAACACCAGGCAATTGTACTTGAATAATCCCTTGTGCGTATTAATTATGACATACTCCTTTGAATCCTCGTCGAGCAGCAGCTGTTGGTAAGCATGGCTCATGTCCAGCTTTGTGAACAGCTTACCCCCCTGACAGGGTCGCAAACAGGTCATCCACCCGTGGCAATGGGTACTCCTCCAGCTTAGAGACCTGATTCACCGTAAACTTATAATCCCCACATATCCTCACCGTTTTGTCTGCCTTCAAAACTGGAACAATGGGAGCCGCCCACCCTGAAAACTGGACGGGCTCAATAATGCCCAGCCTCTGTAGACGTTCCAGCTCCTCCTCGGCTTTGCCTTTCATAGCATAGGGCACCGACCTGGGCTTAAAAAAACATGGTGTAACCTCAGGGTCGACATGGAGTTTCACTGTTACACCCTTCAGTGTTCCCAGCTCGTCCCTGAAAACGTCACTGTACCACTGCAGAATGTCCTCCGTCGTGTGTGCATACTTAATTTCATGTCAGTTTAGCCAGATTTTGCAAAGCCAATCGCGACCCAAAAGACTGGGCCCCCTGCTCTTAGCTATCACTAGCCTGGTTTCAGCCTTCTGACCCCCGACTGTAATGTCCACATATAACACCCCTAAATGAGGTACGGGTTGCCCCGTATAGGTCCTAAGTTTGAGCTTTGACGGTCTGATGGGAGGCAGGTTGGACTCCCATGTCCTCCTGTAGGTCTCCTCACTAATGACTGATGCAGTAGCCCCTGAATCAATCTCAAACTTAATGTCCTTTCCCCTGACAGTGACTGTGGCATAATATGGTTCAGGTGGTTCCTCATCTGTTTCCACTCCAAACATGTTGTAGACACACGCTGCCTCTTCATCTGCTTCTTCTAGATGGTGTGTGGCTGCCTGAGCCTGTCGAGCTTTCCCCTGCCCAGGCTTAATCTTACCCTTCGAACTTCTGCACTTTTTAGCTAAATGTCCCTTTTTGCTACAAGCATGGCAGACACTGTCTCTGAATTTGCAATCATTTACATAGTGTGTCCCTCCACACCGGAAACATTCCACCCGCTTTGCCTGTTTACCATTCTCCCTCCTGACTTGGTGCACTGACACTGACTGTGACCCCCCATGTCCTTTCTGGATATCCTTGACATTATTAGCAGCCATCTCCATGCCTTGGGCAATCTCTAAGGCTTTCTTGAAAGTCAACAGTGGAGTTTCCGCTAACAGGCGGTGTTGTATGCCGTCATTATTAATGCCGCATACCAATCTATCACGGAGCATGTCATCCAACACAGCTCTGAAATCACAATGCTCCGACAGCTGCTGAAGCTCGGCCACAAAATTGGCCACAGACTGACCTGGCTTCCTGAAACGGCTGTGAAACTTACACCGTTGGACAATCACAGAAGGTTTCAGATTGTAGTGGTTCCCCACGAGCTTGACCAGTTCGACATATGGAATGTCCCCCAGTTTCCACGGTGTGGCTAAATTCCTTATTAGCCTGTAAGTCTTTGCCCCACACACACTCAGGAGAATAGAGCGCTTCTTAGCCTCCTCAGTAATTCTATTAGCACAGAAAATGTGTCCCAACCTTTCCTCATACACTGGCCAGTCCTCCATTGCCTCCACAAATTCAACAATAGTCCTAAACATAGCCATCTGAACGTGAGGCTCCTTACCTGCGCTGCTGCTCCCGTTCGAAATGTGTCGACACGTCCACAAAACCAGTTCACCTCATCGCCAAAAATATGTGGTAACTTCTACTTTGAAAAAGGCAAACTCGACAACTTCATGCCCAAAGAAACAACTTTATCTCGAACGTCATAACCGTTATGTAAATACAGAGGCTTTCACAACCCGTACAGCATGGCAGGAACACTATATACAAAGCACGCTGGAAGTAAAAAGAACGGAAGTAAACCCCCTATTATCCTAATTAGTAATTAACTTACTTTTAATAATGCTCACATTACAACAGATACCATTACCATCACAAATACTCTCCTCTGGGGAAGGTATGACCTGTTCAAAAGTGAAGGGTTGCACCTGAACCCGAGGGGGACCAATATTCTTGCAGGCAGGTTTGTCAGAGCTGTTGGGGTGGGTTTAAGCTAATTTGGCAAACAGGGGGTTGGGGAACAGAGGAAGGGACTCAGGATAGGACGGATGGTAGAAAAGCAAATTAGCATGCAATCAAACTGTCAGGAACGGCAGGCAGATGATAGGACATAATTATAGCCAGCAGGGTGAGTTTCAATGCATTAGGGATGAAGAATCAAAAAGGGTAGCAAATACAGTATTCAAAGTGTAATACCTCAATGCACAGAGTAAAAGAAATAAGGCGGATGATCTTGTTGCAATATTATAGATTGTCAGGTATGATGTTGAGACCATCACTGAATCATGGCATAAGATGGCAGTAGATGGGAGCTGAATGTCCAAGGTTACACGTTGTATCAGAGGGATAGGAAGGTTGGCAGAGGGGATGGCATGGGTCTGCTGGGGTAGAATGGCATCAAATCAGTAGAAAGATGTGACATAGGATCAGCAGGTGTTGAATCCTTGTGGGTTGAGTTAAGAAACTGCAAGGGTAAAAGGACCCTGATGGCAGTGGTATACAGTCCTCCCAACAGTAGCTGGGATGTGGACCACAGATTACAACAGAAAATAGAAATGACACGTCAAAAGGACAATGTTATGGTAGTCATAGGAGATTTCAACATGCACATCGATTGGAAAAATCAGGTCGGAAATGAATCTCAAGAGAGTGAATTTGTTGAATGCCTATGAGATGGCTTTTTAGAGCAGTTTGTCGTTGAGCCTACTAGGGGATCAGTTATACTGGATGGGGTGTTATGTAATGAACTGGAGGTGATTAAGGAGCTTAAGGTAAATTAACCCTTAGGAGGTAGTGATCACAATATGATTGAGCTCAACTTGAGATCTGATAGGGAGAAAGTAAAGTCTGATGTGGCAGTATTTCAGTGGAGTAAAGGAAATCATAGTGGTATGAGAGAGGAGTTTGAAAAGTAAATTGGAAGGAGCTGAGGGATATCAGCAGAGCAGCAATGGCGTGAATTTCTAGGAAAAAATGAGGAAGGTGTAGGATAGATATATTCCAAAAACAAAGAAATACTCAAATGGCAAAATAGTACAACTGTGGTTGACAAGGGAAGCCAAGGCTAATGTAAAAACAAATGAGAGGACATACAACAAAGCAAAAATTAGCGGGAAGACAAAGGAATGGGAAGCTTTTAATCCCTGTAGAGAGCAATGAAAATAATCATTAGGAGGGAAAAGACGAAAAATGAAAGCAAGCTAGCAAACAATATCAAAGCAGGTGGTAAAAGCTTTTTCAAGTACGTTAAAAAAAGAGATGAGAGTGGATATAGGACCACTAGAAAATGAGGTCAGAGAAATAATATCAGGGGACAAGGAGATGGCAGCTGGATTAAATGAGTATTTTACATCAGTCTTCTCTGTGCCAGATGTTGAAGGGTGTGAGGGAAGAGAAGTGAGTGCAGTTACTATTACAAGAAGAAGGTGGTCAAAAAGCTGAAAGACCTAAGGGTACACAAGTTACTAGGCCAGATGAACTGCACCCTAGGGTTCTGAAAGAGGTAGCGGTAGAGATTGTGGAAGCATTAATAATGATCTTTCAAAAATTATTGAATTCTGACATGGTGCCAGAGGAACTTGAAAATTGCAAATATCACTCCACTCTTTAAGAAAGGAGGAAGGCAGCAGAAAGGAAATTATAGACCAGTTAGCCTGACCTCAGTGGTTGGGAAGATGTTCAAGTCAATTGTTAAGGATGAGGTTTTGGAGTACTTGGTGACACAGAGAAGACAGGTTGAAGTCAACATTGTTTCCTTTAGGGAAAATCTTGCCTGACAAACCTGTTGGGATTCTTTTAGGAGATTACACATAGGATAGATAAAGGGGATCAGTGAATGTTGTATGTTTGGACTTTCAGAAGGCCTTTGACAAGGTGCCACACATGAGGCTGCTTACCAAGTTAAGAGCCCATGGCATTGCAGGAAAGTTACTGGCATGGTTAGAGCATTGGCTGATCGGTAGGAGGCAGTGAGTGGGGATAAAAGAAATTCTGTCTTGTTGGCTGCCAGTGACTAGTGCTGTCCAACAGCGTTCGGTGTTGGGACTGCTTCCTTTTATGTTGTAAATCAATTATTTAGATGATGGCTTAAAACATTATCATTTATAAATCATTTATTTAGAACATGGCTTTGTTGCCAAGTTTTCAGATGATACAAAGATTGGTGGAGGGGCAATCTTGTCTTATGGTCTATGGGCTTGTGGTCTAATACAATCACTGTTACACAACATTAAAATATAAAGACTACTTTTATTTTGCAGAGTGGATATGTTTGTCCAAACATTTTTAAACAAGGAAAATACTGTAAAGCAGTGGAAAAGTTTTATATATGATTTGCAATGTCCTCAGGGTCTTCTAAATCTGAAAACTCCCAAGTATGGCAAGCAAAGTGTTGCTTGCTTGGTGGGTGGTGGGTGCTGATGTTTTTTGCTGAGTGGGGGAGGGTTGATGCTTTGCTGCCTCTAGTGGGTGGGAGTGGAGAGGAGGGGGTTTTGGGGTTCTAATATTTTTACTGTTACTTATTCTTTGGGGTGCTCTTCTGTTATTCGTGGATGTCTGCGAAGAGCAAGTTCAAGTTGTATAAAGTATACATTCTCCAATATTAAATGGAACCATTTGAAACAACTAAAGATGGATAGAATGAGGCTAGAGAAGGTAGAAATAGCAGAATCATTGCTGCAACTGTGTCAGTGGTGATGAAATTATTGTACCCAGTGCTATCTCAGCAAAACTGTGATCTCTCTGATTAAATAATATGGAACAGTCTCTCAAGTTTATTTGGTACTTTATTAGAAAGTTGTAGGACCCCAAAGAAAATGGTTTACAGCACGTATGAAATGTCAGGACTGTGATTATTGACTAAATAGTGTTTGTTCTGTAAAACACTCACACATTATAAGAGGGTACAGGTGACTAATTAAAGCCACATATGTTGTCAGGAGCTATAGAGGGTTTTCATCAAGTTTCAGTCTTCCTGGTAATTCCCAGCCTTCCGAGAAATAAAGCCATTATTCTATGTAAGGGGTTAATGAAGTTTCAAGTGTTTATCAAAGAGCTAAAATTCACATCAATATTATCATAAATTCTAGTCGCCATACAAAATTATTCTTCCAGCATGCACGCTTTTGATGATAAATTCATAACACCTGCTCAGCTACAGCAACAATGATTATGGAATGGACTCTATGTAGACTGTTGACCGAAAAAATCTCAAGTCATTGAAAACTTGATTGCTGAAGCACCTTCAATTACTCCAAAAGACTGAGGTTTGGTAAAAATACTGAAAGGCTTTTATTCGCTGTACAATACGACCTCCACAGTGAGTGTCTGCCCCCGGACTGAGGGGGAGGGGCAAGACGAACACCTTTATACAGGACTCTGTGGGAGGAGCCACAGGGGCAGTCAGCAGAGGGGTGTGTCCAGACAGGTAACCGAGTTACAACATATATACATGGTTTACCACAATTGCGAAACATAAAACTGCAGGACAAGTTGAAGCAGCTAAATAACCTCCCACATCTGTATATATTATTGTCGTGTAGATCAATTAGTATTGAATCTGATGGACAGCATCATGTATAACTAATGTATTGGAAATAGTGCAATAATATCTTTGTTGTGGAACTTCCAAGATGCTGCATTTCACATTGATATAAATCATTTTATTAAGCAATTCAATCCAAGTTCACAATCGGAAAAAACTAATGATTCTTTATAAGGCATTGTATATAATTTATAGTCAATGTGCTGTCTCTGTCTACATGTCTGTAAGCAAATTTTTCATTGTACCTGTGCCTTGTCATGCTTGTGAACATAGGAATAAACTCAACTCCACGTGTCTCAACTCAAACATTACCCATGATGGCACCACATTCAGTTCATCATAAGAGAATTGGTGATTCTTACAAACTTCAGTGAACAACATACTTGAGATACCCTCTAGACTTTCCCAATCATCCTCCAAAGACTTGAAGGAGATCTCACTAAAGTGGCTTTACACATGCATCACTTAAGGAATATGTAAATCCTTGTCATTTCTGGGATCTGAAGTGTGGTCAAGGCCATCTACAAGGAGAAATGGCAACTTTATATTTTGCTGTGTCCCTGATGAATCCAAACAAACTGTTGACATTTATCATATTGCTATTGCTGTCATTTTTCTCCTCTGAGCCTAGTCATCATCATAAAGCTATTTTTTGACTATGGTAGAGGTGATTTAAAAGGTCATTAGTGATAAAAGAAAGGTCATCACACTGATCAGAGATAGTCAACATGGCTTGGTGCAATGGAAATTGTGCCTCACTAATTGGATAAGGCAGAGTAGTGTAAACCCCCATAAAACTAACACATTAACAGTTATAGAGTTGTACAGACCAAATCGTTAACAACTATTTTGCCCATCTACTTTAACACTATCTGTCCTTATTAAAGCTATATCCTTCCTTGCTTTATCTATTTAAGCCTGTTTAAATGTCTCTTAAATAGGGGTAATTGCATCTGATTCCACCATCTCCTTCAGCAGCAAGCTTCAGATATCAGCTACTCCCTGCATTAAAACACTTACCCCACAGATCCTCTTTAAAACTCCTTCCCCTCACCTTAAAATTATGTCCTCTTGTTTTTGTCACCCCTGCCATGAGAAAACAAAATGAGTTTGACTATTTATTCTGTCTGTGCCTTCATGTCTCATACACTTGTTTCAGGTCATTCTCTGACCTCCTTTGCTCCAGAAGAAGTAAACCAAGCCTCACCAACCATTCCCTCTGATCCAAGCAACATCCTGGGGAATTTTGTCTACACTCACTTCAGCACAACCAGATCCCTCCTACTGTGTAACAATCAGAACTACGCACAATACTCCATGTGCAGCCTAACACAGTGTCTTTTAAAATTGCAACATAATGTCCCAACACTTACTTTAAATGCTCTGACTGATGAAAGCAAGCAAGCATGCTTTTATCAGTGGTCCCCAACCACCAGGCCGCAGAGCAGTACCGGGCCGCAAAGCATGTGCTACCGAGCCATGAGGAAACGATATGAGTCAACTGCACCTTTCCTCATTCCCTGTCACACCCACTGTTGAACTTGAATGCATGCAAGGTCATTACTCACGCGAGGTCATCAGTCGGTCCTGAGATAGCCACAAAAGAACTGAAAACGTTGCTTCTATTTCCAACATCATATCTCTGCGAAGGGGAGTTTTCTGCAATGAATGCAACGAAAACTAAATTGCGGAATAGACTGGACATAAGGAACCCCCTTATAATTGAGTTATCACTATATTCATGCCTGGAAAATATGCGCTGTGTGTTTAATAATAAATCCGTTAGATAAATCCATTTAGAAACAAAATTGAGTGTATTACCCACTGAGAAGTGACCTATAGTTGACTTACCACCTATATTCCGGTCGTAATTAACCCCCACCCCCCCCAAGGTCGGCCGGTCTGCAGTGCAAAAAAAGGTTGGGGACCCAACCTTTATCTCCAGCCTATCCTAGTTGTGTTGCCACATTCAGACAACTATGGACCTAGACACCTTGATCTTGCTGTTTATCATCATTCCTTAGAACACTGCCATTTTCTGCATATGCTCCACACCATTTGGCTTTCATTGATGCATTACCATATACGTGTTGGGTTGAAATTCTACCTCCCAATGCATGGTCCAACTTTCCAACTGATCTACTGAATATCCTGGTTGGACAACCTTCCTCACCTTCCACTACACCACAAATTTTCATATCATCAACAAACTTGCAAAACTTAACTCCCACGTTCACACCCAGGTCAGTAATATATATCACAAACAGAAAAGATCATAAAAGAAACCCCAAAAATATCATTCTACCACCACCCTCTGTTTCTTATCACCAAGCCAACACTGGATTCAATTTCACAGCTTACTGAGTCTTAACATTGTCTTAACCTTCTGTGCAGGCTACCATGTAGATCCTTAGTAAATGCCTTTCTAAAGTCCATGTAGCAACATTTGTTGCCCTACTTTCAACAATCTCCTTGGTGATCTCCTCAAAAGACTCAATCATAATAGTGAGACAGAATTTCTCCCTCAATAAGCCAGATTTCTATCTCCAATCAGTCCCTACCTTTCCAAATGTACATAAATCCTTTCCCTTTGCATTTTATCTAGTAATTTCCTTATTATTAATGTAAGACTCAATGGCTTGTAGTTGAATCACAAGCAAAAGAAAATCTGCAGATGCTGGAAATCCGAGCAACACACACGAAATGCTGTAGGAACTCAGCAGGCCAGGCAGCATCTATGGGAAAGAGTACAGTCGACGTTTCGGTCCTGGTAAAGGGTCTTGGCCTGAAAAGTCGACTGTAGTCTTTTCCATAGATGCTGCCTGGCCTGCCGAGCTTCTCCAGCACTTTATATGTGTTGCTTGGCTTGTAGTTACCTGGCTTATCCCTGCAGCCTTTCTTTAGCTTTGCCCAGTCTTCTGATACCTTGCCTGTGGCTAACAAAGATACAAAAATTACTGCAGGGCCTGAGAAATACCCTCTCCTCTTTCCCATAGCATTTTAGGATAGAGCACATCTGGCTCTGGGGGTTTACCCACACTCATATATTCCAACGTTCAAAGACATCTAACAAGTCCACCTTTGCACAGGTTCATGGTCCAGACAACCAACCTATCCCACCCTCAACTCATTATCCTCCAACATCCTTTTTCTTGGTGAATGATAGCAAAAACTTTTCATTAGGACCTTGCCTGCCTTAGCATTTTCCTAATCTTTCCTGACAAGGAAGTTTCTTGCCTTCCTAATCTCCTTTTTTATGTACATTTCTACACTCTCTATATTCTTCAGGAATTGTAGTTGCCTCTATCTTTCATATGTCTCCTTTTTATTTCCTGGTCAACCCTTCAAAAATCTTTCTCATCCAATGTTCCCGGATGTTGCCATATTTTCTTTCCATCATTTACAACTAGCTGGAACATGCTGTCCCTGAAGTCTTGATAACTCTCCTTCAAAAGACTCCCATTTGTCAGATGTCATTTTACCTGCAAGCATCTGCTCCCAATCTACTTTTGCCAGGACCTCACTTCTGCTTTGAAATCAACCTTCCCTCAGTTTGAGCCCTTAACTTGGGGACTAACCTCATCCCTTTCCACAACTATCTTGAAACAAACGGAGTTGTAGTCATTCTTGAAGGTTCTCATCTCAAAACTGAGGTAGGCTATTTATACAAAAAAATTATGGAAACAATTTTCTATAATAAAGATATTGGAAACCTGTAATTTCATCTCCAATAAACCTGAGTTTTGGTGATTCAAGTGATTGTCTACATACTTCTTAAATGTGATGAGAGTACTCACCTTACCACTTCTTCAAGCACCACAATGCAAACTCCAATCATCTTCTGTGAGATAAAAACTCCCCTTCAAATCCCCTCTAATCCTCCTACATCTCACTTGAAACCAGTGTCCTCTTATCTTTGTCATCCCCAGGGGAAAAAGGTTTTTACAGTCTACGTTCATCATAATTTTATATACCTCTTTCAGGTTACACCTCAGCCACCTCCACCCTGGGCAGAATAAGCTTAGCCCATCTGTCTTTGTATAACAGAAGTGGTCCAATCCACGTAATACCTCAGTGCAGGGCTTCTCAACCAGGTTCTGCAAGAGATCGTGATTTTAAAAAATGAACGTTGTTTTTTGAACTTAGTGTAATGCACGATTGTAATGCTTGCAGTGGTGGGCAGTGACCCAGCAGCCTGGTTTGCAATCTTGTGAAAGGTTTCGCAGCCCAGCACGGCAGTGCACAATGGGACTATGTTTATTTGTTTTTATATATCCTTTTATTTTATTAACCCCTGTGTTTTACAGACATGTCTCACAGTCCGATGTGGCAATTTTTGAAGAGGAGGATTCTAGGCCTGGTGTATCCGAGTGTATCTGGTCCGCAGCCTCCTAGCACGCTCACATTTTCCATATAGTGTGGCAAGCAAAATTGCTTAAAATATTCCAAGTATGGCCTAACCAATGTTTTATAAAGCTGTAACATGCCAACCCAATTGTTATACTCCAAGCCACGGCTATTGAAGGAAAGCCTCCCTCTCTTTATCAACCTATTCATCTGTTGGGATTAATGGGCTTGTACACTAATAACCCTCATCAACACTCGCTAAGGCCCTACTATTTACCAAGGTCCTACCCCTTTTTTGCTTTCTGAAAATGCACCAGCTCACATTTGTCAGATTAAATTCCAAATGCTATTGCTCTGCCCAGCTTTCTAAATGATCTATATAATGCTGTAGACTTTACTGCCAACAACACCACCAATGTAAACTTACTTACACCTTGTAAGACCAGAAGACCAGAAGATATAGGAGCCAAATTAGGCCATTCGTCCCATCGAGTCTGCTCCAAAATTCCATCATGGCTGATTTACCCCATTCTCCTGCCTTATTCCTGTGACCTTTGACACTCTGACTAATCAAGAGCCAATTAACTTCTCCTTTAAATATACCCAATGACTTGGCCTCCACAGCCATCTGTGGAAGTGAATTCCACAGATTCACCACACTCTGGCTAAAGAAATTGTTCTAGAAGGATGTCCTTGTATTCTGAGGTTGTGTCCTCTGGTTCTAGACTCTCCCACCATAGGAAACATCCTCTCCACATTCACTGTATCTAAGCTTTTCAATATTCAATAAGTTTCAATGAGATCCCTCCTCATTCTTATAAACTCCAGTGAGTACAGGTCCAGAGCCATCAAACATGATCTCTGTCATGCATTTTAATGGATTTTTTTTCACCATCCTTGACCAAGTACACAATTGTTGTGGTGCACGACTCGTTCACAGACTTTCAATCAGAAAAGCTGCCCTCATTGTCTCCGAGCCAACATAGGCTTGCCAGCTCCAATGAGCTCCAACTGTCTGGACCAGCTTACCATTGTTACAAGAATCACCCCGTATAATAATGATCAGTGAGGCACAGAGAGGATCTGTAAATACCAATAAGTACCTGTATTGTATCAATGGAAGAAGACAACCAAATAACTGTGTGCACACCTATTAAGTTTCCCTGACCTTCCATGAACAGTCAAAGAACAGAAAAGATATTACCAGGTGAAAAGGAGTTTCTGCTGCTGGCCACATGCTCCCATTTCATATCTCCACGTGTCTGTGGGGCACCTCACATCAGCAATAGTTGGTCTGCTACAGAGTTACCACCACCAGCATACTTGAAGCACCTGCTTTTATACTTATTTCTTACCAATTTGAATATTGCATTCCACTGTCATTGGCTGTAGGTCATGTGTCTGAGCTTTAACACTTTTTATTGCCTCTGCTCCAGGCCAGCATCTATTTATTGCCCTCTTCCCAGCAAGTGACAATTGGTTGTTTATGGCTCTTTGTTCTAATCAGCAACCAGCTTGAATCACGCAGAACAGGTGCAGACCCCAACAGTCACAAATTCACATCTTATATCCAAACAAGGAACATCTCATAAACAACTTCTTATTTGGGAATTATCCCTAGCACAGCAGATTACTTGAGGTATCATTGTCTCTACTTTAAAATACTGACCAAGCCAAGTGACTTTAATTCACAAAATGGAGAACCCAGCTTCTTCATAAAATGGCAGCCTCCATCTCCTCCCTCATGACAAGAACAAAGGCAATTGGTCCGTATGCTTCCACAGTCCTTGATTCATTTGAATTCACTGATCTGCAGACTGTAGTTCCTTCTGGACAACATTTCCCTCCTCTTGATCAAAAGATATTTATCTTTGGATCACTATCCTCTGCTATTCTATTGACTACTCACAGGACGCCATGAACCCCCAGCAGATGTGCGACACTTACATTATACAAAGATAAAGGTACCATTTACTTACTGAATTCATACACTCTGTATACAGACAATCACCTTCTCTTCATTAAACAATATCATCGTACATAAAACAGATATCACATCAGCATGTGATACTATCCTTACCCACGGATGTGTTTAAACATTTGATCCACAATTCCAAAACTTATCCCAAGTGTCTGAGTCATACAATATAGTATTTGCTTTATCAGCATGTCTTAACAACTTTTGTATATTTAGTCCATTGATGGATTATTTCCTTTGCTTCCTCCACAACTTGTGTCCAGACTGCAGTCAAATGAGGAATCGGTGACAACTCAGTAATATAGCCCCACAAGTATCAGTTTGTTGGACTGGCAGGTTCTCCTTTGCTGTGTTCTCCACTGCTGCTTGAGGCAAAGTTATACTCCAGTAGTCAAATCTAAAGTCATACTCACAATTGCAACATTATAACTTTCCAATCTCTCCCACTAATGCATACTTTAAGAAAAACTCATCATTTAAAGGCAGAATATACAATAAACAATTCTCATAAGTACCAAAACCACAATCCAGAAGTTTCTGTCTTGTTATCTCTTCTGGACAAACCCAGTGGTTTTTCTCTTTTATAAGCCTATCCCTTTCCCAATACCATTCATAACAATAGCTGGTGTTGGTGGGTTACTTAAGAATACAAGTCTTCTCATGATATTTACCTAGACTGTGAACTCTTTCCAAAGAGTAGGTTAAATTATTTCCATGTCGGGAGTATAAAATAACACACCGACATAAAACCTCCTTTACCACCATTATATGTACCCAGTCATCTATCAGTTAGAGATTCTGATATGACGCAAGGCTGCTTTTCCCCAACCCCTTGTTTAGTTGCTCATTTGACACCCAATTTGGTACATGACCTGCATCAAGTTGTATCTGATAATTTTTTCCAGTAATAGCTCGTATTTTCTACTGAAGGGACTATATCTGGTTTCTTCTCTATGCTGTATCTAAAGTATTGACCATTGCAAACCTTGATGCATAACATGCTTTTGCTAATTCCAATAGTCCTCTCTACTATTTTTGACCAACTTAAACTCACTCCTGCTCAGTTGTCTCCCAAGAAAATGAGTAAATAGCAGTCTCGTTATAGATGAGTACCATTCAGGCACCATTATTTCAGTTAGATTAAACATTACCTGCACTTGCTGGTATCCTGGTACCAAAGTGACAAATTCCCCTGTACCTTCTAACATTAATCCAACCCCTTTATATTACATGGAGTCTCATTATATTTAGGCTCTTCTGTATTTTCAGCTACTATGCGGGTAGTCAATTTTACATCATTCTCATCATATTTAATTAAACACATAAATATAATGTCTGCTCTTATTTCCAGTTTCAGGTTCCTGTCATAAATTATCTTAAATCTATATTTTCTATCTGTTTTCTAGCCCATCCAATCTAGGCTCCCAATTGTCTTTGGACTCAGGTTATCTATCTTTTTTCCCCACCCAATTTCATTTCTGGATATGGGAGGCAGGAACCAACTTGTTTTCTTTTCCTGACAAAACTCCCCTGATTCTCAGACTGAGAGAAAGGAAAAATTTTTCCCTGGCTGTAATCTACTTGGAACAGCTGTTCCAATCTCAAATCTTCCAAATCAGGATTACCATATACATTGATTGTTAAGTCTCCAAAATTGGGACCATCACATCCAACAATTGTTACGTGCCAATGGTGATAACATTCCTGTTTCTCCCCCACCAACTTCAATTAGCAGATGTGGTACCACCCACTTTTACCTGGAGAAATCAGTACCCTGTATATTGATGGACTTCCTTTGTCTATAATTTCATGGGGTCCTACAAACCTTGGATTTAAAAATGAATTGGGTTAATGAATTCTAATCACCACTTTCTCCGGAACTTAATTCTGTGGGACTGACTTTTGAGTCTAAGTAGACTTTACTCTGTTGCCTTTCCTTTCAAAGTTGATGGGCTGCCACATAATTGGCCTCTTTAACTGTCTCTATCAATTATTGTACCCACTTTTCTGACACAATCCCATCGATTTTGTATTCTAACAAATCTAATCCTAACAACTCTTCCAACCCTCTCACGTCTCTTCCGGTCCTGAATTTATAGGGGGTGTAACACATTAATGATGCCACTGTATTCCTTATCATCATCAGTACATCAGGCAAAACTCCTCACCCTGCTGTTCCATGTTGTTGCACCACTTTGGCCATGATTGAATGGCGGAGCAGACTCAATGGGCTGAATGGACTTCTTCTGCTCCTATACCTTATGGTCTTATGGTCTTATGGCCATCATATTTTTTAATGTTTGGTTCATCCTTTCCACAATTCCACTAGACTGCGGTCTATAGGGTATATGAAATCTCTGCTCGATTCCTAAAAGTGCCATGACATTTTGTATTATCTAGCTGTAAAACATGTGCCTTGATCTGATTCTATACTCTGAGGTAATCCCCAGTGAGTGAAGACACTTTCCAATAAGATTTTTGCTGTGGCTTTGGCCATGTTTGTCTCAATCGGGACAGCTTCCACCCAATTGGTGAAAGTATCTACCATTGTTTAAAAAAGGATCAAAAAGTAATCCGGGAAATTATAGGCCAGTAAATTTAATGTCGGTAGTAGGTAAGTTATTGGAGGGAGTACAAAGAGACAGAATCTACAAGCATTTGGATAGACAGGGACTTATTAGGGAGAGTCAACATGGTTTTGTGCGTGGTAGGTCATGTTTGATCAATCTATTGTAGTTTTTCAAGGAGGTTACCAGGAAAGTGGATGAAGGGAAGGCAGTGGATATTGTCTACATGGACTTCAGTAAGGCCTTTGACAAGGTCTCGCATGGGAGGTTAGTTAGGAAAATTCAGTCGCTAGCTATACATGGAGAGGTGGTAAATTGGATTAGACATTGGAAGAAGCCAAAGAGTGGTAGTAGAGAATTGCTTCTCCGAGTGGAGGCCTGTGACTAGTGGTGTGCCACAGGGATCACTGCTGGGTCCGTTGTTATTTGTCATCTCTATCAATGATCTGGATGATAATGTGGTAAATTGGATCAGCAAATTTGCTGATGATACAAAGATTGGAGGTGTAGTAGACAGTGAGGAAGGTTTTCAGAACCTGCAGAGGGACTTGGACCAGCTGGAAAAATGGGATGAAAAATGGCAGATGGAGTTTAATACAGACAAGTGTGAGGTATTGCACGTTGGAAGGACAAACCAAGGTAGAACATACAGGGTTAATGGTAAGGCACTGAGGAGTGCAGTGGAACAGAGGGATCTGGGAATACAGATACAAAATTCCCTAAAAGTGTCGTCACAGGTAGATAGGGTCATAAAGAGAGCTTTTGGTACATTGGCCTTTATTAATTAAAGTATTGAGTGTAAGAGCTGGAATGTTATGATGAGGTTGTATAAGGCATTGGTGAGGCCGAATCTGGAGTATTGTGTTCAGTTTTGGTCACCAAATTACAGGAAGGATATAAATAAGGTTGAAAGAGTGCAGAGAAGGTTTACAAGGATGTTGCTGGGACTTGAGAAACTCAGTTACAGAGAAGGGTTGAATAGGTTAGGACTTTATTCCCTGGAGCGTAGAAGAATGAGGGGAGATTTGATAGAGGTATATAAAATTATGATGGGTATGGACAGAGTGAATGCAAGCAGGCTTTTTCCACTGAGGCAAGGGGAGAAAAAAACCAGAGGACATGGGTTAAGGGTGAGGGAGGAAAAGTTTAAAGGGAACATTAGGGGGGGCTTCTTCACACAGAGAGTGGTGGGAGTATGGAATGAGCTGCCAGACGAGGTGGTAAATGTGGGTTCTTTTTTAACATTTAAGAATAAATTGGACAGATACATGGATGGGAGGTGTATGGAGGGATATGGTCCGTGTGCAGGACAGTGGGACTAGGCAGAAAATGGTTCGGCACAGCCAAGAAGGGCCAAAAGGCCTGTTTCTGTGCTGTAGTTTCTGTGGTTCTATGGTTCTATGTCAAGATACTTGTGCCCTCCTGGGATGGTGACAAGGATACAACATAATGTATCTGCAAATTAATCCAAGGCCCCTCTACTTGTCTGGTATGTCAGAGAGTTCCTTTATTTACATTTCCTTTTAATTCTGTATCTTTGGCGGGAGGAGAAGATGGAAGCGTGACGCAGCTCTCCGGTGAAATGATATCGTATCTGTTAAATAGAGGCTGTGGACAATTCTGATTTGATGGAGACAGACGTGAAAGCACAGAGGAACATCTGGAGAAATTTCTGAAATGCCGGTTCGCTGCCGCTGCTACTGTGCAATCGAGAATCTTCGGCGGGTAGGCCCCAAAATCCCCGGCTTTGCCTGCTGCTGGCAACTGAGGCTGGGGTCGAAGCATTTGGCAGAGATGGTGCTTGGTACTCAGTGTTGGAGGGCTGATTGGAGCTCGAAGTCTTCGGACGACTCAGAGTCGGACTGTGGTCGGGCATGGCAGGGAGAGTTTTCTTCCTTCTCCCGTCTGCATGAGATGTGGGACATTCGAGAGACTTTGAACTTTTTTACTGTGCCATGGCCTGTCCTTCATCAGGTTATGGTATTAACATAGAAACATAGAAAATAGGTGCAGGAGTAGGCCATTTGGCCCTTCGAGCCTGCACCGCCATTCAGTATGATCATGGCTGATCATCCAACTCAGAACCCTGTACCAGCCTTCCCTCCATACCCCCTGATCCCTTTAGCCACAAGGGCCATATCTAACTTCCTCTTAAATATAGCCAATGAACTGGCCTCAACTGTTTCCTGTGGCAGAGAATTCCACAGAATCACCACTCTCTGTGTGAAGACGTTTTCCCTAATCTCAATCCTAAAAGGCTTCCCCTTTATCCTCAAACTGTGACCCCTCGTTCTGGACTTCCCCAACATCGGGAACAATCTTCCTGCATCTAGCCGTCCAATCCATTTAGCATTTTATACGTTTCAATCAAATCCCCCCTCAATCTTCTAAATTCCGGAGAGTATAAGCCTAGTTCATCCAGTCTTTCATCATATGAAAGTCTTGCCATCCCAGGAATCAATCTGGTGAACCTTCTTTGTACTCCCTCTATGGCAAGGATGTCTTTCCTCAGATTAGGGGACCAAAACTGCACACAATACTCCAGGTGTGGTCCCACCAAGGCCTTGTACAACTGCAGTAGTACCTTCCTGTTCCTGTACTCGAATCCTCTCGCTATAAATGCCAGCATACCATACGCCTTTTTCACTGCCTGCTGTACCTGCATGCCCACTTCCAATGACTGGTGTATAATGACACCCAGGTCTCGTTGCACCTCCCCTTTTCCTAATCGGCCACCATTCAGATAATAATCTGTTTTCCTATTTTTGCCACCAAAGTGGATAACCTCACATTTATCCACATTAAATTGCATCTGCCATGAATTTGCCCACTCACCCAACCTATCCAAGTCACCCTGCATCCTCTTAGCATCCTCCTCACTGCTAACACTGCCGCCCAGCTTCGTGTCATCCGCAAACTTGGAGATGCTGCATTTAATTCCCTCATCCAAGTCATTAATATATATTGTAAACAACAGGGGTCCCAGCACTGAGCCTTGCGGTACCCCACTAGTCACTGCCTGCCATTCTGAATAGGTCCCGTTTATTCCCACTCTTTGCTTCCTGTCTGCCAACCAATTCTCTATCCACATCAATACCTTACCCCCAATACCGTGTGCTTTAAGTTTGCACACTAATCTCCTGTGTGGGACCTTGTCAAAAGCCTTTTGAAAATCCAAATATACCACATCCACTGGTTCTCCCCTATCCACTCTACTAGTTACATCCTCAAAAAATTCTATGAGATTCGTCAGACATGATTTTCCTTTCACAAATCCATGCTGACTTTGTCCGATGATTTCACCGCTTTCCAAATGTGCTGTTAGGCTAACCAGTCTATAATTCCCTGGTTTCTCTCTCCCTCCTTTTTCAAAAAGTGGGGTTACATTAGCCACAACTCCAATCCTCAGGAACTAATCCAGAATCTAAAGAGTTTTGAAAAATTATCACTAATGCATCCACTATTTCTTGGGCTACTTCCTTAAGCACTCTGTTGCACTGTTGTAACTATATATTATAATTATGTGGGTTTTGTTAGTTTTTCAGTCTTGGTCTGTCCTGTTTTCTGTGATATCACACCGGAGGAATATTGTATCATTTCTTAATGCTTGTGTTACTAAATGACAATAAAAGAGGACTGAGTGTCCTCATAATCTAATCTAATCTAATCTAATCCTTGGTTAAATCTATAAATTTAACCTATTGCCCCTCCTGCCTTCCTATCCCCCCATCTGCAGTTGCTGTTCCTACCCTTGCTTTGCTAGCTCAGCCTTCTTGTTCCCCTCAGGGGATAATTTTGAGTGGGCTTTCACATTTATGACTCCGTATTCCTTCCCTTTGCTTCTCCAAACAGGGCAGCGGATGGGAGGAGTGTTCCATAAATTAAAACAAACAGACTTACTTCCCAAAGAGGAAAATATTCTGTAAGGCTCTTGCAAATATACATACATACTATCAGAATCTATGATGAATACAAGCAGGAAACATTCTTGGTGACTAACCACATACGCTGCAGCTGTTACTTCTGCTAGCTGTGCACTCATGATGTTGAGTAACTTTAAAGCTATACTACACCATTCCTGGCCATCCTCATCCTCTACATATATACTACACCCTGTTCTCCTCACACACAGCTGTACTGATGAGGAGCCATGTACAAAATTTTCGAATAGAATTTTTCATGTGCGTTTTGCCTTTGTTTATGTCTTTGTTCTCGGGTATTGCTTTCTAATCTCCTTCCACTTCCCCCCTTATTATTTTGATACAAATGGTCCCTTGGGATCCTGATGCCCATTCAGTTCCCCAGTACAATAGAGATTATCTGCAAGGAAGGTAGTAACTTTAATACCCTTTACAGCTACATCTGAAAGAGGTGGCTGAAGAGATTGTGGAGGCATTAGTAATCATCTTTCAAGAATCACTAAATTCTGGAATGGTTCAACAAGACTGAAAAATTGTAAGTGTCACTCCACTCTTCAAAAAAGGAGACAGGCAGAAGAAAGAAACATGTAGCCCAGTTAGTCTGACCTCAGTGGTTGGGAAGATGCTGGAGTCGATTATTAAGGATGAGGTCTCAGGGTACTTGGAGGCACATGATAAAATAGGTCATAATCTGTTTGGTTTCCTCAAGGGAAAACCTTGCCCAACAAATCTGTTGGAATTCTCTGAAGAAATAGCAAGCAGCACAGACAAGGGAGAATTGGTTGATGTTGTGTGTTTGGATTGTCAGAAGGCCTTTGACAAGGTGCCACACATGAAGCTGCTTAATAAGCTATGGGCCCACAGTATTACAGGGAAGATTCTAGCATGGATAGACCAGTGGCTGATTTGCAGGAGCCAAGGACTGGGAATAAAGGGAGCCTTTTCTGGTTGGCTGCCGGTGACCAGTGGTGTTTCACAGGGCTCTGTGTTGGGACCAATCTTTTCTCATTATATGTCAAAATGATTTGGATGATGGGATTGATGACTTTATTGCAAAGTTTGCAGACGATATGAAGGTAGGTGGAGGGGCAGGGAGTTTTCAGGAAGTAGAGAGATTAGGACTTAGACAGATTAGGACAATGTGCAATAAAATAGTAAATGGAATACAGAGTCAGAAAGTGTATAATCATGCACTTTGGCAGAGGAAATGAAAGGGTTGACTATTTTTTTTAAAGTAGAGAGAAAATACAAAAAACTGAGGTGCAAGGAGATTTGGAAGTCCTCGTACAGAATTCCCTAAAGGTTAATTTCCAGGTTGAGTCTATGGTGAGGAAGGCAAATGCAATGTTGGCATTCATTTCAAGAGGACTAGAATGTAAAAGCAAGGATGTAATGTTGAGACTTAATAAAGCACTGGTGAAGCCTCACTTGGAGCGTTGTGAGCAGTTTTGGCCCCTTTATCTTAGAAAGGACGTGCTGAAACTGGAGAAGGTTCAAAGGAGGCTCACAAAAATGATTCCAGTATTGAATGGCATGTCATATGAAGAGCATTTGATGGCTCTGGGCCTGTTTTCACTGGAATTCAGAAGAATGAGGGGTGACTTTATTGAAACCTATAAAATGGTGAAAAGCCATGATAGAGTAGATGTGGAGAAGATGTTTCACAGAAACATAGAAAATAGGTGCAGGAGTAGGCCATTCGGGCCTTCAAGCCTACACCGCCATTCAGTATGATCATGGTTGATCATCCAACTCAGAACCCTGTACCTGCCTTCTCTCCATACCCCCTGATCCCTTTAGCCACAAGGACCATATCTAACTCCCTCTTAAATATAGCCAATGAACTGGCCTCAACTGTTTCCTGTGGCAGAGAATTCCACAGATTCACCACTCTCTGTGTGAAGAAGTTTTTCCTCATCTCTGTCCTAAAAGGCTTCCCCTTTATCCTCAAAGAGTCACCCCTCGTTCTGGACTTCCCCAACATCGGGAACAATCTTCTTACATCTAGCCTGTCAAATCCCTTTAGAATTTTATACGTTTCAATAAGATCCCCCTCAATCTTCTAAATTCCAGACAGTATAAGCCTAGTCGATCCAGTCTTTCATCATATGAAAGTCCTGCCATCCCAGGAATCAATCTGGTGAACCTTCTTTGTACTCCCTCTATGGCAAGAATGTCTTTCCTCAGATTAGGGGACCAAAACTGCACACAACACTCCAGGTGTGGTCTCACCAAGGCCTTGTACAACTGCAGTAGTACCTCCCTGCTCCTGTACTCGAATCCTCCTGCTATGAATGCCAGCGTACCATTCGCCTTTTTCACCGCCTGCTGTACCTGCATGCCCACTTTCAATGACTGGTGTATAATGACACCCAGGTCTCATTGCACCTCCCCTTTTCCTAATCGGCCACCATTCAGATAATAATCTATTTTCCTGTTCTTGCCACCAAAGTGGATAACCTCACATTTATCCACATAAAATTGCATCTGCCATGAATTTGCCCACTCACCTAACCTATCAAAGGTTAACAACTGCATCCAACTGCATCCGCTTAGCATCCTCCTCACAGCTAACTCTGCCGCCCAGCTTCGTGTCATCTGCAAACTTGGAGATGCTGCATTTAATTCCCTCATCTAAGTCATTAATATACATTGTAAACAACTGGGGTCCCAGCACTGAGCCTTGCGGTACCCCACTTGTCACTGCCTGCCATTCTGAAAAGGTCCCATTTATTCCCACTCTTTGCTTCCTGTCTGCCAACCAATTCTCTATCCACATCAATACCATACCCCCAATACTGTGTGCTTTAGGTTTGTACACTAATCTCCTGTGTGGGACCTTGTCAAAAGCCTTTTGAAAATCCAAATATACCACATCCACTGGTTCTCCCCTATCCACTCTACTAGTTACATCCTCAAAAAAATTCTATGAGATTCGTCAGTCATGATTTTCCTTTCACAAACCCATGCTGACTTTGTCTGATGATTTCACCGCTTTCCAAATGTGCTGTTATCACATCTTTGAGAACTGACTCTAGCATTTTCCCCACCACCGATGTCAGGCATACCGGTCTATAATTCCCCAGTTTCTCTCTCCCTCCTTTTTTAAAAAGTGGGGTTACATTAGCTACCCTCCAATCCTCAGGAACTAATCGAGAATCTAAAGAGTTTTGAAAAATTATAACTAATGCATCCACTATTTCTTGGGCTACTTCCTTAAGCACTCTGGGATGAAGACCATCTGGCCCTGGGGATTTATCTGCCTTTAATCCCTTCAATTTACCTAACACCACTTCCCTACTAACATGTATTTCCCTCAGTTCCTCCATCTCACTGGACACTCTGTTCCCTATTGTTTCCAGAAGATTATTTATGTCCTCCTTAGTGAAGAACCAAAGTAGTTATTCAATTGGTCTGCCATGTCCATGATCAATTCACCTGTTTCTGAATGTAAGGAACCTCCATTTGTCTTAACCAATCTTTTTCTTTTCACATATCTATAAAAGCTTTTACAGTCAGTTTTTATGTTCCCTGCCAGCTTTCTCTCATAATTTTTTTTCCCTTTCCTGATTAAGCCCTTTGTCCTCCTCTGCTGGACTCTGAATTTCTCCCAGTCCTCAGGTGTGCCACTTTTTCTGGCTAATTTGTATGTTTCTTCTTTGGAATTGATACTATCCCTAATTTCCCTTGTCAGCCACGGTTGCACTACCTTCCCTGGTTTATTCTTTTGCCAAACTGGGATGAACAATTGTTGTAGTTCATCCACGTGATCTTTAAATGCTTGCCATTGCATATCCACCATCAACCCTTTAAGTGACATTTGCCAGTCTATCTTAGCTAATTCATGTCTCATACTTTCAAAGTTACCCTCCTTTAAGTTCAGAACCTTTGTTACTGAATTAACTATATCACTCTCCATCTTAATGAAGGAAAACCATATTATGGTCACTCTTACCCAAGGGGCCTCTCACGACAAGATCGCTAATTAACCCTTCCTCATTGCTCAAAACCCAGTACAGAATAGCCTGCTCTCTAGTTGGTTCCTCGACATGCTGGTTCAGAAAACTATCCCGCATACATTCCGAGAAATCCTCTTCCTCAGCACCCTTACCAATTTGGTTCACCCAATCGATATGTAGATTGAAGTCACCCATTATAACTGCTGTTCCTTTACTGCACGCATTTCTAATTTCCTGTTTAATGCCATCCCCAACCTCACTACTACTGTTAGATGGCCTGTACACAACTCCCACCAGTGTTTTCTGCCCCTTAGTGTTATACAGTTCTACCCATATCGATTCTACATCCTCCCAGCTACAGGTGTCCCCGCTTTTCGAACGTTCGCTCTACGAAACCTCACTGTTATGTTAATACCCTGTTTTTGCTTTCAGAAGGTGCTTTCACTGTTACGAAAAAAAATCAGCGTGCGGGGGAAATCAGCGCGCAAAAAACTCAGCGCGTGATAAAAGGCAACGTGCGCCCCGAGCAGCCGCTCTCCCCCGGATTCGGAACGGCATTGCTTAACCACGTGCCTGTGTGCAGCCGTTTGCAAGATGGGTTCTAAGGTATTGGAAAAGCCTAAAAGAGCTCGTAAGGGTGTTACACTTAGCGTAAAACTAAACATAATTAAGCGTTTCGATCGTGGTGAACTAAGTAAGGACAAAGTGAGTTTGGCTTGTGGGAGCTGACGAACATGATGATGAAGAGGTTTTGGCATCTCATGACCAAGATCTGATAGATGAAGAGCTGATGCAATTGGAAGAGGAAAGGATAACAATTGAAACCGAATGCAGTAGCAAACGGACCGAAAGTGAAGTTGTCCAGGAACTGAACGTGAAGCAACTGCGTGAAATTTTCGCTGCAATGATAAAGTACGACTTTAATTTTGAAAGGAAGGGTATGTCGGTTTAGGGGATATATGCAGGATGGTTTGAGTGCTTACAAAGAACTGTATGATAGAAAAATGCGCGAGGCTCAGCAGTCAAGCAAGCCTTCCACATCAGCCACAGCAGACGATGAACCTCGACCCTCGACGTCGAGGTAGGCAGTCATAGGAGAAGATGAGCTGCCTGCTCTAATGGAAACAGACGATGAGATGACACCCCAGTGTCCCACAACTCCGCGATTCGCAAAGAATGCAGCAGTAGCCGGAAGGCACACAGCACATCTATAAGAAAAAAGCCGAAATAAACATGCTAATTATTAGGTGCCGCCCAACACGTAATTAATTAGCATGTTTATTTTGGCTTTTTTCTTAAAGATGTGCTGTGTGCCTCCCGGCTACCACTGGACCCCTGCGTGCTTCGCAGCAATGTATCTGTTGGCGGCCTGGAGGGTGGGGCCACTGCATCACCCAACCTGCAACGACTCAGTCTAACACACCATCATCAGTGATGAACCAATTCCGGTAAGTGATACTACACTGTACATACATTATTTTTACTTTACATAGGCTGTGTATTTTTACGTGTTATTTGGTATGATTTGGCAGCTTCATAGCTTAAATGTTACTGGAGAGCACTTGCACCGTGTTTTTGCCGACGGCGCTTGCGCCAGATTTTCTGCCGATGGCACTTGCGCGAGATTTTTGCTACGGAGAACAGTGCAGTAATGATTATGGAAAAGTATTTCTACTTATATAGGCTGTGTATTTATCATATCATTCCTGCTTTTACTATATGTTACTGTTATTTTACGTTTTGGCATGATTTGGTAGGTTATTTTTGGGTCTGCGAACGCTCACGAATTTTCCCCATATAAATAAATGGTAATTGCTTCTTCGCTTTACGACATTTCGGCTTATGAACCGTTTCATAGGAATGCTTTACCTTCGGATGGCGGGGGAAACCTGTAATGTCCTTCCTTTCTATTGCATTAATCTCCTCTTTAACCAGCAATGCCACCCCACCTCCTTTCCTTTTCTTTCATGTCAATCCCTCCTGAATATTGAATATCCCTGAATGTTGAGCTCCCATCCTTGGTCACCCTGGAGCCATGTCTCTGTGATCCCAACTATATCATAATCATTAATAACTACCTGCACATTCAATTCATCCACCTTGTTACGAATGCTCCTTGCATTGACACACAAAGCCTTCAGGCTTGCTTTTACAACACTCTTAGCCCTTATACAATTATGTTGAAAAGTGGCCCTTTTTGATTTTTGCCCTGGATTTGCCGGCCTGCCACTTTTACTTTTCACCTTACTACTTTTTGCTTCTACCCTCATTTTACACCCCTCTGTCCCTCTGCGCTTGTTCCCATCCCCCTGCCACATTGGTTTAAATTCTCTTGAACAACAGTAGCAAACGCTCCCCCTAGGACATTGGTTCCCGTCCAGCCCAGGCGCAGACCGTCCTGTTTGTACTGGTCCCACCTCCTCCAGAACTGGTTCCAATGCCCCAGAAATTTGAATCCCTCCCCCTTGCACCATTTTTCAAGCCATGTATTCATCTGAAATATCCTCCTATTTCTACTCTGACTAGCACATGGCACTGGTAGTAATCCAGAGATTATTACCTTTGTGGTCCTACTTTTTAGTTTATCTCCTAACTCCCTAAATTCACCTTGTAGGACCTCATCCCGTTTTTTTTTACCTATATTGTTTCCTATTGTAAGAGAGTCAAAGACCAAAGGACACAGCCTCAGAATAGAGGGGCATCATTTCAGAACAGCGATGAGGAAGAATTTCTTTAGCCAGAGGGTGGTGAATCTGTGGAATTATTTACCACAGGTAGCTGTGGAGGCCAAGTCTTTATGTATATTTAAGACAGAGATTGATAGATTCTTGAGCGGTCAGGGTATGAAGGGACATAGGGAGAAGGCAGGAGATTGGGGCTGAGAGGAAAAAAATGGATCAGCCATAATGAAATGGCAGAGCAGACTCGATAGGCCAAATGGACTAATCCTGCTTTTGTATATCCTACGGTCTTATCTCAACCCTGCAGTGCCAAGGCAGACTGACCAAGGTATTTTAATTCGAACATCCAGCAATAGTTAGATAAACGCCGAAATGTGGTTTGGACCAGTCCAATATTTAAATTAAACTTCCATTTGCACTATACATAACAAAACTATTTTCCAAAGGATCTCAAACTCAAAACCAATATGTCAAAATTCTTGAACAACATCTTCTATATTCTGTAAAAGAAAGCAGTTTTATTAGTAAAAGCAACTTTTAGGATTGCTCCCCAAATGTTCCAATCCTCCCAAAATATTAAATTCTATTTGCAAATTTAACTGTCCATTAATGAACAATTTTCCTGAATGCCTATTTCCCTTTGAAATGTGGGCATCTCATATTGGGAACACAGATGCACATATTTCTATCTCAACCTAGATTACACATGGGCAGTGCAGAATCTAGGTTTGCCTAAATCAATTCCATGAAAAACAAATACATAAGCACAAGCCAAAAACCTTGCAAGGATGGATTTTGTCTTGTCTGTGTTTTTGGTCTGTGTTCTGTGTTCTTCTTTCAGAACCTTCCACACATAACTGCAAAACTTAAAACAAACAGTAAATTTCCACCATGAAAAACCTTTAAGCATTTTCCAAGGAACCAAGGAGGAAATAACTGGTTGTTAGGGGCCCCCAACACATTAACATATTGATGCAACCTGACTTAAGGGCACAGCCTCTGCTCTCTCACAGCCACACACACTCTCAAATGAACTCACACGTGGCCACATTTTACACAATTAAAGCATACAAACTGTTCACATATTAAACCATTTCAGAAAATGTCTTGTTCCTCAGGGTTAAACCATTGCCAAAATGCTCAGTAATAATCTAATAACATTGAGGACATGCCTTTAAAACAAAGAAATGTTGGAAGTTAATCATCATACACAAGTAAACAACATTCAACAAGTTTAAAGCCTGAAATTCCCACAGTCACCAAAATTCCAACATATTCTGACCCTTTTGTAACTCCGCTTTCTGGTTTTTGTTAGGATTTAAATGACATGAACTGTTGGCTGTACGGTTCAGGATATAATGACCCATATGACCTCATCGGAAACAACAGACTTGAGCACTGTACTGCCCCCGACAACAGCTTCCCTGATTGGGTGAAGGTGCACTCCAGCACCATGTTACTTCTCTTCTACAATCTCTCTGTTGGCTTCTGTCCTGACCGCATTTCCCCACGCAATATCCCATGTATTTTCACTTTTGCTGCCTCTGGAATATTCCTGGTTAAAATCTAGTTCCGGCACTTGCTTCTCCCGTGCTCTAATCAGTTTCCTAAGTACCCATGCCTTAGAAGGTGTAGTGTAACTGGGGTCAAACAGTTCCAACATTTCTTTTAGATTCGTCAGGGCTATGAGACACTCTTGCTCTCAATGACGTCAATCTAATACACACCTTGGAACACCATCCACAGATGGGGCACAAATGCACCAGGGTGTTCCCCTTTCCTCAGGTAACATTTATGTAACTATTTATTGGGAACCCCGCTGTTATTACCCATAATTATCAGTATCTCATTCCTTAACTCCTCATTTGTTTACCCAGTATGTTGCTGTGTTTCGGACAAAGCAAAGTGGATGTTCGGACGCCAGCACATTATAGTCATCTTTCTTTGTTCAGCTGCGTCTAGTTCATGCATTGCTTTCTGGTAACTAATTGCTTGGAAATGGGTTAAATTAAATTATGCCTCACTGTGTCAATCCATTGTCAGCTCAAGGGAATGGCATTTTGTTTGATGTTTGGGAGAAGCTTGGGTTTTAAAAGCATCCTGAAAGATAGGTAAAGTGGGTTTTATTTTTTGGTACTACACCACTACAAGTCGTGCGGGCAGTCTGAGAACCACCAAAATTCTGACCTTCCCAGGTGAAATGCCAGTCTGTCAGTGGCCTGGCCCCACGAGTTCAATGGACAGGACGGTTAAATCTGAACAAGGATAGATCGTAGTGCGGCCTGTGACTCCCATGGTTAGTGTTGGTCAATTATGTCCGTGTCACTGTAGAAATATCTCCACCTGGATGCCTTTTATTTTACAATGTACTTTAAAAGTTCATTTAAAAGTCAATTGGATTTTACGATGTGTTCGATTGTGAAGTCTGCTAATTTTTAATAGTTTCATGTTATAAATCTGCCTTAACACCATAAATGCTGGACCCCTTTAGTGTCTGCTTATTTCGAGTTAAGTGGCTCTTTCCTGTAGGCCTGGCTGCAGCCGTCAGTGTGAATGCCTTAGATTGTGTTCTACCAATTTAATCAGCATGTTATTTGCCTTCTCTCGCAGCTCTGCAGTGATTGGAATTTATGTATTGTGTAGTTTTGGAGTTGGTTCCATGTCGGTTATTCAGTTAGAGAAGAGGTTCCCAGCCTTTTCTGTGCAATGGACCAATACCATTAAGCAAGGAGTCTATGGGGTCCGAGTTGGGAACCTCTGAGATAGAGGTTTGTAATTGACTGATCTAAATGCAATGCTCATTTTCCCAGGGCAGTGTGAGAAAACACGTGCTGGTTTTTTACATCCTGAGATTTCAGTCTCAGCAGGTATGATGTAGTCCTCATCTTAGAGTTATAAGTTAGAAATCTCTCTCCTGACATTTGACAAAATAACCTAGACTGACATAATTGATGCCGCAGGGAAGCATGCATTTCTGATGGTAATGCATTCTTTGAGAAGGAACATTAAAAAGGAGCTCTCATCTCTCCTCCAAAGAGATCACATAGCTTTACTCAAAGAAGAGCAGGAGAATTCTGGGTGCATTGGCCAATACTCATTCAACTAATACAAACAAAACAGATTGGCTGCTTGCTGGACCTGGGTCTGTTTCAGTTCCACGTGTGATGTGTGTTATGAGCTTTACACTGTGCTTCAAAAAAACATTGTCTCATTTCTATATACATGATATGGTTATATATGTATGTAGTTAAATGACAATAAACTTCACTTGACGGGTTGACTTCATTACTAAATGATTTGATTGTTTGTGAAGAAGTTTGAAACAACATGAGGATGTGGAAAGTACAAGTTCATAAGACCATAAGAGATAGGAGCAAAATTAGGCCTTTCAGCCCATCAAGTCATGGCTGATTCCAGATCCCACTCAACCCCATACACTTGCCTTCCTAACATATCCTTTGGTGTCCTGACCAATCAGGAAACTATCAACTTCTGCCTTAGATATACCCACGGATTTGGCCTCCACTCCATTCTGTGGCACAGCATTCCACAGATTTACTACTCCTTGACTAAAAAGATTCCTCCTTACCATGTGAGGAGAATACACATAAAATTAAGATGTTTGCTGGCCTGGGTTAGCATCAGTGGCATCAGCAGTTGGTCTGCCACCTGTCCTCAGGGGAAGGAGAGATAAGGAACAATGAAGCAGCATCTGGAGATGTGTAATGAAGGGACGGGAGAGAGAGCTGTCTGGAGCGGCTCCCCCTTTGAACCCTGAACTGTTTGAAGTGATGGACAGGCGATCTGGAGATGTGTAATGAAGGGACGGGAGAGAGAGCTGTCTGGAGCGGCTCCCGCTTTGAACCCTGAACTGTTTGAAGTGATGGACAGGTGATACCCCAGCAGGGGGATAAAAAGGGACAGGTTCGCTAAGGCAGGACACACACGACACCCGAAGTAACGAGACCCTGGAAGCGGTGCGCCTCTCACGAGTCGGTGGGAAGTATCGGACCTTAAACGCACAAGGTGGAAAGGTACGATCAGCGGGAACCCGGTGTGTGTCCACCCTCGCTTGGGTGCCGGGTTCACTGCAGAGGATCGACTGCATCTGGAGGAGGGGTCACAGTCGGTGACCTCAGGTGACATCACAAAGGACCCACCCAGAAGCTGCTTGTGAGCAATATCGCCGGTCTGTGAGTGGAAGCCGTTCTGAAGTGAGATGGAGGAACTGAGCGAAATACATGTTAGTAGGGAAGTGGTGTTAGGTAAATTGAAGGGATTGAAGGCAGATAAATCCCCAGGGCCAGATGGTCTGCATCCCAGAGTGCTTAAGGAAGTGGCCCAAGAAATAGTGGATGCATTAGTGATAATTTTTCAAAACTCGTTAGATTCTGGACTAGTTCCTGAGGATTGGAGGGTGGCTAATGTAACCCCACTTTTTAAAAAAGGAGGGAGAGAGAAACCAGGGAATTATAGGCCAGTTAGCCTAACGTTGGTGGTGGGGAAACTGCTGGAGTCAGTTATCAAGGATGTGATAACAGCACATTTGGAAAGCGGTGAAATGATCGGACAAAGTCAGCATGGATTTGTGAAAGGAAAATCATGTCTGACGAATCTCATAGAATTTTTTGAGGATGTAACTAGTAGAGTGGATAGGGGAGAACCAGTGGATGTGGTATATTTGGATTTTCAAAAGGCTTTTGACAAGGTCCCACATAGGAGATTAGTGTGCAAACTTAAAGCACACGGTATTGGGGGTAAGGTATTGGTGTGGGTGGAGAATTGGTTAGCAGACAGGAAGCAAAGAGTGGGAATAAACGGGACCTTTTCAGAATGGCAGGCGGTGACTAGTGGGGTACCGCAAGGCTCAGTGCTGGGACCCCAGTTGTTTACAATATATATTAATGACTTGGATGAGGGAATTAAATGCAGCATCTCCAAGTTTGCGGATGACACGAAGCTGGGTGGCAGTGTTAGCAGTGAGGAGGATGCTAAGAGGATGCAGGGTGACTTGGATAGGTTGGGTGAGTGGGCAAACTCATGGCAGATGCAATTTAATGTGGATAAATGTGAAGTTATCCACTTTGGTGGCAAAAATAGGAAAACAGATTATTATCTGAATGGTGGCCGATTAGGAAAAGGGGAGGTGCAACGAGACCTGGGTGTCATTATACACCAGTCATTGAAAGTGGGCATGCAGGTACAGCAGGCGGTGAAAAAGGCGAATGGTATGCTGGCATTTATAGCGAGAGGATTCGAGTACAGGAGCAGGGAGGTACTACTGCAGTTGTACAAGGCCTTGGTGAGACCACACCTGGAGTATTGTGTGCAGTTTTGGTCCCCTAATCTGAGGAAAGACATCTTTGCCATAGAGGGAGTACAAAGAAGGTTCACCAGATTGATTCCTGGGATGGCAGGTCTTTCATATGAAGAAAGACTGGATGAACTGGGCTTGTACTCGTTGGAATTTAGAAGATTGAGGGGGGATCTGATTGAAACGTATAAGATCCTAAAGGGATTGGACAGGCTAGATGCGGGAAGATTGTTCCCGATGTTGGGGAGGTCTAGAACGAGGGGTCACAGTTTGAGGATAGAGGGGAAGCCTTTTAGGACCGAGGTTAGGAAAAACTTCTTCACACAGAGAGTGGTGAATCTGTGGAATTCTCTGCCACAGCAAACTGTTGAGGCCAGTTCATTAGCTATGTTTAAAAGGAAGTTAGATATGGCCCTTGTGGCTACAGGGGTCAGGGGGTATGGAGGGAAGGCTGGGTTCTGAGTTGGATGATCAGCCATGATCATAATAAATGGCGGTGCAGGCTCGAAGGGCCGAATGGCCTACTCCTGCACCTATTTTCTATGTTTCTATGTTTCTATGTTTCTATGAATGATCAGTCGTTCCCATTCTCTCTCTCTCCCTCCCCCCACATTGTCCATCGCCATGGCAACGATCACTGCGAACTGAACTAAATTGGACTGAACTTTTGTGTCACTTTGAAAATTTGGTCATTTACCCCTAGACAACGATAGAGCTTGAATGATGCTGTTATCTTAATTCTGTGCACATGTGTGTTTATCATTGCTGAACTGTTGCATTTATTGTCCTTTCGATTACTGTGTTGCTTGTTTCTTTAATAAAACTTTCTTAGTTCTAGTAATCCAGACTCCAACTGAGTGATCCATTTCTGCTGGTTTGGCAACCCAGTTACGGGGTACGTAACAACCACCATTCAAAAAAGTCACCCCTCACTTTTGAGGCTCTGCCCTCTAGTTCTGGATACCCCCACCACAGAAAACACCCTCTCCACATCCACCCTATCTAGTCCTTCCAACGTTCGGTAGGTTTCAATGAGATCCCCCCACATTCTTCTAGATTCCAGCAAGTACAGGCCTAAAGCTGCCAAATGCTCCTCTTATGTTAACCTCTTCATTCCTGGGATCATCCTTGTGAACCTCCTCTAGACTCTCTCCAATGACATCACATCCTTTCTGAGATATGGGGCCCTAATCTGTTGACAATACCCCAAGTACATTGTCTTATAAAACCTCAGCAGTGGGAGCAATGTTTGAAATCTCAGGGAATTAAAGAAACTTGTGCATGTGAATAATATTTGAAGTTAAAAGGAAAATGGACAGTGTACTTCCATTTGTGTAGTTTGTCTACAGTGAACCATTAAATGAACATTGGTTTGTACTTCTTGTGAATCTTGGTCAGTTTTACCTTCTTAGATGAACTCAGGAATTCAAGAGGTGCCTAAGAAGAACATGGTAACCTGCCTCATGAATATTGTCCAGTAGCACTTACATCCACAGTGATGAAGTTCTTTGAGAGGTTGGTGGTGAAACATATCAACTCCTGCCTGAGAAGCGTCTTGGATCCACTCCAATTTGCCGACTGGCTTAACAGGTCCACAGCAGGTACCTTCTCATTGGCTTTTCACTCAACCCTGGAACATAAGGACAACAAAAATGCATGCATCAGGATGCTCGTTATCAATTACAGCTTGGCATTCAATACTATCATCCCCTCAAAATTAATCAACAAGCTTCTAGAACTTGGCCACAATACCTCATTTTGTAATTGGATCCTCAATTTCCTTAATTGCAGAATGCTGTCAGTTCTAATTGTCAACCATCTCCATCAGCACAATGCATTACAAGGTTGTGTGCTTAGTTCCCTGCTCTACTCACTTTACACTTATAACTGTGTGACTAAGTGAATGACACAACTGTTGTAGGCCAAATCAATAATGGTGATGAATCAGCATATAGGAGGGAGGATGAAAATCTGGTGCAGTGATGCCACAACAACAACCTTTTACTCGATGTCCGTAAGACCGAGAGTTTGATTATCACTGGAGCTCCATCAGACAGTCTTCATCAGGGGATGAGAGGTGGAGAGGGTCAGCAGCTTTAAATTCTTCAGTGTTATCATTGCAGAGGACCTGTCCTGGGCCCAGCATATAAGTGCGATTATGAAGAAAGCACGGCAGCAAACTCTCCTTGCTTTGGAGTTGGTGAAGATTTGGCATGATGTCTATAACTTTGACTAACTTCTAATGATGTATCATGGAGAGTATATTGGAGTATATTGAGAGTATGTTGACTGGCTGCAACACAGCCTGGTAAGTCCTTGAATGGAAAATCCTACAAAAATTAATGGATACGGCCCAGTCAATCACAGCTAAGACCCTCCTCACCATTGAGCACATCAATGGAGCACTGTCGCAGGAAAGCAGCATCGACCATCAAGGACCCCCACCACCCAGGCCATGCTTTCTACTCACTGCTGCCCTCAGGAAGGAGGTACAGACGCCTCAGGACTCACACCACCAAGTTCAGGAACAGTTATTATCCCTCAACCAAAAGGCTTCTGAACCAGAGGGGATAATCACTTGACTTCTCTAGCCCTTTGCTGAATTGTTCCCACAACCTATGGACTCATTTTCAAGGATCCTTCATCTCATGTTCTCGATATTTATACTTACTTATTTAATATTACTACTTCCAGGTTTTTTTTTCTTTTTGTATTTGAATAATTTGTTGTTGTTTGCACACTGGTTGTCCATCATGTTGGTGCGGTCTTTCATTGGTTCTATTGTGATTATTGGATTTATTGAGTATGCCTGTAAGAAAATGAATCTTAGGGTTCTGTATGGCAGTGGTTGCCAAACTCCGGGCCACACACCAACACCGGGCCCAGAGGTTGGGGACCACTGCCAAATGGTATGTGCTTTGATAATAAATTTATTTTGAACTTTGAACTTTGAGTTACGGCAGTAAACCTTGAAGTGTACCTGAGGGATAGGATTGGCTTCTCTACAGACCCAATTGAACCAGTATCTATCCATTGCATGAATAAACATTCAGGCTTGGTTAATATCCTGTGAGAAACATTCAAGCCTTGGAAGACTGCAAGTAGATGCTAAGGGACTGATCCATGTGTCAACACATAGATCTATGCCACAGAACCTCGGCCTCTGTACCTTCCTCTGTAATTGGATCCTCAACTTCCTTACCGGAAAATGACAATCTGTGCGGATTGAAAGTAACATCTCCACCTCACTGGCAATCAGTGTGCTTTTGCCACTGCTCTACTCTCTCTGCACTCATGACTGTGTGGCCAGGGACAGCTCAAATGCCATCTATAGATTTCCTTATGATGCAACCATTGTAGGCAGAATTTCGGATGGAGACAAAAGGGCATAAGGAGCAAGATATGCCAGCTAGTTGAGTGGTGCCTGATCACTCAGTGTTATTAAGACCATAGAGCTGATTGTGGACTTCAGAAACGGTAAGACGGGGAAACTCATAGTTTCAAGTTCCGGGGTGTCAGTATCTCTGAGGACCTAACCTGGCCACAACTTACTGATGCAGTTATAAAGAAACCAAGACAGCAGCTATACTTCATTAGGAATTTGAAGAGATTTGGTTTGTCAACTAAAACACTTGAAAATGTCCTCAAATGTACTGTGGAGAGCATTCTGACTTGCTGCATCACCTTCTGGTGTGTGGGGGGGGGGTTGTGGTTGGGGGCTACCGCACAAGATTGAAAAACGTTGCAGAAACTTCAGACATTAGTCACCTCCATCATGGATTCCAGCTTCCATAGTATCCAAGGCATCTTCAAGGGGCAGTGCCTTAGAAGCCAGCATCCATCGTTAAGGATTCCACCACCCAGGACATGCCCTCTTCTCACTGTTACCATCAGGGAGGAGGTACAGAAGCCTGAAGGCACACACTCAGTGATTCAGGAACAACTTCTTCCTCTCTGCCGTCCGATTCCTAAATGGACATTGAACCGATAAGTACTACCTCACTACTCTTTGCACTGCTTATTTTAACAACTATTTAATAGACATCTAATAGACAACTCATAGACATCTAATAGACAACTATTTAATAGACATATATATACTTAGTGTAACTCAGGTTTTTCTCTATATTTATTGATCATGTATTTCATTGAACTGCTGTTGTGAAGTTAACAAATTTCACAACATAGCTGACCTGGACAACATCCAGGCTTGGGCTGACAAGTTGCGAGTAATGTTTGAGCCACGCAGGTGCCAGGCAATGACCATCTCCAACAAGAGAGGCTCTAACCATCGTCCCTTGACATCCAGTGGCATCACCATCACTGAATCCCCTATTATCAACATCCTGAGGGTTACCTTTGACAGGAAACTGAACTGGTTCCATATGAACACTGTGGCTACCAGAGCTGGACAAAGGCTAGGAATCCTGCAGCGTGTAACTCACCTCCTGGCTCCCCAAAGCCTGTCCACCATCTATAAAGCTCAGGTCAGGAGTGTAATGGAATACTCTCCACTCGCATGGATGAGTGCAACTCCATCAACACTCAGGAAGCTTGACACCATCCAGTACGAGGCAGCCTGCTTGATTGGTACCCCTCCCACAAGCATCCAATCCCTCCACCATCGACAAACCGTTGCAGTGTGTGCTATCTACAAGATGCACCGCAACAACACACCAAACTTCCTAAGGCAGCACCTTCCAGATCCACGACCACTACCATCTAGAACGATGAGAACAGCAGATACCTGGGAACACCACCACTTGGAAATCTCCCTCCAAGTCACTCACCATCCTGACTTGGAAACATATCACAGTTCCTTCATTGTCACTGGGTTAGCGTCATGGAATCTCCTCCCTAACAGCACTGTGGGTGTACCCACACCTCAGGGACTGCAGCAGTTCAAGAAGGCAGCTCATCACCACCTCCTCAAGGACAACTAGGGATGGGCAATAAATGCTGGCATAGCTGGCGATGCCCACATCCCGTAAATTAATACTTTTAAAAAATATGCTGGTGATATTAAATCTGATTCTGAAAAAGATATGAGAAAACATGGAAGAAAACTTAGAGAAAGGCTGAAATTTGCCCTCGGTTAGTTGTGCATACTATGCAATATGTGGTAGGGAGTTTTATTCTATTTTCAGAATTTAGATCTATTAATTTCATTGTCAATTATCAAGGACATCTATCATCAAACTTCTCCACTATCTGACCCCTGCCATCTGTTCACAGCTACCATTAGACAAGAAATATAGAAGCCTGAAATCCCAACCATCCCATTCAAAAACAACTACTTCCCTTCAAACATTCTGTTTAGCAAAACTAACCGGCAAAACAGTTTGGCAACATTAAGGCTGCTTTGACCACTTAGCACTAAAATGGCTTTTTTGTTCTAATTGTATTTCCTTGTAAAAATTATGTATAATTCAGGGTTATGTTTTTCTTGTCAATGTTGTTTATCTGATGCCACATGTCCGTGTTGCTATGGAAGTAAGTTTTTCATTGTACCTGTGCATACATGTACTTGTAAACATGACAATAAACTTGACTCGGACTTTGACTTAAGGGTAGCTCAGTACTACTTTTACCTTGTTGTGTTGTGTGCACTTAAAACATAGAACAAAGGTGCCGACCCTCAAACCCTGCCTCCCATATAAGCCCCCACCTTAGATTGCTCCATATACCTGTCTAGTAGTCTCTTAAACTTCACTAGTGTACCTGCCTCCACCACTGACTCAGGCAGTGCATTCCACACACCAACCACTCTCTGAGTAAAAAACCTTCCTCTAATATCCCCCTTGAACTTCCCACCCCTTACCTTAAAGCCATGTCCTCTTGTATTGAGCAGTGGTGCCCTGGGGAAGAGGCGCTGGCTATCCACTCTATCTATTCCTCTTATTATCTTGTACACCTCTATCATGTCTCCTCTCATCCTCCTTCTCTCCAAAGAGTAAAGCCCTAGCTCCCTTAATCTCTGATCATAATGCATACTTTCTAAACCAGGCAGCATCCTGGTAAATCTCCTCTGTACCCTTTCCAATGCTTCCATATCTTTCCTATAGTGAGGTGACCAGAACTGGACACAGTACTCCAAGTGTGGAGTAACCAGAGTTTTATAGAGCTGCATCATTACATCGCGACTCTTAAACTCTATCCCTC